>NC_137702.1:13136393-13736393 GCF_964034855.1 Anser brachyrhynchus | reverse complement strand
CTGAAGTAAAGCCTGTTTATCCTTAATATGTTGGTGAGTTGCAGGAAAGAGTTTCTGTGTGAATACAGGATTCTCGTAGTATTGCCAAGGTCAGTAGCAGAAGATGGTGATCAGCTCAGTAAATACTGGTTGTGCAAGTTAAACTTGCATAGGGACTGCTTTAACCTATGTACCCAATGTTTTTCCAAGTCTACAAAACATTTCAAAAATGAAAGCACACCTAACATACCTACAATAGCCACACGTTCTTTCTTTACTACTTTCCCGAGTAAGCCCATCTTTTCCTCTATTTTATATCTTCTTTAGGCACTGGATTCTTGAAGATGGATATCAAATTGTAGCTGGAATAACAACCTCAAAGTACTTACCTCTAGAAACATGACTGTTTCACGTACACCCTTTAGATACTACAATTGTAGCCACAACTCTAAATTGTGTTAAAAAGTTTGCATTGGGCTTGATAATAACAAAATACACTACTGAAATCAGTTTCTGGTGAAAGCCATTATATTCCTTCTTTTAGCGAAGAAAGTGGCTCATATCTGATCCACTAATGAAATACATGTGTCAGGATTCTGGATAAACAGGCTGAGATCAGGGCAGATGTGGGGATATACAGTGTACCTGGGGACTTGCAGTCCACCCTGAAGAGGGCATGCACCACTCCTTTAAGGATATCAACTATCCGAGACTTTTTAGATTTCTAGACTTTGTATAAGCTGCATAAAGTTGTTTCTCTCTCTTCCTCAAAGTATCACGTGGGTTATAGTTATGCAACAGCCACACAATAAATTATTGTTCCAAACTCATCTTTGACAATTTGAAATTATCCATCTAGTAAACTGAATACTAACTGAAAAGCATTTCTAGTTTAAAAACATGGTGTGCTGAGTTAAAACACAGTATTCAGTAGGAATAATCATTGCTATAAAGGGAAATTTCCACAGGAGAACCAAGGTTTTGAGATAAACCCAGAACAGCATTATAGTCAATGGAAAGTCTGCCGTAAGAACTAGGGAGCTTTCCCCTATGGTTTATGGAAAGGAGATAACACTTATTACCTCCATTAAGCAGGCAGGATGGTCAACTTTTGGACACCTATGAGGTTTTTAAGAGGTTTCCGAGCAGATTCCATGGAGTTTTCAAAGAGTCAAAGAAGACAGAGTGCTCACATTAAACCTGCCCCTTGTTTCCTTCAGAAGATAAGTTTGTTGGGGTGAGTAGACACTTGTTTTTGCAGAGGTGGGGTGTCTCGTCTGTGTGTCCCTATGTCCTAAAGTGGGAATCTGCGTGATCTTATTGATCACCTGGAACCTTTGATATAAGGTATATTGCAAAAGCTTGTCAGTAGCTTGTCTCCTCCTGAGCATATGGAATCCCCAGAATGGTAATGGGGAAGACTGCATGAATAAAATGTCAAAATGCTTACTAAAAAAAAACAAAACAAACCACAACCCACAATCAAACAACTTCAGTACCACATCAACTTACTTAAAAGTAATACTTAAAAGCTAAATTTAGAAAAATAATAAAGTTATCTGGTTCAGAACATCGTATTATCTTATTTATTTAGACTATAATGGTCCAATGGTCCAAATTCCACTAAAATCAACAGCAGGAATCCTACTGATTTGGGATTGAGTCCCAAACATACCAGAGAGCAATATTACTTAAGCATCTACTCTGAATGCAAGTGCTGCACTTTTTGATGTTTGCCCAGATCAGCTGACATTTTATGCAAAATATTTTGGAGAGGCAAGGACTTAACCTGCTCTGTCAATCAGCATTTCCTTTTCACAAATTTAATAACACCTTTTACAACTGATTTTTAACTGGTATTAACAAACTCATTGCTTTAACCCACTCAAAGCAGCATCCTGCGATTGACTTTTGCTGGGTGGATTAACCAAGTTCATCAAGACAAGGATTGTGAATTATTAACATCTCTTTCCAGATTTATTTTTATCCTCTGATGTCAGTGTTTAATTCCAGGAAATTAAACTATGAGTAGCAAAAATATTTACAATTCATATGCCAATGATTGTTTTGCAGCAGAGACTATGGAAATATGGAGCAATAAACAAGCTAAACATTAAACTGGGTATGGAAGTTCATTATCCATATTCCTTTTCAGGTAAGCATTTAAACTGCTTGATATACCTGAAAACTATATGTAGATGTAAAACTACAGAATGGATACATATAAAAAATCTTCCAGTTTTCTATGTCCCGGCAAATGTTGTAGGTAATTTATGGGAGCAACTGACTGAGTGTTTATACATGCATACAAACACACACCACACGGCTTTCCAAATGCATCCTCCCTTTACAAGAAGGGAGGCCTTTTTTTTTTTTTTTTTTAAAGTGACATCTCATTTAAAATATGCTTCCTTGGAAATTGGTCAAGAATAAAGCCATGCTTCTGCTTGGCAGTAAAAGCAGTACAGCAGGCAGCATGCTGCAGCTAAAGAGCATCGCAATCTGCTCTACTACGGCTGTGAGTGGTAGTCACAGGCGCTTCCCAGGATAAATCACTGGCACCCCTTCCTTGACTTTTGATTTTATGTTTCTTTCTGCTCCCTCATCTCAAAATTTCTGGTCTATGTTCTTTTTCTGAGTGGATAAAAGTGGAGCAATGGGAAATATAATTAGGTTATTAGGAAGACAGACTTGGAGTAGCTGTTTTCCTTGTTTTTGCCTGAAAGCTTGTTTTCCGAGAGTCTCATACTGCAGTTAAAGAGAAAGATCTCATTAAAAATAAAGTTTGGGTGACTCTCATTTGTTAGGAATAAGACAGCAAAACAGCTGACCTTCAGTATCTATGCAGGTCAGTAGATGAACATCTCAGTCTTGCTTTTGAAAACACTGATCCATTTTGCTGTTCAAATAAGCTTTACCAGGGCTCCAGTTTTTAGAATACATTTCCCATGATTAAGAGCAACTGAAAGCAGTCAGCAAAGGGTTTTTAAAGATGCATTTTAGGTAGTGTAGCTACAGTACATTTAGATGTTCCTTATGTTAGCATTTCTGAACAGGTATGAGAATTCGACTTCAATTATTTATTCCTCTCAAAATCTAGCCGCTCTTTTTATTAAATATTAAAATGTAAGAATTTTTTGAAAGACACTGTTTGCATTGATAATGGTGGTTCTCTGAGTTACTTCTAACTAATTACTAATTGAAAGAGTTTTTTTCTTTTTTTTTTAAATGAGTTAAGCATCTTCTGAAAATGGGATTGTTACAGTATTTTTCAAGATTACTTTCTCTTCATTAAAAACTTTGTAAAATAATAATGAAGAGGAAACCATCTCATTAAGGAAAGAATAAGATTACTTGTCAATTTTACTGCTTTTTCTCATCTAACTTTATATTGGTAGGAGTGTAGCAATGCCTTGCATTTCTTAAGAATTCTTTGCCCCATGTTCATTGTAAACAGAGAGGAGCCATAATTATACTTCATTTGATCCATATCAAAGCTACTGATCCATGTATCGATTTACATAAAGTAAAGCACATAGAACATTTTTGCTTTTCACCCTTACTTCACCACCTTCTAACAAAAGTTTTCCTTTGCAGACTTCATTTGAATATAAAAATCTCCCGTTGAAATTTGCGATGTTAAACAAACCATACCAGTCATTCAACTTTTTAATTAAGGATTCAGTGTTCCATCCCTTTTCAGGCATTAAAATTCAGGTGCAGTCATTAATCTTTCTAAATGAATTCACCTGTGGCTAATACTGATGTATTTTCTATGAGGCTTGTCATGGACTGCATACTGCATGCATAACCACTCCACAGTTAATTACACAAGGGATTATCGTTAGTGTCATAAAGATAAAGCCTTGCTAGAAGGATTACAGACATTTTTTGAGCAATGACTTATTTCATTTTTGTTAACAGCTACCTAAGTGTTTAAGAACAATATAAGTTTGTTTAAAGCATGGACAAGTGAATGGTGAAGTTCAGAGAACTTCCAAAATCTGAAAGTGTCCAGAGCAGCTGACCAGCTCTTTGTTGTCTTCCCTGTATCAGTTTTACATCTACCCCTCTAAGCAGGAAGAGAAAAAATACAAGTACAATACTCCTTTTAAGATTCATACATTAGTGTTCTATGTCAAGTATTCTTCTCTAAAAAAGAGGAACAGCACATCTTGTGAGCACTGTAATTTATAGCACTACACACTAGTCTGTTGTGGAAGAAAAAAGTTCAAAGGTTGGTAAGGAACAAAGAAATCTCTGAATAGTAAGCAGTGTAACTTACAGGAAGGTTCATGAAAGTGTTCATGGTACAGCGTTCGAGGGCAAACAAAGCTTCAGAGAAAAGCAAGAGAAGAGCATATAAACACTGAGTTTTTAATACTCTGAAGTCTGTACTTATTAATTGAGTATTATCAAATAGAAATGCATTTCTATCTAAAATTGTTGTGACTTGTAGCAGAAAAAGTCTTGGTAAAAGACCTGCCATAATCAACAAGACTAGAAAACATTTCATAACCGTTGAGCTCATAGGCACTGCTCCTGTTATGACTTGAGTAGGCTTGTCTTAGCCAACCAGAGAGATCTAATCAACACAGAGCAAACATGAAATAAACATATGTAGTTAAAAAAACAAGAACAACTTTGTTAGAAAGATAATACAGTAGAGAAAAAGGATTTGATTTGCATGCCTATTGCATCTGTTTTAAATTAACTTCAGTTGAATTACTCCTGATTTACTCTATTAGAGATAATCCCCAAGATGCTCTTAAATTATTGACGAATTTGAAGTTATATACATTAGTGAAAGACACAAGTGAGACAAAAAATGATATTGTGAAAGAATCAAAACATAGAAAATAGCGACAAAGTAGTCTTTTAAAGAGTAATTATTGAAACAGTAAAAATTAAAGTTTCATTTTTCTCCTCCACTAAAAATATTAGGAAATAAAAAAGAAGGGGAATATAAACAGTGATATTTTTCTAATTCAAATATTAAATAATCTCCAGTCATGAATGGGTAATTTGTAGCCCAATTAGCATTGTAGCACAAAATAAAAAGAACCAATCAGAAGCCGAACAATGATTTACTGTGTGAGATTCACAGTGATTTTTTTGTTGTTTTTCATTTCCTGTACTTTTGAACACCTGAAAACTGAGGGGCAGTGGAACAGAACCACCCACTTCAAAGCTTTACTTCACACTTTGCTTTCCATCTGTTAAATCCCTCAGGCTCTGCTTCTATAAACAATAGCAGATAATTAGATTTATGCATGTAATTTGATTTAAATTGATTCTAGCAGTTATCCAGTGACTTTGGGAAAGCCATGGAGGCAGTCAGTGGACACTCATACACCAGCAATTTCACAAGTGACAAGAAACAAAGAATGATCACTCTTTCTAAATAAGGCTTTATATGTACCATAAAAATACACTGTAAACCAAAGCACTTTGTATGAGAAATTTGACTTGAGAAAGTCTGGAGGTTTCCTCTTGCATTACTCCCTATTCTGTCTACTTTAGTCTTTGTTACAATATCAAGATTACATGGAAGATATCCGGATATCAGAGGTAAACCACTTATTTAATAAATCTTTGTATTTGGGCGTAAGAGTCTCAGCTGGGAGAGTTTTATGAAGAGTGGCTGTGTGACTTGGTAGGGCGGAGAGGGTGCAGTTCTTGCTAGGGAGGACAAACTGCTAGTGAAAATTAATTTGGGAAGTACCCATTTTGTTGTCTGACGGCAGTCATAACCAGTACAACTGACTGAAGTATTCATCTGTTTCTGTGTCATTAGTGCAATAGACATTTTTTTCTATAGAGAATAGACATCTCTAGTAGCCTTTTTACCAAAAATACAGTGCATATAAAATTTTCATCAGAAATGAATGAAAAATTCCTAAACTACAGATTCATCATTATAGCAAACTCGTGACTTTCACAAGATACTCATTTTTCACTTTTCACATTTCTTCCTCCCCACCCCTCCAGATAGTTTCATTTATTATAGCACGTTTTCCAGATAGTTTCATTTATTATAGCACGTTTTCTTCTCAATCTTGAAAGTTTTTATAGAAAACCAATTACCCTGTCAATGTTCTCTGCCTCTAGAAATTTGAATTCACCTGTCAGTTCAAAGAAATACATTTTTTTTTTATTCAAAGATAAGTCCAAAGGGTAGGGCGGAATTCCAACTATATAGAACGTATTGTTTTCTTGTCCCTTTTGATTTAATATGATAATAGTCATGACCAAAATATAGCACAAACAAAAGCACAAAACAAGCAAAATCCTCTGAACCAGGAATTTCACTTGGTTTCCTGTCTGCTTTCTTGATTTGAAAATATGCTAACTAAATTTTAATGAAAACTAAAGAAATTGAGCATTTTTACTGCCCCAGAACAAAAGAGAAAGGGGAAAGCAAAGTGTCTAGAACTATGTTTTAAGTTGCTTTCTGGGAGAAAGAACAGCAAGATATTGTATTTTATTACTTGGGAATAATTTAGGGATACTGTAGGAAATTAATAGCACTGTCATAGCACCTTATTTATTTAATTTTGAGAATGAGTTTGGTACTAATGAGGTTGAGGGGATGATAGCAAAGTCTAGAGTCATGCACAGCATGGGCAGGTGCTCTGAAAGCTTCTTCAAACAGCTCTGTCAGCAAGTGCACTTTAATCCTGCTTTGCAATATCCCTGCTTGCCATCAAAGTGCCAATTCCTGCCAGGTGCTGAGTGCCCTCAGCTCTCACTGATGACAACAGCAGCAGAACTTCACATGGTGAACTCAGTGCCTGGCCTCAGGAGCACATTGTCTTGAAATTTGAGTGCAGAGCTGGATATTTAACTGAAAATGAACTTTGTCAAATACAGACATTTGTCCTAAGGACAAGGATATTAGCACCAAAAGATATTTCATTAATGTGATCAGTACTGCGATGCAGGCTCTCCAGCTGTCAGCTGACTGCATTTAACAGTTACACTGGCCACCCATTCTCATTTATTATGTAGATATCTATGTGATGTAAAATTTAAATATTAGGAAAGTTATGAGCCACATGATAACTACCCACGTAGTATTTGCTGATAAAGCAGACAAGCCAAAAGGCTGGTCTGAACATACAAAAAGGACTTGGAAGCTGTAGAAGTGAAATTTAAACATATACATGAGCTCATACAGACCCAAAGTGAAGTAACTCCTGGACGCAGGTACCCATACATTGACTCCCCAGCTGACACTGTCTCAGAATCTTTTTTGAAAGGTCATTTGAATCTTGTAATTTAAAGAATCAAAAAGTTTCTTCAATTTTGTCCTGAGGCAACCATTTTCCTTTAAATATCATTTTGGCTTTGGCTGCAAGGCACCTAGCCCCAGTCTTGATTAGCATTCAGCTTCCCAAGCTCTTATAATACGTTCAGCTTATGCTTTGGAGGAATTTCACACTTCTAAGACTGAAGGCCCTGACATCCTCACATGATATGCATACACACTGAATAGAATTATGTTCTGGCAGCCTGGATTTCTACAGAATAGTTAATTGGGATGTCCAAGAAGACAAGTCCTGAATGAAGCTTCTCACAGGCCTGGACATCTCTAAGTCTTTTCTCTTTATGGCTTCTCTGATGCTTAATACAGGTTCCATGCAAACATTCCCTCCAAGTAGCTGTCAGTAGACTCTTCTACCTGGTCTCTTACCATCACAAGACCTTCATTAGCAGACTTTTTCCATCCATAATTTATGAAAGTGTGTCAATTTCCAGGAAATTTGACAGGAAGATTTCAAAGACATGTAGTGTAATTGCACTACTCGTTTCATTTAGAAACAAGGCCAGAGAGTAGACTATTTTGCATCTTGCATTACAAGTTGCACAAGACCTCACAGAACTGTAATGACTTCAGCAAAAGGGAAAAATCAGTAGTTTAGTTGTGGAAGCATAGACAAGCACGCACTACCTTATATTTTTTTGGATCAAATATTGATTAAGAAAGGTGTTGGGGGGGGGGGGGAAGGTATAAAATTTTAACATGATTGGGCTTGGAATGTTATATTGGAATCAAATTAGAAATCTCTAAAAACCGTATGTAGAATTACATGAATGGTATGTCCTTTACATGCATCATCTCACTATTAAAAAAACTCAGAGTAACATCTCCAGAAAGGCATAAATCTTTCCTTACTCTAGAGATAACAAGTAGCGTAAACTCTAGTTAAGCGTGGTTACCATAATTTGATCATGTTAAATACAACTTACATCTTTAAGTGTAAATATGAAGATTTCTGAAATTCACTTAACACTTTTGTGATTCACTAGTACAACTACTGTTAAACTGAGAATGTTATGCTTAAACTAGACTGGCAGCACATTGAAAAGCTTTGCATTTCTGGACATATGCTCCATTTCAGCTCATAAGCAGGTTGGTTACTGGCCTGATACAACAGCCATGAAAGGCTTCATTTCTCTGATTTATTGGTTCAGCAACATGCCTTGTAGAGTATATTTGCAAGATGTCATATTCTAACAAGCATATAAACAGGGCATGGAGTCAGAAGCAAATTCACAAAAGACAAGTTCCTTTTTATCTGTGGGCTCCAATGCTAAAAGCCCAGCAGGATCCATCCAGTTTACAAAAGCTCTTCCTCCTTGCATGCAGGGCGTGTTTAGATACACCCACATCATCCTTACCAAAAGTCTTTTTCTGGTTGCTCAGTTCATATTTGTCACTAGTATACAAAATGTAAAGTCTAAAGAAAGCATGAGCAGCTTGGCATCACTAATCTTGTTACTGTAATGGCTATGAAAGTAACCAACAAAAAAAGTAGCATAGAAGCCAGTCCTAACATACATACATTGCACAGCATGTGCCATAATGAGCCACGGGTGTTCTCCGGCTCCCTGAAACAATGGAAAAATCCAGACATTTTAATGCTACTCCTCACATCCAGCCACAAATGACAAATACCTCTCCTAGCCCAGATGAAAGGACTGCTGACAGTTCTTTCTACCTTAAAGACAGATGAAGTACTTTGATGGGAATAAGAAGTTCACCAACCTCTCAAATTCAATTAAATATTTTTTATCTTTAGAAAGAAGAGATGAGGGATTCCTTTCCCTCTCTCCCCCTTTCAAGCTTACCACTTGTCATTTATCCCCTCTTTAATTTGGCATATAAAACCCCCAAGACTTCAACCCTAAGTCTCCTGAGACCAAGATTACATCATTACTGTTATGGCATGTTATACACTAATCATAACCATTACCACTTACAAGTTCACAGCTTCATTCAATTAACTGCTTGACATGGATTTTGCAGTTAATTCAGAGTGAAGGTCACCAGTGGTCAGAATGGCAGGTGCATTCTACCACCTCTCTGAACGCCATTTACAAGTCTTAAGCAAGTACTGGGAAATACTGAGTCTCAACAAGTTAATCAGAAAGCTTATAACTTAAGACACATTTTTATAGGCATGTCTAATGTTCTGTAAAATAATATCGCATAATTAGCATATTCAAATGACAGCCACATCATTTAAAACTCTAATTTACATTGAAAAGCAGAAAAAGAGATTTTACTTTATCTTTTCAAAAGAAAAAATGAGATTATGCAACTATATTAGAAGCTGTCTAGTACTATGTCTAACCTATCACAAGTCCTTATGTACTGTAATTAAATATTCAAAGACGCACTGCGGTAGCAAGTTACAAGTACTTCTTGATCTACTGTTAAACTTTGACCTGCTTACTTCATTGCTGAAGGATGAAGGCAGACATTATCAAAATACATCATGGT
Source organism: Anser brachyrhynchus (assembly GCF_964034855.1). Classification (NCBI taxonomy): domain Eukaryota; kingdom Metazoa; phylum Chordata; class Aves; order Anseriformes; family Anatidae; genus Anser; species Anser brachyrhynchus. The sequence goes on along the minus strand of NC_137702.1, from coordinate 13,726,624 downwards.
AGAAATACATTGGTGTAAAAATGCAGTCTGGCTTGAATCTGAATCAACCACAGCTACATGTGTCAGGATAAACCCAGTCATCCACTGTGCAGAAATCAGTCTCAGAATACAAACCTGCTCCTTTGAGTATCCATGTGAAGAAGGGAATGGCTGTTTCTGAAGAATATCCTGAGCGCTAATGTGTTAGCAGTTCATTTGCTTTAAAACAGGAGTCCAAATACCAGGATAGTGGACAAACGTCTCCCTACTTTTGTAGTCTAAACTAAGCTGTAAAACAAGCTTTCTACAACTGAGTCGAAATTTCTTAAGTGAGTCTAAACTTGCCAACTTGGTACCAATCAATCCACAAAACATATAAAAAAAATATTCTGTATCACAGCTACACACACACATACACAAGAAGGGAGAGTAGAATTACATTAAGAAGTCCCAGTATAGAAATTTAGATACCTTATTTAAAAAAATTATTAGGTTTGAATTGCTGAAGAAATTCACCTAGCTGAAGCAGGGAAAATCCCCACAGCCTTATATTACAATTCTAGTAAAGTTTCCTACCAATGTTAGCAAGCCACAAGCTTACCTAGCGCTAATATATGAAATTAATTTCATGCTTGTCTACTCTTGTAAAGTCAGTGACAAAATGCTTCACTTTATAAGGTAAAAACTGGTGACTCATATAAACTCAACATTATTTTAAGCTAACTAATATTTGAGTTATGTGGCTGACCAATTAATTGAAATACTAAAGCAAAAACCAAACAAAGGTTTCTGCTAGGAAAACAAAACCTGTCAACAGATGCCAATGCTTTTTTGTCTCTATTCCCTTGCTGACCAACACTTGATGGTATTTCATACTGATGGAAAATGACAGTGAGAAACTTGCATTCTTTCTGTACTACACAGAGCGATAAATACAAAAGAACAGAGGAAGATGCCTTAGGTATAATATTAGGAGGATGGAAATCCCATCAATAATTAAAGTAGAGGATTTACATGAGTAACTTTTCACATATTTTATTTAAAAAAAATCATAAGCCCCAATGCAGTTTCTCTAGTAGTGGAAGAATGCAGGATCCACTGGTACCCTATGCCAAACAATACAGAGGGAAGGGTTTTGTATATTGTGTTCCTAACAAAATTTAAATACCAGAACAACCCACATCCAGGAAAGAAAATGTGATCCATTTTGTGCTCAAGAATGAATTATCTGTCCTATTTTTGCAACTATTATTGAAAAGATTAAGTAACTCCCAAATCGGTGGATTATTAAGCAGAACTGAACAACAGGAAGCTGTACAAATGAAAAAGAGATAGAAGAAACACTGGCTTGGTAAACCTGAATAATTCAGACTCTACCATCCCACAGCTATTCCAGCAGGACAGAGATGCTCACCTATCAGGTGACATGATCTTCCACCTCTGATTGAACTCTCATGTAGTTTACTGGGTCTAAGGACACACACGTGTTAAACAGGATATACTGCAGTGATCACAGCTCCGTAGGGCTGGAGTGGCCCCTCCAGAGCTACTTCTCTCTGCTGCTGAAGTCAGCCTGCGTGATCTCACTTGCTTTCCCTCTCACTTTCAGTTTGCTTGCTCCTGTGAGCCTTGCCACAACTGCTCCTCCTCCTTTTCTCTTAACAGTCCATCCATCAACTCTGTAGTCCATAGCTACCTTAAGAAGAGACATCAATGACTCTCCAGATCCTTTGCCTGTTCTTACTATAAAACACAGAGCACCTGAAAGAAAACTCTTCCTTTACCCTTTTTCCTCCCCTCACTATTTCCTTTCTGTGACCGTTGAAGACCTTAACAGAGTTTTTGATGACCCCTCTGCACAGAAATATGCCACAAATGTTTCCAAACATGAATACAAACGTCATACGCGCTCCAGGGTTACCTAGAGTGATATTTTAACAAAGATGTCACATATACTTCATATCCATCACACAAATGAGGCCTGGCATATCCAGGCAGCTCTGTGTGCTCTCCAGCACATTTCTTTAGAGATATGCCCATCTGACCTGTTTTCTCCATATACCAACAGCAACTACTCTTTAGAAGATATCTAGCTGCAAGACTTACCTTTGATATTGCCAGCATATGGAGATGGTCATTCACACAAAGCCAATCCATATAGCAGCCATAATAAGCTGGGTTATGCCCAATGCCACCTCCAGCACCAGGCAACGTTAACTGACGTAAGTGTGAGAACATCCAGGGTCTGGTTTGTGTGCAAGGGGCACCTTCAGAGGAGCCTCTCTGCAGAGCAAAGGCTGTGCAGATGTTTCTCTGTGCACATTCAGAGAGAGAAGAGTCAGAGGATGAGCTACAGCTTACTGTAATTGAGGAAACAGTTTTCCTTTTGTAATACTGCTATACAGGCCCTGGTAGTAAGGACTGATTTATTTAAAGCCCATTTTTCCTTATATTGCAATTGTCCTGTTGCATGATATTGCCTAGAATATTTTGCAACATAACAGCATTCAGTCCTCTCCACTAGGATATGACAAGACAGGGACGTTTAATATAAAGTGATAGGAGCAATATAGAAGAGAAACTCCTTTTCCTTAAATCATTTACTTGTTGTTAATTCAGACAACAAGTGTCTGTTAAACAATTTGTAGCAATAGTTTAAATATTTGTGATGTTATACTTGGCCAAGTTTTTTGCACCATGTTTTCTATGCGCAATATGGAATAATTTGATACCTTTCTATGTTTAAAAACAGTTTTGACAGGAATCAAACCAAAATTTCTGTTGAATAGCTTATGGTCCATAATACCATATACCACTTGAAGAAGGTGTGTGCTTTGTAAAAGAATTTCATTTAGTTTTCTTAGTAATGTGTAAGAGACTTTGTTCACCTCTTGAGACCCCTACACGTACTCAGCCACCCTGCCTTCCATCAGGATCGCTTCTCCTGATCGTTTCAGTCTCATCTCTCAGAGAAACCTACTGCCCCTCCCCAGGCAAGAAGCTTTCATCTTTGTATCTTCAGAGAGTAAGTTCTCATGGAATATTATCTCACTGCTTAACTACAGGAGGTGAAACAACGTGAAGCAGCTTAGTGCTGGGACCACTTACCAGCCAGAGCTCTGCATGGAATTGCCTGCCATTTTCCCTTAAAATACATGCAGAAAACACTCAGCCTCTAGGCTGTAAAATGAAAGACAACAAATATGTAAGACAGAAAATGCTCCAGATAAAGAAAGCTCAGACATACCACATGGGAAAAAAATAAATAAAACAGGAAACCAATCTTTTCCTTGACAGTCTATCCCTATGGGACCAATCCTTCACTCTTTCAGTGGCTTTAAAGATTGCCCAAACTCTCCGCAGCATTCACTAACTCCCTAGAAAGATCTCTATACAGCATTCACTGGAAAGATCTCTGAGTTGCTATTACTGTGTAGACTTACCCACGCATCTTCTCCCAGATTTTCAACCAGCAGCTTCCCTACTTGCTCAGACAGCGTCACCTTTACACCCACACTCTTCCCTTCAGGGGAGGAACCTTTTACTTCTCTCCTCCCACTCCTCACAGGCCCTGTTTCTCCTCAGGCCTAAGGGCACAGAATCACAGAAGGCCAAGGTTGGAAGGAACCTCTGAAGATCATCCGGTCCAACCTCCCTGCTAAGCAGAATCATCTAGAGCACATTGCGCAGGATGACATCCAGGAGGTTTTTGAATATCTCCAGAGGAGGAGAGCCCACAACCTCTCTGAGCAACTTGTCTCAGTGCTCTGTCACTCTCACAGTAAAGAAGTGCCCTCTCATATTCAGCTAGAACTTCCCATCCTTCAGTTTTTGCCTGTTGATACTTGAAACAAAACATAAAATGTAACGTTAACACTAACCTGGCCTATGCTCAGTGGGCTCAGTATAATCATTGACCCCCATCACTCCAATTTCCTTTGTCAGTCACTTTAATTTCCATAGCAGATATGTGACATATGGTACTAACTAGTGGCTAATTACTAATTACCAGATAGAACAAAAGGCATTAATGTTTGGTTAATTGTTAAATGCATGTGAACAATTCCTTCAAAACAGTTGGTTTTATCCTCAGTATAATCCACAGTTCTACTAGAATACATTTTAAAATAGGAATACTTATCTCTTCAAATGCAATTGGTTTTGGTAAGCAGAGACAGGGTGTCTTACTACTGTAGGGTTAATATTCCTAACTGAGTTAAATTTTTTCTATCTTAAAAAACGATAAGGAGAATATTGTGAACTTAAAGTAATTCCTTCAGGATTCATAGGCATCACTTTTCTTGGGTGTGAATATTTAGAGTTTGTAACAAAAAAGTTCTCCTAAAATATGCTTGCTTTCATCATAAGGATTTGTGAATTATGCACTTATGGATATGATCCGAAACATATATAAAAAGCAAAAAATAAAATAAAATTTAGTTTAATTTAGTTTTAATGAGCTTCCCTTATCCCTTTTGATCAGGACAATTGATGGAAGTGGATATATGCTGGTAAACAGACAAAATAATATGTTTTGTTAAAACATCATTTCCCCCTCCTCTCACACCTCACACTGGCTTCCCCTGTGATGGGTTTGCCGCCATAGCCTGACACACAGCCAAGCACACAGCCCGGCCAGGGGCAGCACCTTCCTCTGCTTCAGACTTTCTGTTAAAACTACAGGAAAGTTATTTGCTCTCTCTGCTTCAGTTCCCCATCTATAAATTAAAAAGAATACTATTTCCAGGAGTATGATAAAGAAAATACTTTTCATTATAGACTGGGAAGTGCTTAGGTGTAAAGGTGCTGATATAAGTACCTTAGGTAGATAAGTATCTGGGGTACAATACAGGCAGATAACAAATAGCTTAATCCAGCTCCTTATCAAGGTAGTCAGCAACTTTTACTGAAGCAGGTTGTTGGACACAGGAGAAACCACTTGAGGCTCAGAGTGGAATCTATTATAGAGGTCTGAACTCTACATTAAGGACTGCTCAAAATAGTGAAGTGCTATTAGTCCCAATTTAGAGAGGAGCAATCTGTGTTAAGAAATCTCAGGAGTGCTTCTGCTGCTACCTCTCCTGAAGGCCAGGGTGTGCGGCTTCGCAGCCCTGGCTGACACAGAACCGAAAGCAGCACAGTCATCAGCCACGTGTGGATCCTGGAGTTTCTGTGCTCCCTGCAGGGCCTTCAGAGTTAGCAGAAATTAAATGCTGATACATTCAAACAAGTGACAGAATGCAGTTTTGCACAAATCCAGATTAGTTTTGAATGGAAGCTCCGAGCATGCAAAAAATGAGGATCAGGCCTCTAGAATGTACTCTCCAACAACTATGAAATTTCAGCATCATGTTTTTTTCATGCATTCAAATGGGATCTGTCTCCCTACGCCTACTCCACATCATCTGACTGGACTGCCTGCTGGGAAGTAACAGTACCATAGCAGTTCTCACTGGGAGATCACTCAGTCACGCCGTTTACAGCTACAGAGGCTGTAAATCTCTTAGGGAGACTATAAAAAGGTGTCCGTAAAAAAAATATGCTGATTGTTTTGTAGATTTGTTGTTAATTTACGGTGTTCTTTCCTATTTAGTAAACGCTTCACTAGAATACCAAGGGTATTATAACTAATACCCCTTCAGAAAACGAAGTTGTTTCTCATGGGAAGGTGCATTTTTCAAGGCTTCCTCTCTGCCATTCTCTTCTTCTGCAGATTCCTAAAGGAAAGCATAGCTGCCTTTAGGTTTTAAGACCACACTGTTACTACTAGCTGATTGTGTCTGTCAGCAGTAAATCAAATTTTACAGGTATGATCTGCAGCTTTTTTGATTTGAAGTTCCTTGTATTTTGCCGACTATATGGCATTTTGCAGACCATATTACATTTTAATGCCTTCACTGTATATGTCATTAGCTCAGTTGTTTATTCCTAAAAGTTATTTCAAGGTCCAAACCAGACTAAACTGAGAACTACATTAGTCTTTTCAATTCGTGTGTCTGAAGTGCACCAGAATTCAGAGAAGAGAAAGTAAATGAAAAATGTGTTAACTAACAAGAGATCAAACAGCTGTAAAAACAATGTTTTATAATCTCCCATTTAACATGCACAAATCTCTCAATTTCACAGAGAAAATTTCCTAGATTCACTTAATAGGAGCTAAGAAATGTGCAGAAATGACTTAAAATGAGTGAAAATCATATATCACTGTTTAAGCTGCCATTAGCCAAATAGCATTTTGCTAATGACTTCTACTTTCAGACTACAAATCAGACTTGTTTGAGTAGCTAAATTGCTCCTGCTCTAATCCATCATGAGCAGATACCAAAGTAACCTGCAAGATACTGCTTCTGGGTGGGAAGGAGGAGAAGTAGTTTCTTCAGTGGATGAAGAAACTCTTGAATTTTTTTTCCAGCATATTAGAGAGGAAATTATTTTGCAATTTAAGGAACTTTGATCCCAGAAGCTTGAATGTAACAGCATGAGTGGAACGCATTTCATGGGTACTCTAGCCTGACATTCAGGTCTCCAGCTTAAAGACACTATTTCCAAGATACAGATTAAAAAGTGCCATTGTATAAATACAAATTATTATCATTGCTATATATTTATACAAGTACTGCGAACTCAAACAGATTAGGAGGAATGGAAGACAGGCAAAATGTTCTTCAGTTAGTGTTACAATCAAACATGAAATGAAAATCTACATTTTATTACCTATTTTTTCTGATCAATCCACTGATTGTTTAAACTAATGTCAGTAAAATAGGAGTTACCTCAGTCATACCTAAGCCAACTTGAATTTGGTTAACCTCTGTAAATTTTTTGTCACAAGCTTACTGACTTGTGTGATTCCAAAATTTGCATATAAGTTTCTTCTGCATGTTTAGGATATCCATAGCCTGCTAAGAACAGCTTTGCAAATTCTCTTTGGGAAGCAGCAGGAACAAAACAATTTATTTTTTTCTATTGTTAAGAAAAACGACGATCTCTCCTATGTCTGAGTTTCTATAAGCAAACACAGGAAAGTTAGCACTTTTGAACTGAAACAACCATTTTTTATTTTTATTTTTTAATTTTACAATTATTAATAACATTTTTCCTCAGATAGCAATCTTTTGTTAATATATAGATTTCAATAGGATTTTAGCTCTTGTTTCTATCAAATAATTAACGCTTCTTATTTTCAAAAGGAGCTATTTAAGTTACAAGAGGCCTATTAAGAATTATGTTTTTCCTCATTAGGTATAATTGAGGGATATGACATTTTGTTCAAGAGAAACTTTTTAGTCTTAATTAGTCAAACAATGCAATGTTTCAAGCTTCTGCTGAAGCTTAGTGTGGCATTACTTAAAATTCTTATAAACTAAAAATAAATAGGGAAAACAATAAGAAGTAAACTGGCAAAATGATCAGGTAAAACAAGTTTTACCTTCTGAGAACTGAAGTTCCACAGCCTGAAAATGAAAGTGCAGTCTTACAAGTATTTATGCATATGTTTAATTTTAAAGCTGTATTATTAAACTGTTCATAGAATCAGGAGCCAGTGTAAAACACATTTGACCCAACTGATGACAAGAGAATTGTGTCAAATATAATTGAGATCAGAACTGGTGTTCCAGATCTGTGATTTATATGTGTTAGTGAATGTAAAACATGAGACCTGAAGTCTCCTGAAAGAATGATTAATGTTTTAGAAATGTTCCCATGAAGCAATATTCTGAAAGCATGCAAAATGTGCAGTTTCTCTCACTTTTGACACCAAGCCAGATAAAACTCATTGGTTTTGATGGCATTTCACTTTGCAATTTTAAGTTTGCTTGAACTCAAAACCTCATAGTCAAATTTGAGGGTGGAAGTGGGTGTGAGCCCACACAGGTTGAAAACCAGCTTTCTGCTTGCAGAAAGCCAGAGAAAGCAGTGCAAAGTCCTAATGCAAACTAAAAGTAGGTATGCATGAGTACATATGCATATGCAGTATGCATGAGTATATATGCATATGTAGCTACATGAGAGCTAAAATCATAAAGGCCTTTGTCAGTTCATGTTTGATTTCACTACAGTCCTTGATTTCAAGACATGTTACAAAGCTGCACAAGTTAAAAAAAAAAAAAAAAAAAAGCTCCTGGTACCTTTTCCCTTTCCTTCCCTGTATTGTAAGTGTTAACAAGGCAGTTGGAGTTGTTGAACACTCTGAACAGTACACTTTGAATACTCAGCAAGTCAGGAAGGTCTCAAAGGTTGTACCATGTAAAAGTCAAGTAATTAAACACTGATTACTTACTGTAAAAAAAAAAAAGAAAAGAAAAAAAGAAAAAAAGAATAAGAAAAAGAGTGTCTGCTGGGAAAGGTTGGATTCAGAAGGTCTAATTTAACACAGAAGAAGATTTCAGTGGAAATAGAGCCTTTAACTACATTCTGCTTGACTTCATCCACAAGAAAGGGATGAGAGAAAAGATTAAAAAGCTATTCAGTACTTTCTTTCAGCAGTGGTACTTTGGGAGGTGACAACAGCTACTGGTAATTCTTTCCATAATCTTTTCCCCAAAACAGCATTTAGAATCCTCTTCAAAATTTGGCTGCTGATCTATGGCTTCATTATTTTTACAAAATACAAAGCCACCTCCCTTCTGTGCTCCTGGCTACAGATTAAATGTTTTGGTTCCCCAGAAACATCTCATTTAAAAAAAGCCATTGCAAACCCAGGGAAGCCTGCTTCACCTGATGCTATTACTTCCTCACATATTAGAAAAAGCCTGCCCTTTCTCTGTGCTTCTCCCTTCAACATCACCAAAAGCTCAGTCACATTTTTGTGGCTGGCTTGTCTCTGCAGTGTCCCAAGAGAAAGAAAAGACCACAAGCTTCACTGGCCACTGAAACTATTTTCTTTGATATGTACCATCACTCCCTCCTCCTGCCACCTCTGGCACAATGGTCCTTTTCATAGTTTGAGCACAATTAAGGATTAACTATTAAAAGCTCTTGCATTTCATCACACCATTAGGGAGCTGGTCTTGTAAAATTTTGTGGATTCTTTTTTCTTCACAAACATGCAGAGGAATGATTTTCTCTGTAGAAAATTATCTCCTCCAAGCTTCTCAAACACTTATGCATTAATATTGTTTGTTGGAGACAGCAGAATGAAGGCCGCATTTGCAACACACAGCAAGTTGATTGCTTACATCAATTGTTGTGATGGGGGAAAAAGTGCTTCATTTTCTTGGCACAGAGTATTGGCTGAGTTTATTCACACCTACTGAAATACAAACAGGCTTATGTTTACATTAGGTACTTTGGGGAAAACATCCTGCAGCCACAACTCTGGAGTGCTTCAGGAATTTTAAATACAGCTATGATATTATAATCTAGCTAAATAGGCTTTTCTATTCACTCTTCTTTTTGCAATCACATTTCACACGTGGATTGTACTCTCCAAAGGTTAAAATCCAGAGAGAAAATGCAGTATTTTACAAATTGATGCTCATTCCCCCACACCCTTCATGTTCATTAAATTTCCTAGGGTTCACTCTCCATGTAATTATAAGGCACTCAGGAGGTGAATATTAGTTGGGGAACACAATAATTAATTTTTTGAATTGTGTTATATTTTGACAATTTAAATTAAACTGTTTTGATTCACATTAAAGGAAAGTCGGACTCCTTCTGTAAAAGAACTACCGAAAGAGCATCTGTCAAAAGAAAGTGAAGGTAAGGAGGTCAAGATAACAAACAACTTGTGAGAGATGTAAAAGGACAATCACACTGCAAAGACTTCAGGCTGAGATTCTGGGGAGAACAGGCTCCTCCCTGCCTTTATCATGGAGTTCCCCTACGGCCTCTTACCACCATCTCACCTCCACCTCATCCCCATCCTTTCCCCATTACCTGCTTTTCTGTTTGAATGGCAGGATCTTCAGCTCAGAGAGGATTTGTACAGCACCTGGCATAAAGAGACTCATTACTTTTTAAAATGTAGATTCTAGATACTATTTTTCTTTCAAGCTGCAAAAGCAAAGCAAAGCAAACCAAACCAACCAACCAACCAAACAAACAAACAAAAACAGTTAATAGAATTCCTAATCTTATAAGTGAACATATTCCTAGGTGTGTTTACTGCAGTAAGTGGAGACTTTTTGTAAAGTGCTGAAGGACTATCAAAGTATGCTGAGACCTGACTGGTATGCACTAGACTCAGGTGGTCAGTATGTTATTGAGGAAAGAATTCCAATCTTTTTAATCTTGACAGAAACCAGTAAGAAAAGACACCATATAGGATCAGGCAAATTGTGGCAGGATTGAGAGGAGGAGCAATGCAGAGTGACATGCTAAGCTGCAAATAAGGAGCAGTTAGCCAGAGCAGCAGAGAAATTGCTGAAATAAGTACAAGTCAAAGAAAATTGCTGAGGCTAGTGTCTATTTTAATTTCTACTCTGAATGTTTTCAAATATAAAGATACAGCTTTAATCAATGTGACAGTTTCAGTCAAATTTTTTGTCTTTTTAAAAATATTTTCCAAGCTAATCAGTCTTCAAGAGGGTAGAGGGGATGCAGGCCAGGGAAGAGGACAGATACCTGCACTCAGGCTTTAATTCATCCAGTCCATTCCTAGACAGAAAACTCACTGAAGTACTTCCTTAATTCCTCTGGTCTAAAGGTTTTCATCGGCTCTTCGGGCTTTATCTAGACCCTGACACTTAACTAAAATTTCTGCCTCAGTTTCCAAACTGTTTTGAAGATTTTTAATAACTGTAAAACACTTTAATTCAAACCCATGATTTGGGGAAACTTACCATAGGTCTATTTCCCTAACATGTAAGTGAAATATGATGAAAGAATTAGCATGGTATCAGTTTAAGTTTATATATACATATGTATGTGTACATATATATAAGAAAATTCATATACATTCTTCAGAGCAAACAAGATTTATCCTCTTTTGTAAAATAGATTTTCTTATCTACACAAGAAAACCTTTTTGTTTCCCTATCTTCTAATAGAGTTTTTTTTTTCTTTTTCCTCTTTTCCCCTTGTTTTTGCAAGTGTATTTAGAAAGGCAAATCTCTCTGTAGAGGGGCATAGGTGATGGTCAGCTGTAATACATTTAGCAAGAAATTGACAGGGAAGGAAAGTGAAGGCCATGAGAGAGACACTTGCTCTGTTAAAAATTTTTTGCTGATCAGCTTACACTTTAGCAGCAAGTTCCCTGAGGAAGGGCAAATCCTCCCAGCCTTGCAATCAGGCAGGTGGACAGTCCCAGGGGGGCCACAGTCCTGCTCATGGAAGCCCATGTGTATATGTGCTTGTGCGTTTGCATTTTTGTCTCCCAGAAAAACATGTATTGATTCCACTTAATACCTGAGTTGCAAAGATGTTACATTTGAAAATTGCCAGTGGACAGCTTCATTTGTGAGCTGTGGGTTCTGGGAACCGAGTGCATTGTAACAACTAGCAGCTCCACACATTTTTATCTGTCTTGTCCCTTAAGAAAGGAGAGCTTTGCAGCATCACACTTCACAGCAATGAGGAAGAACATCAGTATTTTCCTAAAATCACAGTCTTTACCTCTCATGATACCTGAAATTGTATAACCGTAAAATGGTTATAATCACCATGGGTCATACTGTAAACTGATTTTTGTGTTCAAAATGTTCTCAAACAATTCCACTGAAATAAGTTGGATTACTTGGGCGAATAACTACTCTCTATGGACTTTACAGTCTCTTCCCAGGAAACAACAACTATTTTACTTTGAATTAATTGCATTTTTAATGTCTACATGACCTAAATTGCTAACAGAGCCTGTTATTTAAACCGTGCCCAGTCTGGTGGTATGGAGTCATTAGTTCACTGAGTGGGAGGGAATTCTAGAAAAGAAGAGTGTTTGACCAAATAATCTCAGGAGGTACATACCCACCACTGCTAGTGCAATGGTTGGCTTCAATAAAAAAAATGATGAACATAGTGACAAGAATACAGAAAAACATTCAGAGCTTTCCACGAGACATTTTTCATAAGACTTTTGATCTTTCTTGAAGATGGTAGACAAACTACAGACCTCTTTCTTGAAAAAGCTCATTTGTTTTCACAGAGACCTTGGAAATCTCTGGCTTTGGCAAAGTTGGGAGCGGTAGTGCTAATGACTTGTCTGGGAAGTTTTAAACTGAGCGGTTAGGCTGCAAATTATTAAAAATAAAAACAACAGTGGCCAGTGCATAGCAGCTTTTCAAATACAGTGGAGCTGAAGTAATAATATAAATAGTGAGAAATATAAGCAGGTGTTTCATATTGATTAAGCTTCTCTGATTCTGTAACAACAGTAATTTTTGTAGATGAATTTAGAGGAATAGGATAAGTAGCAGCACGCAATAACGTACAGCTAACTTGTTATCTGCTGTAGCAGATAACAAGCAGAACTTCATTTAGAAATATCCTGCAGAACAAAAGGTAGAACAATTAAACTGAAAAACAGATTTCTGTCTGAACAGTTTTACATTCTTTTGGTGCAAGCAAACCAGGAGATGACGGAACCAGCAATGGGTGTATGAATATGAGTGCATGGACACACGTGTGCATGTGTGTGAGGATATGTGCATTTTTTTCTTTTTCTCCTTGTCCATTATTCTGGTGGAAATGGATATCATCATTTCTGTTCCTTTTAATGAAAAAATTCATTTTCAATTCTTTCCCTTGCAATATATATCAGGGTATGTGTAAACATACATACATCATCACCGTGCACTGATCACAGAGACGGGACACATCCATGCAAGCTTTTTTTCAGGTCATCCTGGTTCCGTGCTGCATAGCACAGGGCTGCAGGTGAACAGACCTGACCCAGGTGCATGCTGTCCCAGCACTACCTGCAAGTGCGTTGTCCTTCTCTGCCCACCTTTTGTGCCCAGCAGCGTGGACGTGAGGGGCTGTTTCCATCATGTGCACCCACCCTGCCACAGCCAGTCCCACGTTGTGAGGCAGTTTCCTCAAGGCACCAGCACTATTTGTGCTTTAAGTCTTTCCTGTGCTTCCATTTAGTACTTCTGGCATGTAAACACCGGGCAGGTGTGGCAGTGCTTGGAGGGGCATGTGAAGGCAGTAATTCAGCCTCGGCGAGGGTGTGGGCCGGTCACAGCAGAGGTGGCGAGCTCTGCTTGGGCGGTTCCTGGCCTGGCACCGCAGCACGGCGGCCGGGGCTTGGCCAGCTCGGTGCAGGCAGGCAGCCACTGCAGCAGATGGGGAGAGGAGGAGGCAGCCAAAAGACAAGACGTGTATGAATGCTGCTGCTGAAATGTACCTCTCGTCTGAATTCCGAAATGTCGATCTGTTTCTCTTAGTCTTATAGCCCGATAGATGTAAACAGCACAAACGGTTTGTATCTGTAGAAATTAATACTCCAGAAGCAATTCCATTTTTATATCCATACAAAGTAAGCTTTTGATTTATCAGAAATTAGCAGGTTCTAGAACGATCTACAGGCACTTGGTGTTATATACATATATTAAAGTCATAACATGCCAGACTTGAGAAAGAGCAAAGGTATAAAATAAAATAGGACTTTTTTTAAAAACAAAACAAAACAAAACAAAACAAAACAAACACCTATTTGTATTTAAGAGAATTGTGCTCTTTGCAACATTAATTCTGCAGTATCTTGGGGAATGCTGTCTATAATTGATAGAAAACAAAATGGCAAATATTTAATGTCATGGTATGAACTACTGACAAGCTTTATGCTTAAAAGCTTGCTGTCACGTCTACTGAAAAAGCTGAGGGAAAGAAGAAATAGAAAGCAGTTGGATCTCTGCTTTCTCTCTGAGGATAACTGAAGGCATGAAAAAGAAAAATCTCTGATGAGGGTAAAAAGAGTAGAACTGTTTATTTTAGAAAAAAAGATAAATGCAAAGAGGCCAGATAAAACTTTATAAAATAATATATGGCATAGAGAGCACAGAGTGGAATATTCAACACCAGCTTTCTCATATTACAGAGACAAAGGGATATTCACTTAAAAGATGAAACTTAAAGATGAAGAGTGGAAATATTTGTCTCCACAATGAAGAATTATTATCCCATGGAACTCTTTGCCAAAAGCAGTGTTGCTTTTAGCAGGATTAAATACAAATAAAATAAAATTAAATTAAAAAATCACATGAATGGTGAGAATGTACGAAGTGATAGTGCTGAGTTGGAAATCAGATAAAAGTCTTCTTGCTAACTCATTGCATTGGAGGGCAAAGTGCAAGAGAAAAACTTCCTTTGGGGTAAAAAAAAATAAAAAAAAATTCTTCTTTGGAAAGTCTTTAAAACAGCAGACACTTGCCACTGCCATACAAAGCCTACAGGAGTGAGTGAGATACCAGTTGGATTAAACATATTAATTCTGTAACAATGAGCAGAGATAATAAAGATAGAAATCGCTTTCTCTATTAGTTAGAAGTGTTTTCACTTTTAAGCAATAAAGAACTATTAAAAAAAATAACAGGTATTGTTTCACTTAGCTGTTGTTACAAAGGCTCACTGGGAGATAAATGGCACCGTAACAGCAGAAGAAATTCAAGATGAGTACCATAGTTTCACACTTAGGCAGTGTTTCATGAAATGGGATGCTTGCCAAAAAATATAAGTGGTAGTGCTGGTGATGAGGAGTAAGAAGAAGGTGGTGGCTGGGAGGTGATGTCTGAGCTCTAAGCAATCCCCACATTTACTGTAATTAATGGTACGAGTCAAAGACTCACTCCATCATCAAACTCCCATGGAGAAGCATCATGACTACAGCTGCTTAGGTACTAAGGAAAAAATACCCAAACCAGACATCTGAGATGGGGATTTAGCAGGTTTAATTATTGAAACTTAAATAACACGTGGAAATCAAGAATAATATATGTATTTTGAAGATTTCATATTCTTTTTCCAAACAGTTTATTTAAATTATAGAATAATTTCTTCAATAAAGATAATTGCAAGCTATTAATTGTTGGCTGAATGCAGCCCCCCTCCTCACCCTGGTGAGAGCTGTTGTGTGTCTATCTATCTTATGCTGCACATCTGCCTTTCATCTCAGCAGATTTTGACTTTGTATGACATTATGACACAGAGGTGAGTACAGATACTGATACAGTTTCGGGTTGTCAGACAACCTGTCTTGTACCCATGGCATCAACTTGAAAGGTACTTGGAATCTGGACGACAGAGATGATAAAGCAGAAGGAAGGATCTCAAATATATGTTCACTGGTGAGTTAAGGAGGATGTTAGATCTTGCTGCAGCCCTGTAAGCACTGTATGTGAGAGCAGCCCATGCTCCAAGGTTACCTGCTGGAGCTGCGATGTGCGGCCTGGTTCCTCGCCGTGTTGTCTCCCTGTTAGTGTGGGGCTGCTGCTGCTGACAGCTCATCGATGCCTCTCTTTTTATTTCGAGTTCATCAAGCCCTCACGGCTGCTTTCACAGTATGTTCAAGTTTGGGATGAATGTTGTATGTAACTCTAGAGCCATGATCACACACTAGTATGCTAATAGGATTAGCATTGTGGTTCTGGGGGAAGAAAATTTTGTCTTTGGATAAGAGGGTTTTTTTCTGCTTTGAAGATTTTGAGCTCTGTACCCCAACACCATTGTTGTTGGGTGTGGGGGAAGTCTTTCTTTCTTGCTGTCCTTCTCTCTCTGTTTGTATGCTCTCCAATGCTGTTTCAAGACCTTCCTTCCATTTATTTCACAACTTTGCCAAGTGATGTTATGGTATTATTATCCTTCCACTGGTTTGTGGGGAAGCTATGGCAGATCACAAGTGGGAACTTGAGTTCAGGAGACGTTCCAGTAAATTCAGAGGGTGCTTGTGGCTTCTCCACTTTCAGGGGTGCTAGTTGTTAGAATTATTTTATATATGTATATATATTTTGCTATACATATTGCCATGCTGTACAGAATTGCTATAATTTGGAAAAAAACATACCTAGCGGCACCTGTGTACTAGGGAAGTATAAATGATAGTTTTCGTGGCTGTCTTGCAGTGGTATTTTGCCAGAATTTCTTTCAGTGAAATCCAAGATTGCCATCTTTTTCTTTGTCCCTGCATTCAGGGAACCATGACTGTGGGATCGAAAGGATCTCTGTTCTTTAGGCTCTTTTTGTGCATGCTTAGCGGAGAAACTTGCCAAATTAATTCTGCTGGATGGTTCTTTACTCCCAGATGGGGAAAGAAGTTCAAAAAATGTGTTGATTCCCAGCTCAGGTCAAGGAACATGCTGGTCATTGGGCTGAAAGTAAGACGTGCAATACTGAAATAATGAACAATGTCCTCTGTTGTGTCTGACAGCAGTAAGATATTACATTTTTCAGAATCACCCATTTAAAATATGTCATCAGGAAAGAAAAGAAAAGTAAAAATCACCTATAAATGTTTATTGCATAAAAAGTTGAAAGGAGAGTTGGAGAGTTGGGGAGCTTTGACAGCTGTTTAAAATAGCCTTTTATCCTTTGATAATATAGCAGAGGCAAATGTGAAAGTTTGGACAAAATACCCTTTCTTAAGCAATATTTCTTCTAGCACAGAAAAAATGGGATAGGAAAAACAGAAAATAATAAAAAAGTTAGTTTAGTTTTGAATGAATCCAAGTGAACATAATGACATATCATGCCAGTCACTGTTTAGGCAAAGATTTCTCTCAAGGTTATATAACTACCGTCTGTAACTAGGAAACCATCATCTGGCTTGGTCTTCTGCGGTTTCCCAGTCAGCCTGTCAGATCCTTGCTACAGCCTCACTTACAGCACCCATATTATTTTGAAACATTTACCGGTTCAAAGGGTAGTTCATAGGTACAGGAAAAAATGTTCAAACTGCAGAAATACTCTAAGTGAGATGACAATGTACTATTTATTGTCTAGCAAGCAAATAGTGGAAGGAACAAATAAGTACCAGAACAGACAGCTGTAAACAGAACACTTTAAAGCAGTCTAACAATATTTTATATTAAATCATCCATTAACTTTCATCCAGACAAGATGACGCTCTGTATCGGAGGACTGCATGAAATGATACATTGGAAGACTCTGGTGAGTTTGTGATTTCTCTGAGTTTCATGACTGAGAAAGTAATTCTAAAATAATCTTGTATAGAAAACAGAAAAAAATTCTACTAGGCTTCTACATATGTGTATATATATGTATATACATACACTCTATATATATATATATACACATGACTTTCAGAGACAGAGAAAATTTACTAAACTGATCTCACCCATCTCCTATTATCCTGTTATTTTTCAACAACTTTCCAAGCTTGCCAATATAATGTTCATATTATTTAATATGATTCTACCTTCGTTTATGGCTTTCTGGTAGATTTGCACTCCACTTTAAATGAGCTCTTCCTAAGAGACAGACTCAAAAGGATTATATTTATGCACACAAGGCTTGAAATAAGACATATCCTAACCTTTAATTATGAATCACTGCCACGGTTTTTGAAAAGCAGCTGAAATCCTAGTGATGTTTTAAGAAGGTAAAATCCTGAGGTTTATTTAAGAGGGTTCTGTTACTTTAAATGTCATATACTGAAAGCCCTTGTTAATAAAGACTGGCACAGGTCACACTGTCAAGGATAAACAATCATTCCTAAATCCTTTGTTTCAGGCTACAGTGAAACCTAATCCCCATGGTCTTCTTGCCTGGCTATGCATGCATGTAGATATGCACCACTTTTACAGTACTAGTGCTTTCTTTCAAGCACGTTGCTCTGACTGCAAGGCATTTGATTTCTGGTAATTAATCAGCTCATCATACATGCTGTGTTTCTCCCTCAGGCCCAACTCAAGTTAGTGATCCAAATCTGGCCCCAGGAAAAAAGAAACCATTTATGTTCTTAGTGCACAGAATGAAACCCTGATAAACAGTGCTTGGCTAAACATTGAATTCAGATGGCATTATTTTTTTTTACAGGCTATAAGTCTAGTTTTTATTTATTTATTTTTCCCAAGCTGTAAGTCTGGTTTTTTCTTTGTAAGCTTTGTTTCTCCTGTTGGTCTCCCTTTAGAATGGCAAAAAAATAAAAATAAATAAATAGACAAAATGAGCTACCAAATGTGCCCCTAAATGAGACATCAAGATTTACTGGATTATTTCTGAGGTTTTGTGCTTCAGCATCTGAACTCATTGCCTGAAACCTTTGTGTTCATTTTTAAACAACACTTTGTCACATGTTTATCCGTCATCCTTTATCTTTGTGTTCTTTCATGTTTGGCTTGTCTGCATAATAACCTTGTTACTGCTAATTTTATCAGATCCAGGAAACAACTTCAGCTTGTGTTGGTAATTCTTCATGCCTAGAGATGTGGCAACTCTCATTCTTTTCAATTATGTACCAGTTGGCCTTAACTGCTGTTTGAGGAGTCATGCATTGTTATTAAGGATCCACAAGAGCATTAGAAAACTTAGCAGGCGAGCTCTCACTTTTTATTTCTTCTGATTAAAATAATAACCTGTATGCCCACAAAGACATCATGCTCAGCTAGCAAAGGCTACTGGCTCCCTCCTCTCCGTCAGCTCATGGATTGTGGTACTGCTTCTTGTTCTGCTAATGCATAAAGATTTTGAGTGCTTGGTTCCTGCAGTGATGAGACATACAGCGCTGCCAGCATTATTTCTAGGCTATATCTTTCTGGCACAAGCTAAGCTCTTTATGCCAGTTCTTTTCCCTATGGCAAAGGCAAGAAACCGAAAGGAATTATTTCACCTAATAGCTCCTTGCCTCACAGGGCTGTTGTGAGACTTAATTAATTAATGTTTGTAAAGTGCTTTGAGAGCCTGGGATAAAAAGGTGCTATATAAGCATTGATACAAGTACAAAATATTATTATTAATTCCTGGCCTGATAGAAAGCTACTGAGTGAATGGACAGCTAAACTGTATTCTCCAGTGCAAAAGTGGATATTGTCCACCACAAGCAGGGGCATCACAGTGCATTTTTGTTTGCAAAGTCTTTTGTGTAGAGGTGTCTTTAAGTCACGGGTCAACTTGACTCAGAATTTTTTTAAAACAGGAAAAAAAGAAAAAAAGTCTTTTGAGCACTACTACTGTGCTGTTTTTAATTTCTCTGTCTTTTCTCGTTCTACGCATACCATCCAGATAAGGAAAATAAACCGCACTGGGCTGCAGATTAAGTCAAATATCAAAATCATTGCATGCTGACCATGAAAACTCACTCATGCTGAACATTTGTGGGTTATCAGGATCAAAGAGCACTTCAATATTTATCAAAAAGCATAGCCCACCATGGTTTAGTCTTCATTAACCTGGTGTGTATTTGAAGAACTCAACAGAGCTAATGCAGTCCAAGCTAAAGCTGACATTTTTTGACTTAGGAAAACATTTATCCTCTTGAAGAGATATGTATCAGTTTGTAAATGTTGTGAAAGGGCAGAATGACATACGGCTCACATATGCTATTGGGTTTTCTGAATGCAATAAGCTTTACGGAACTGAATTATGCTTTGTACACAGAGTCAAGAGTGAACTTGTTATTTCTGTAATACCAGTAAAGCTTATTTCACATATAATGGGACATCCTGCTGTGCATAGATGATACAATTTTTCTAGTTGGATTTAAAAATATTAAAATGAAAAAGAGGCTAAATTAGGCTGTGAAAGCTTGGCTATGTGTGATACGAAGGGTGCTCAACCAGCTGTAGGGAGTTTGTGAAATACATGGCATTACTTCCTCTGCTACTTTAGGCTGATTGGGTTTCATGTCTGAACAAGACCTTGAGGAGTTTAACTCCTGTAAAAGACTCTCCCCCTTATATAGCAAGGAATATGGATCGTGATGGTTGTTCATTTTGCTTCCCTGACAATGCCGTTAGCCTTTTCAGTCTGTTCTTACTGTGCAACTAATGTTCACATCCATGATGTTCAGCTAGAAAAAGATCATTTACAAACTCATCATGCTAAAACAGTAAATTAGTAGTTCAAAATTAAAATAAAAGAAAGTATTGATGCATACTGATGACATATTTTATATATACAGAATAGGGACAGAAAATGAAATTAAGAGGACTGTTTGGTAGATAAGGAATTGACTGGTTGGCTGCATCCAGAGAGTTGTGGTTAATGGTTCAATGTCCGGGTGGAGGCTGGTGATGAGTGGTGTCCTCAGAAGTCTGTCCTGGGATCAGTGCTGTTTAATATCTTTATTATCTTTGTCAATGACATAGACAGTGTGATTGAGTGCAGCCTCAGGAATTTTGCAGATGACACCAAGCTGAGCGGTACAGTTGATACAACAGAAGGAAGGGAAGCCATCCAAAGGGACCTGGACAAGCTTGAGAAGTGGGCCCAAAGGGAATGTAATGAGGTTCAACAAGGCCAAGTGCAAGGTGCTGCACCTGAGTTGGGGCAATCCCAGACATGAGGACAGACTGGGAGAAGAACTCATTAGGAGCATCCCTATGGAGAAGGACTTGGTAGGTTCTGGTGGATGAAAAGCTCTATCAGATCAGAGAGATGGAGAACTTCACCTTTCATTTTTAATAAAGACAGAGAGCTGGGTATGTCAGCCTAGAGAAGAGAAGGCTCTGGGGAGACCTTATTGCAGCCTTTCAGTACTTGAACAGGGCTTATAAAAAGTGGAACACTGGAAGTGTTCAAGGCCAGTCTGGATGTGCCTTTGGGCAGCCTCATCTAGTGGGAGATGTCCCTGCCCATGGCAGGGGATTGGAATTAGATGATCTTTGGGGTCTCTTCCAACCCAAGCCATTCTATGATTCTGTGATTCTATGATTCTATCATTATGGCACAGGAACAAGACTGACGATTCAGCTTTTCTGTCAGTTTCTTCTCATAACTCAAGCAAGTCATTTAATTTCTCCAGTCCTCAACAAAGTGTTGTGAATCTTTTCCTTTTTTATGTGTACGAAATAGCAAGAAGTGATCAAAGGGGAGTTCGTATGTGTGAGTAAGAGGATCACGAGTGTCAGAAGGAATAAAGAGAAATCGGGAGTGTGTTGCTTAAAGAAAAATAAGAGCCAAATGCCAGTCAACAGCTGCTGGGGTTCAAGCCAGGGAGGTGTTTCAGACAAAGGGGACTTGGGCACTGCTTATTGCTGATTTTCTCCACATTTCTTTGTGAATATCCAAAAAAAATCCTCTCACATATAAAGTCTTATGGCATAAGAAAACTGGCGAGAACTGTGGACATCCATTCAGTGCTGATCTCTGAGTGGAAGATGTATGTCTTTCTAGGGTATCTTGGGAATTAAAGTGAAACAGAATAGGATCCAGAATTGGTAACTGATGCCTTCACTAGTTCTTTACTGGCTGTTGAATCTCATAATTATTGCATTCTGGTGCTGCTTCTTCAACTGGGATAATAAGGAGATAAACACCAGTATTTGTAGTGCACAGTGATCACAGGTGGAAAGCAAAGCATTGCTGTTTACCATTTAAGCATACTTTATAAGTCATATGCTTGAGTGCTGGTTTTGCATTTCATTTCCTTGTGGCTGAGGTTATACTCTCAAATTCTAACAGGTGGCAGTTCAACCAGACACTGCCAGTAATCTGCAGCCTGTGCAGATTTCCACATTTCCACTAAAGCCAGGTTCTGGGGAGCTGCATAACACTGTCATTCTGTAGTGCTTGCATAGCCTCCGTCTGCAGTAACAAGCTGGCAGCATACGCAAGTTGCACCAGACTGCTTTGTGCCACAGCAATCAGTCATTTGCTGGGGCAATTTGCTGGGGCATATTCGGCCAAGTTACAGCTCCTTGTCCACAGGCTTCCTGCTGTAAAATCATCCGATAGCAGCAAGTGGGCTGGGGCACATGGAAGTTGGGAAAGCTCCGTATTTCTAAGTATCATTGAGAAACAAGTCAGAGCGCTGGTTGGAGACTGATCCAAAAGAAAAAGCACAACAAAACAACAAAACAAAACAAAACAAAAAAAAAACCTGAGCATTTTGCACCACCTGCAATAGAAGCCTGTCAAGGGAAGAAGAGTGAATATCTGGATCAGCCTGCATTTAAATGCAAATGAGAAGGAAAATACCAGCTGCAATGGGAACAGAACAGTGGCCTCTGAACGTTCAGTGGTTCAGTCTGAATACCTCTCTTGTAACATCAGTGACTTACTTTCCAAAGGGCCTGTGCACCTGTAGTATTTATTGTTCTCTACTGTTTGAATTGTTTATTCCTTCTAAAAATTATTTTATAGTTAGATGTAAATATGGGTCTTTGTACAGAGTTAAAAAGCAAAAGGAAAAATGTGACAAAAACTATTTTGGGAGAAAGGAACATTTTAGACCTTTGGTTTATTCAGGTTTTGAAATAGGGTTCAGCTGGGTTTTCCCTACCAAATTAGTTCCTCCATCTCCACAAAAGTGACTGGCAATCTAAGAAGCTTCCCGAGCTAATCAAGCAGAGGAGAAAGCACAACCAGAATCTTATCTGAGTTTTCCCTCTGGCTTTTCCACCATACCATCCCTTTACTCCATAAACTTCCAGTAAGTTTAAAGGCTCTCTGGCAGCATAAATGTAAGTGGGTTGCCTAAGATAAGGGACATTGCATGAAATGGAGAACATGAAAGCAAGCACACATCGAAACAGCCATCTGCTCAGCCTTGGAATAGGAACATTGCAGAGCTCATCTGTGCATTAGTGTTGCCATTTAATGCGGTATCTAACAAAAAAAGTTAATAAAATTCATGGCTGTAGCTGACTCACATTATAATGTCCTTCTAGAAAAAGCCTGTACCATTGCTCTGTGAATCTGTGCACGGAATAATAATATGTGCCAGAAAGCAAACTGCAGAATCTCAGGTTTCTATTGCTGAAGATAGGTGGACTCACTGTTTACAGGTCATTTGGAAAACTCTTCTGTACTGAGAGCAAGAAACAGCCTATTTTCTTGAAGCATACTTCTATAGAAGTTTAGTGAACCTGGGAGCCATGTGCTCTTACTATTTAACATCATGCCAGTGGAGTAGGTATTGATGAGGAAGTACAGAACAAGTATAGAATCATACAATCATAGAATATCCTGAGTTGGAAGGGACCAAGAAGGATCATCGAGTCCAACTCCTGTCTCCACAGAGGAGCCTGTGTCTGAGAGCATTGTCCAAACACTTCTTGAACTCTGTCAGGCTTCGTGCTGTGACCACTTCCCTGGGGAGCCTGTTCCAGAGCCCAACAACCCTTTCAGTGAAGAACCCTTTACTAATATCCAGCCTGAACTTCCCCTTTTTCAGCTTCGTGTCATATGTTATTTATATCACTGGAAAAATATTAAGAAATGGGATATAAGGCCAGTGGAGTCTTAGAACACCTCATCAGCATTATTGGTTTCTACACTCAGCTATTTTGTACGATTGTACAAAATGAAGCCTTTCAACATTTGCCTTTTACCTGAGAGTTCACTGACTATATTACTTACCAGTAGAGGTAACGGTAAGCCAAGCTGATGGTGGCAAATACCACGCTAAGGGTAATTACTTACAAATAGATGCTGTGAGGCTCTTCAGAGCAACCATTGTATACAAACAATATAATTTAATAGCCTATCCTACAAATCATTGCAGTCATTTTTAAACCGTCATTCTACAAAGAAATATTGTTTCTATAGGCTGGCTCTCATTCTAAAGCCTTTAAGGGATATATTTGCTAAGAGTTACTTCCACTTCATTTACATTATTAAATTAGGTTTCTCAAACAAATATTGTCAGCAGTATTAGTAAGCAGTTCCTGTTTCATTTACTGAAGATGGAGCTGTGAATTCTCTGAAGAAAAAATTAGAGTGCTTTAAAATATGCAAAATTTTGGAGGGCACGATCCACAGCATCAGCCATTTTCTTTGCTGCTGTAATGTGATATTTTTCCATGGACTTCCAGAGGAGTGTTATATTTTACATAAACAGAGAGATAAGAAACTAGAAGTCTCTAAGTACAAAACAACTGCGAGACAACATATTTCCTAGTTTACAAAATATATTTAAGATGTATTTTGTTGAAGACATTTAGAAAACAAGGTATTTAACTGCAAGATATATGAAGTGAATGTTCAAAATATATGAAAGAGTGCTACAAAACACTAATTTGTCAAATTTGGGGGACTGATAGGCTTTGTGCGTGTCTTGCGTGTCTAAGTTTGTGACGTCTTTGATTTGACTGCCAGTGTAATTTATACACCACTGCAGGAAATGGGGGTAGTGCATCTTCCAAATCACAAAATCCTTGTTGTTGAGCCCAGGACTGCCTCAACTGTGTGTT
This sequence comes from Anser brachyrhynchus, assembly GCF_964034855.1. Lineage (NCBI taxonomy): Eukaryota > Metazoa > Chordata > Aves > Anseriformes > Anatidae > Anser > Anser brachyrhynchus. Next base: position 13,702,394 of record NC_137702.1, on the reverse strand, counting down.
TCTAAACATCTCATGCTGAACTGTTTTATTTATCATAGGCAAATAAATAATGTGTAAAGGAGGATTTCTGTCCTCACACTTCCTTTGTAGATGAGCTCCAAATGTCAAGGATATTGGACTTGGAGAGGAAGAGTATGTTGCACTGCAATGCCCAAATCTTTTTGTATATATATGTAATATATATATGTTAATTTAAGCATGAATCAAAGGCTCCTTAGTGCCTGAAAATCAAACTCAGACTTCTAAGTTACTTGGGACCTTTGGAAAATTTGACTTTGGCAAGTTTTTATTTTTTCCAATCATGTGACCCCTTCTGTGAATTCCCAGTGCTGCCATGGCCAGCCACAGGAATGGGTTTGTGTGTATCAGAAGCATTCAATCTCTGCATCTTGTATTACACAAAACAGATGAAATCACAGTCCAAATGATACCTATAGCAAAACTCAACAAATTTGGATGTCACTGAAGGATGGAATTACAGGGGAAAATACCTTTACATTTTAGAGACATGCATAGATAGGCTCAAATAAAATGAACATTGACAAGCACTTCTCATACGGGCAGAAGAGGATTTTTTTTTTTGAGTTTAGTATATTGGTGTTTGCTACAAAACCCAAGGAAGTAGGAGATCCAGGTTCACTTTCTTCCCTGTCTCAGGCAAACTGGATCTATATCTGTCATTGATCACTGGCTGTTGGACTGGATAACAACTCTTGATGGTTTCTATTTAAATGTGCAGCACAAAACACTGTGAAAATACAATAAGTGGGATCCACTTTTGAAATTAATGCTATCTGAGAAACTGAGTATAACAGAAAGAAAAAACAACGAGAATTGTATTTACTTGAACTAAATGTTCTATTAAAATTTATCTTGATTTTTACCCTCCCAGTTAAAAATTAGATTTATGGTAATCTGAAAAACATTCATGGAACAAAACTTAAGTTTGTAGTGTGAGTACAGAGTAGATATGACAGGGCTGAAGAAATTGCCACAAATCAATATAATACAGAATCTAAACATTCAAATAGATTAAACATATGTGACTAGTAATTAATGAGTTAAACTGAAAGGACAGACCTGAAGGTTATTACTGCTTGTAAACAGTCTCCAGCATAACTAGAAATGAAGATCATTTAATCTTTTCTTTCTCCACTGTGGAGCATTGATGGCTAATCTGCCGCCAATGCACCGTACTTGGCTCTCTGTCTGCCACATACTCAAAGTTTTTGCCACTATCTTCTTGCTCAAAAGCCGCATAGAAGTTTATTCATCAGTGCAAACAATGTTTAAATGTGCTCAGCTAATCACTGAAGGTATTGTCACAGAACAGAGGAGCAATGCAGACATATCAGATGCTCTGGCAACAGTAGCATAATCCAATCATTCATTAACATAAATTAAAACTACAATACTGCAGGCCTAAAAACTGAAAAAAAAAGTTGGAAATCTGGAAGTTAAAAGGATGTGGGTTTGTGGGGAACTTTCAAAGCATTGTCCTATAGAAACCCTGCCTGCCATAGGCGATGGACAAGGAATTTAATTTACCTAAAAATAGAGGCTTTGAAGAAGCAGATTAACACGGAGTTCAGCCTGCTGTCATGGGCTTCTGTTTTGGGACTAAAATCATAATGTAGTAGCACCTTTTCGCATCATCTACTATTTTTTTTTACTTTTTTTTTTTTTTTCCTAAAGAAAGTTGTTATATTACATATAATTAACATGCTCTTCTGATTTATGAGGCCCCCTCATTATACACAGCCTGCAGGTTCTCCTTCTGTGTTGTCTGCTGGTTGTTGTGGGCTCCCTGAAATGCTGGCAAGCAGTTTGGGACTGAAGAACAAGTTTGTGGTTAAAGAATACAAATGTCTCTTCTTACAGTCACTTGCATCCAGGTTTTGGTGTTTTTGCTGTGTCTTAGATGTGCTATATTTTTAGTCCCACCAGAACTGTGGCAGCAAATTTCATAGTATTATGCAGTGACAAAGGAACTCAACTCACTCATGCAGAGGTTACAATTCTTTTTGCAGTCATGTGCCATAGAAAGTTTCCTTTGTATCTGATGTTGTCAAATCCTCTTGCAGTCATCAACTTTTTTTGAAGCACAAAATTCTAATTTAGAACAAAATGACGGATGAAAAATTCACATTTTTAAGAATAAACTGATTGTATCATTTTCATATACTGCATTTTACCTATTTTATTTAGAAGATGCATATTTAGTTGTGCCAAATTCTATTCTGCATCTTCAAAAAGAATCCAAGATTGCATTGTGCTATTACACAATACAATTAAATATGTGATAACACCTACATTTAGTCTTTTAGACTCAAAGATGACTCTTTTGATTAGCCAGAGTTGCTGGCACTTTGTTTGTGGGTGTAGCAATATCTGTTTTTATCTGTTTCTGATTTCAATCTCCTTTTCATTGCAGTTGTTGTCACCCTAATAAACCCATTACCTTCAAAAATACCATACTTGAAATTATACAGAAAAATCAGGTATGTATGCAGCCTATATGGATGGGATTAATGTTAAGCAGAAGAGTAAAGTTATTCATGGGCTTACTTTTTAGGAAAGTAGTGATTTTCTCAATGGAAGCGTATAAATACCTCTATCCCTAGTCAGTGCATCTTAACACAATGTGCAGTGTTAACTGAGATTTATAAAACTATAACCCAATTTTTGACTACAACATCTGCTTTCATGTACTTGCACTTGAATTTAGCTGCCTTTTTTTTTTTTTTTTTAAGTTTCTCTTTTTAAATGCATACTGTCTTTTTGGCTTACCTTTGTTCAGCTTATTGGACCTTATGAATACCTGAACACTGCCTCTCAGGTTATACTTAATCAAATGTTTATCATGTTATTAATTTAAGACTTTTCATTCTAGCATATATGCTTCAAGTGATTTCTTCAGCTCTTTTCATAATCACAAACTGCAGAAAAGTTATTTTGAACAGAAAATAACCTTTCTAGATGAGTAACACATGTACCCATGCCTTATAGCTGGGAATTGCAACTTCACTTTCTGCTTGACCTAGAAGCAATACTTGATAGTGCAGAAAGCCTATATTCATCTTTCCGAGAGATACATGAGAGCTTCCTTCCTTCCCGTTACAGAACACGATCTATAACATTTGACTGCAGTAGCTGGTTTGACAGACTCAGCTCTTACGATCACTGGCACTGTTACTGTTAAAGGGGAGGCTCAACTCATCTCCAAAACAGAGTGGCCTAGAGCCTGACTTTGGACATGACTTATAAAGAAGACAGATTCCAGGAAGAAAGCACTACATCGCCTGACAGTGTGCTCAGGCAGTATTTCACTTTTGGTGGTAGGAGAAAGAACTACCAATAATAAAAAGATTTTTTCGTAATGACTCTCTAATGGTTACTTATAGGTTTCTCACCTATATAGTGATTTTACATGACTTTGAACAGGATATTATCTGAAAGTTGCACCAGATGAAAAATCACATATATTTAGGAAGTGATAAAATGCAGTGCACTAAGTGCCTAGTGTAAGACAAAATTTGCAAAACACAGTCATACAATTTATTAATGATTATTCCAAGTATATGTAAATTACAGAAGCAACACTATGGACTACTCAGCATGGTATGAATAAAAAATCTAAAGGAAAATGTCACAATATGAATAGTTAATAATGATAATAGCTTTAGCATAGGTATCTCCTTTCCCTGTCTTTTCACCTTATAAACTGTTTCATAGCTCCCAACAACTTGAAACTGACCGGCTGCATGTATATAACTTTTAAGCAGTTAAATGTTTAAACTGAACTGTTATTTCTGCTAGACTCTCAGCTGTCTGGGATTCCCATTTTCAGACATTAACCCATAATTTTGATCTTGAATCCAATGTGTGCAGTCCCCTGACCTTTTTCCCCAAAGATATAGGATATATTTTTTTTTCCCTAGGCTTATAATTTTCTTGGAGCAAGATATCACTATTTCAACAGGAAGGCAATAAAACATTTCTGAACATTAGAAATGGCAGAGTCTCCTCTGTAATAGATTCCTATTTATTTTTAACAGAATCAATAGTTGTTTGCAAGCAATTGCATGCTGCAGTCTGTAAGTAAGGTGAGATTGAGAGTATGCAGCTGTCTAGTGATTCAGGTATAGTAATCTGATGAAGTCTGTGGCTATTTTCTTTTAAATCCAGAGTGCCAGCTCTTTCAGCAGTTCCATAGGAGTGACCCCTTTCCAGATGGCTCTGTATATCCCTTGTGAAATCCATCAATAACTGTACACTTCCTTTGCCTAACCTCGGCATTGATTGAAGTTAAGTACTGCATTTGCTGGTAGAACTCAATGAAGCTAATCATCACACAAGTGCAGCTTAGTGTTTCCTATTCAACAGACTTCAAAATACTTGAATATCTTCATAATTGGTCTGCAGTTGAGTATATTTCTATCTTCATCTTAGAAGAGGATGAAGTATCCCCTTTCATACTCAAGTAACTCTCACTCATCATGCACAAGTAAATCATGATAGACTTATACCAGCCTGTTGTTATCTGTTATGAAGGGAATGCTCAAAGAAAGTGTCTTTGAGTCTCAGCCTAACTGGCCCTCCCCAGCTTTTCCACAACACACAGTTGTTTTTTCTCGAGTATCAGAGAACTATATGATTTATTTATTTATTTTTTCATTCCCCATAAAGCTGTTACTACCACGGCTGGAGCCTTATCTCTGACTGGAATTTAACTTTAATCAGCATTTGAATCTAAAAGACAGAAAGGCACAGTACTGTGAGCTTACAAGGTTTTTACTTTCAGGAGGGAAGTCACATTATTCATTCTTATTCTAATAAGATATTTCCTTGAGAAAGGTCGGAGTATATGTAACACTAATTAAAATGCTGTTACTGAAAGGAACTGCCTAAAGATGCACAGCTTTCAATTATGGCAGAATTTTGATTTATTTTGATTTATAATAAGAGCAAAAACTACCTATTGTGTGCTTTCAGAGTTGCTTTAGATATATACAGGCTGTTCAATGGAATCCTTTAAAGAATGTTCATAACATACAAGACAGTGCAAACTAAATTACTTGTGACACTAGTTCGTACTTTGCATGGAGGTAACCAAAGGAGGTTTATGAGCTTATACTGTGGTGCATGAAAGGAAGTAATGTCCTGGAGAATCTGTCAAGATGGCAAAGGTTAAAAGCAAAGCTGTGCTGAGAAAAAGTTCATAGAACAAACTTAAGTATTAAACAAGATTCAAACCTTCCATGAGCTATGCACCAAGATATCACCATAGACCTTCTAGTCTCTGCCTTCCAATGGTGAAAAATGAGTCAAGAACATTGAAAATATATTCATTTTTGTTAGATTTATATATTTCAACAGAACAAACGGTCTCCAGCAGTAGGTCAATTCCCAATGAAATGGCACTACATTGGAAGAAGCTGCACAAAATCATTTGTTCAAGATCATTTATTCATTGGAATAAATTCCAAACGAAAGCTACAAAAATAAGGGTTTGGAGACAGACAAATTCATATTTGTGAAGTGAATATTTTGTACATTTATCTATTTAGTCTATGCATGCACAGGAACAAGTAATGTGCTAACACGAATTCAGAAAGTAGCATAGTCACTGACTCCTGGGTGTAGTACAGATGTTTTGCTTTCAATACCAGCTGCTACACCCTTATAGAAAAAGATGATTTTTTAAAAGTAGTATTATTATTTTATGAGGTACAACACATACTACAGGTTACATGACATCACAGATCAATCAGATAAAATTACAGTTACCTAATTGAAGATATTTCATGGTATCCCACATTTAAAGAAATAGCTTACCAGAAAAAAAGAAACATGTAAAAGTTGTTCTTGAAGACATCTGTATCATGATGGAGCTAAATTTAAAAATAATATATCTTAATGGCATTTCTTTAATGAAAGGGTGATGACAAGGTATTGCAGGGGGAACCCTTTTCCTGCAGTCTCCTGGTATTTCTTTATCTTTGGAATCTGCTTCCTTCCTTGCTGTGACAGAGTCCAAGTATTGACTTCTAAGGAGTGTTATGAAGTCTTTTTCTCTCTTTTTTTTTTTTTTTCCAAGAAGAAATAAGATCATAGCTGGAGCAGCAGGAAATGTGTATTTTTCTGTGGAAAATTTTAATTTCATTTTTTTTCAGTGAAATTATTTTAATTTTAATTATAATTTATTATATGTCAGATGAGGTTCTTCTATTTACATATATATTCAGACACTGTAACTTATAAATGAAAAACATTAATACAATTTATCAGGAAAAGGAAGTCTCAAACTCAGTCATCATTCCTTTTGCATATTGCTAATGGTATTTCAAACAGACTAAACCAAACCAAACCAACAAAAAACACATGAATGGAAAACAAAACCAAAAACAAACAAACAAAAAATAACCAAAACCCACAAAGGCTCTTTATTAGCAAAGAAATAAATTTGCGTGGTACTGTGCCAGCAATGTATCTGCTGCATCATGAAGAACTATTGAAGTCTGGACATAATAAACCACTCTCTCTCCTCTGGATAATGATTTTCCCACATAAAAATCCTCTTTCATATTTCAACCACATGCAATCAAGTACCAGTTTAATACCATGGCATCTATCACCACATCATCGGCTAGCAAACGTGACGCCCATCTACAAGAAGGGCCAGAGCGTAGACCTGGGGAACTATAGGCCTGTTAGTTTGACCTCAGTGTGAGGGAAGCTCATGGAGCAGATTATCTTGAGTGTCATCACGCGGCACTTACAGGGCAAGCAGGCGATCAGGCCCAGTCAGCATGGGTTTATGAAAGGCAGGTCCTGCTTGACGAACCTGATCTCCTTCTATGACAAACTGACGTGCTTAGTGGATGAGGAAAAGGCTGTTGGTGTGGTCTACCTTGATTTCAGTAAGGCTTTTGATACCATTTCCCACAACATTCTCCTCAAGAAACTGGCTGCTTGTGGCTTGGACTGGCATATGCTTCGTTGGGTTAAAAACTGGCTGGATAGCCAGGCCCAAAGAGTTGTGGTGAATGGAGTCAAATCCAGTTGGAGGCCGGTCACTAGTGGAGTCCCCCAGGGCTCAGTACTGGGGACAGTCCTCTTTAATATCTTTATTGATGATCTGGTTAAGGGGATCAAGTGCACCCTCAGTAAGTTTGCAGATGACACCAAGTTAGGTGTGTGTGTCGATCTTCTTGGGGGTAGGAAGGCTCTGCAGGAGGATCTGGATAGGCTGGACCGATGGGCTGAGGCCAACTGTATGAAGTTCAACAAGGCCAAGTACCGGGTCCTGCACCTGGGGCGCAACAACCCCAAGCAGAGCTACAGGCTGGGAGATGTGTGGTTGAAAAGCTGCCTGGCAGAGAAGGACCTGGGAGTACTGGTTGATAGTCGGCTGAATATGTGCCAGCAGTGTGCTCAGATGGCCAAGAAGGCCAACAGCATCCTGGCTTGTATAAGAAGCAGTGTGGCCAGCAGGGCTAGGGAAGTGATTGTCCCCCTGTACTCGGCTCTGGTGAGGCCGCACCTTGAGTACTGTGTTCAGTTTTGGGCCCCTCGCTACAAGAAGGACATGGAAGTGCTCGAGAGAGTCCAGAGAAGGGCAACAAAGCTGGTGAGGGGTCTGGAGAACAAGTCTTATGAGGAGTGGCTGAGGGGGCTGGGATTGTTCACCCTGGAGAAGAGGAGGCTCAGGGGCGACCTTATCGCTCTCTATAGGTACCTTAAAGGAGGCTGCAGCGCGGTAGGGGTTGGTCTATTCTCCCACGTGCCTGGTGACAGGACGAGGGGGAATGGGCTAAAGTTGTGCCAGGGGAGGTTTAGGTTGGATATTAGGAAGAACTTCTTTATTGAAAGGGTTGTTAGGCATTGGAATGGGCTGCCCAGGGAAGTGGTTAAGTCACCATCCCTGGAGGTCTTTAAGAGACGTTTAGATGTTGAACTTAGTGATATGGTTTAGTGGAGGACTTGTTGGTGTTAGCTCAGAGGTTGGACTAGATGATCTTGGAGGTCTCTTCCAACCTAGACGATTCTGTGATTCTGTGATTCTTTGATCATCCATTATTTGCTCCAGTGTCAGTTGTTCCACTAGCAGTTCAAACCCACAGCCTTTTGTTTGCTGCGTCCGCTGATACTTAGAGTACGGCTAGTCCTGCTGTGATTCAAAGACACCGGACGTGCATAGGAGTCAACTTGCTTTTGTTTGGACCAAATCTAATAACATAAAGACAAGGAAGAACATGGGAAAACTGTAGAAACTACCGTGTTGCATGGCTCCACTTGCTAAACTGGGAACAGAACCTAATTAGAATTCTGCATAACAGCATATCTATTTAATGTCCATATTGAGATGAAAATTACTGCACTATGCATCCAACAAATATTGTAGCTGTATTATAAAGATGAATATGAATATTCAATTATGAACAATAATGAAAACTTAACAGTAACATAAATAACTAGAAAAGTTAGCCAAATAGCATGGGAGAAAGGAAAAAGCTTTAAGTCACCGCTTTCAGAACTCCAGGATTTTTTTATTTTTTTTTATGTGAAAGTATTTTTATCCAGTTAGTCTGAATGTTTTAATCAGTTTTCATATCTTGAAATTTTGAAATCTAACTGCAACTCTTCCTTATTATGTAACAAAACCTAAATTCATCAAATATAAGCTTTGCAATTGTTTTCATTGAAAGTCCGTTACTGTTTGGTAGTCTTTCAAGTACTTAGGTACCCAAGAGGTACTCATCTCACAGAACGTAAATTAGTTTCTTCACTGAAAAAAACACATTCCTTTGTAATCCTCAGATTTGGATGACCATAGTGTATTTATACAACTGGAAGGACAAAAAAGGAAATATTTTCTGCAGGCAGTTCCTGTTCTATGAAAGAAGTGCTCTATATTGATACTTCTAAAATGTTTTGTATCTTAGTTATCTGTGGCTACCAGTTCCAATAATCAGCTATAAACTGTAAGTATTCACTCACCTATATTTACAAGATTTCAAAAAAAATTTTTTTTTTCAATTTTTATGTACTGGGAAACATATTTTGTACTAACTATGTTTCAAAGCAATATATTATTAAAATGATATTAATTAGGAATGTATAGCTTTTTTAGTATTTACAATATAGTGGCTTTATTCCATTCCACTTTAATTATATATATTAATGAAAAGATAAGAATAAGATAACGGTATTCTTTTAATGATTTAAAGCTTTTATCTTCAGTTAAAATACTGCAACTTCGAAGAATTAGAGTGTGTAAAAAGCAAAGCTGTATGTCAAAATCACTCACATTAACAGACATATTCAGTCACAGGGCTTTTTGCTTATAAAAGTCACTTTTAGCCATATTGAACATTCATGGTATGGACAAACTACAGAGGCATGCAAATCATATTTCTTTCTTATTTAAATTTTCAAAGCTAAATACATGGCTTGTCTGTATGTAAGTAAACATCCTGTTATCAGAATATTACAATGAATTAATTATACTTAGCTTATGTAATAGTTTAAACAATCAGTGCACTCTGACCGTATTGGTCTTTCACTGTGAATTTCAAATCAGAAAGTGGAGGTAAATCTAGATCTGTTTATTCCTTCTAGCCTACAAAAGAATCTCTGTTGATCATAGTCAGATGGGTTACTGCCATCCAACTGCAGAGCCTTAAGTCTGTCCCACAGATTGCAATGGTCCAGTGAAAGACTGGACAGTTCATTAACAATATTGAGTCCACAGGCATGCACCAGGATAAGAAAACATCCCTGAGTGAGGAGAGATGTTGGCATTATAGCTCAGGTTCTAAATTTCATTCCATTCCTGGCCCAACCCCCAGCCCAGTCTTCAATCTAATACTTTTCACCATACTAAAATTACATTTTTGAAGATCAGGATCCAAAAGCTGTTATATAGGTGCATATGAAACATATAGATTAATGTGCCATATAATAGTGGACAGAAAAAAGAACTCCTTAATCACCTGGGTTGAATGAATGAAGCAAGACATATTTGCCTGCCATCTGTTAATGTAAATGGTGCAGCTAATTTAACAGTATTAGACCTGAATCATCATGCTATTATTCCAGTTTTACATCACTGTGAAACTGAAAGTGAATCATTAATATCAATGAAATTACACCAGTGTCAGCCATGGAGTAATCTGCAGAAGGGATCGGGTTCATTAATTTTAATAATTTATGATACAGTGTAGGCTACAGAATTTTACTAAATCTACTTTTATTTAATGTGACCCATTGATCCTTTTATGTATTACAAAGCATTCAATGTATTTGATATGAGTCTATTATAAGGAGTTTCTGTAGAAGCATGACGTTTTAGCAGAGTGTTTAGCAGAGTGTACTAACTTCTGAGTTTATCTGGGAAGACTGCCAACCCAGTCCTTGAAATGTTAGCCAGGGTCGTAGGTGCTACACAGTGAAGACATCACAAGGAACAGATGAACTTTTCATGCCACAAAGGTAGATTAAAATCTAAATGTAGAATACTATATGATGCATTGAAGTCAGTAAGGATAAATTAATACAGGAGGTGGAGCACCTAAAGACTGATTTAATCCTTAATTTACCAAAATACTTGAAACAAATTTTTGTGACATATTTATCTTTAAACCTTTGTAAAATACAAGTGAAAGAAATTTGATTTGAATTATAATTCTTCATTATTATTAAAACAATTTTATAAATATGAAATAAATTATATAAAAATAATAAAAGTTTGAAGAACTTCTATGTATAGACAATAAGAAAAAAAATCAGTGAGATATTTTAGTCATACCTTTCAAATCAACTTTACTGTTAAAATTAGTAAAAACTTTTAATGGTTGATGATATAATGATGATTTTCTTAATTAATATTTTTTGGATTTCTAATAAGATCCTTATGAAATATATTTTGACATCTCTCCACTGACCCTATAATAATACACTGATTTGTATTAGTACAAGTGCTTCTGGACAATTTTATCAATATTGCCCGTTTTAATTTCTAACTTCACGTATCAATGGATTCTACAAAGAATTAGACAATCCTGTAAAAGAGAATGGAAAACCTGCTTAATTTGAAATAATTAATATTTTTGTAAGCAAATTTTACCTCCATACCAGTTCAAGTTTAGAAAAATTGTGGAATTCTGTAAAATTGTGAAAACTCTTAGAAGACCTGCTAAAAGGAGTTTCACCTCCTATCATGTGCAACAGAAAAGTAAAAAGGAAAACAGAAAGGAAGGGATTTTACAACAAGATAACACAATGAGAAATAAGTAACTTTAAAAAAAGCCAAAAAATAACCTGTGATCCTTGTTAGCACATAAGTAAAACAAACAATTTTATAAGGTATTTACCCCAACAGAAGGACAATTTGTCAAACTTTTACAACTTCTAACAGAACTGATGTTCAGAGAATCGCCTGCAGAATGGAGTCATAACTAAGATAAACCATATTATGGTTTTATTTTTCCGTATATGGTGGAAGAATCTAGCTGTATGGTAAGCTTCCTAGTAAGTACCATGAAAGGAGTGCATGGATTTCTAATACCTGAAACACACTGCTGCTCAGTATACATGAAATACAAGAAATCACTGATCTTCTTTAATGGCTTTATGGACTTAATGCTCTGTCCTGTGTCACTCAGAATTTGACCTTCAGCAGAAAGGCTCTGTGAATTATATTCAGAATTGGCTTTTATGAGTTCAGATGAGTTGGATGCATGTTAACCTGATTCCTGATCATTTATTTACAGCATTGCAATGACTAAGTAGGATCATTTACTTCAGACCTGTGAGTTATAGGACAGAGCTTGACGTTATCCATAATAATCTTTGAGGTGGCAACAAATAAATTGCAACAGCTCCCAAATAAATATCTGAAAATCTGGATACTTTCCCCAAAGGTATATATCTAAACAAAAGGTAGAAATTCACAGAATAATGGCCTTCCTATTTTTTTGCCTTTATATTTCAGATATATAACTACTCAATTCATTTGTGATATTCCATTCCTGTCACTGTTAATTTAGATCCATATTTTTTTAACTTTACATTCTTATTGGACATGAAAATTTCCCTTTTAATATTTCCCTTTCCTTTTTCTGGATTAAAAAAATATGTTTAAGAGGAAAGTTTGAAAAGCAGAAAGCAAGCAAAAAAAATGAATTATCGTGGCTGTAAACAGGAAAATGAAAAATTATTTTTTAGAAATTATCTTTACTCACTGTTTTCTGTTTAAAAACATATCAAGCTCTGTTTTTCACTTAAAAAAATATTTCTAATATCATTAAAATAAGTTCCTTGTAAATTTTCTACTGTAAAAACTCTTATGCATCTGTCCTTTTGATTATAAAGTCAGAGGTTAAGGGTATTTTGTGTATATATGATACATTGCCCAAATTAAATAAACAGATAAAATTAGACAAATCTTAAAAAGAAATATTTTGTAGCTTGGGTAGGTTTTTATTTTATACAAATATGTTAATCCATACATAAATTGAGACAGAATGCTGTTATTCTCAGTCACTGTATAATGATTTACATAATAGGCACAAGTCTGAAAAGTCATTACAGCTTGAAGTTTATTTCTTGGAACCTCCAGGGATCTTAAATATCTTAAATACCTTTTATAATACTTTTTGCCTTTTATTTATTTATTAAAAAAAATAATTTACAGCTGATACCAGGAATTTATCCTGTTAGGTCTTGTGTCTGGTAAATATTTATACACTACTAGAGTGATAATGTCTTGGGATATCACCTTACGCAGAGTGTTCTTTGACTCACTTTCCATATTGTTTAGTATCATTAACATCAGCACATTAGAGTGTGGAAGCTGAGGTATTTGGATGCTATGAGTACAATTAATCAGAGGAGCAACTTCAGCTAAAACTGTATCTCTAATTCAGTGTTAACAGGTTGGCCTCTTTGAACTGGGGTACCTACAACTGCGTACCAGAAACAAATCACTACCCAACTGCTCATTCAAGGTGGCAGAAGCATCAGACACCCTTTGCACAGCTGAAGATACTCATCACCTGAGCTTTCCTGTATCCTCAACATTGTTTTGAAAGCATATCTTCTGTATCTGAGCTTGAAAAAGCGGTTAGTGAGTTTCTGTACAATAAGTAGGTGGCAAATACAGAAACTCATCTCAAGCAATGCAAGTCTGGATAGATCCCACAATTAATTGGGACTTTACTGCCATCTACCCACCTCCTACTCTGGAAAAGGCTCCTGTCCTTGCAGCTGAACCATCAGAAGAGATGGATGCATGTCGATGCCTCTCCAGTGCACAGCTGGGTGCCCTAGTGCACATCCATCCTCATCAGTGGTTGAAGCTAATATGAAAATAAATTCAAACATGCTTAATTATCAGCAGATGGTAGCTAACTTTCCATGTCTTAAAACTACTGGTGCAGGTGAATGCAAGCACCCTATGTTTCTGAAGTGGATCTTTCTAGAACTCTCTTTCTTAGATCAAATATAAAGCATTTAGCTGGATATCAGGTTGTTAGTATTCATACAGTTATTCCATGCCTTCTCTATACTCAGTTCCCTTTGCTAATTCAGCACCCTTTTAATATAATAAGGTTACCTCCAAGATTTTTCCTTATTATTTGGATGCAACTTCAGTAGACTTTTAAGAATAACAGGATGGTTACTGTCACTGTCTTGTTTATGCCACAGAATTATTCTAAATACTTCTTTACACTCTTTCTGTGCTTTGGCTGATGCTTACATTTATAGCGAAAGACTGACATTTAGCAATATATCTTGCACCCTGGCACATTTAATTAGCATGTCAAACTTGTGTTTGTACTTCTGTTTCTATTTCTAAAAGCAGAAGCACTTTGCTCATAGTTTGGTGTCAGAATGCATGAAACCTCCTTGGCATAATGTGAATTAGAACCAGCAGCAAAATGAATGAATGATTAGCATTGGGCATGGATCCAGTGTTTGACATTCCACTCATTAGAAAGTCTACTCTAATTAACGTAATTGGAATCTACTGGGTGTGCCATTGATGGATTTGCTTGTCACCACAATTTTGTTTTATGTTCCATCAAACTCATTGGTGAAAACATGATGTATGCTGAGATTACCTTGTAAAGACCCAGTTCTTCAGAAGAATCTGCAAATTACAGCCTCTTGCTGCCACACAGGGACTTAATGAAGTCAATGGGAGGCAGGGTGCATGCTAGTGAACCCCTATGCATGATAATTATTTCTTGTAGTCTGTATGGGTTATACATAACAGACATATAACTTTGCATTTATCTAGCACCTGGGTATTTCAAACAATCTCCTAAACACTGAGGAATCAATTGAGACACTTTTCCTGATGTTAATAGCACCTTTTCCTACAAGGGGTCACTGGAAGTACTCAATAAACTCATTGGGGCCACTCGATTCATTGTCAAAATCTGGCTATAATTAAGTGAGTCTTGTAACAACATTATTATAATTAAAATGATATCCATTTTCAGACTGATATACAGGGAAGCTGATACCATTACCATACAATTAATAATTAAGAAAACCAGAATGAACCAAAGACTGTTGAATGAAAATTAGCTCTGGAAGTTATCACTTGAATTGCTAGCACTACAAATTTTCTGGAAGGTCTTCGTCCGTTTATCTATAGTCCTGACACAAACATCTCAGCTGCAACCAGACATTTCACAAAGAACTTTTGCTTTTCAACTTGAAGGTGCATGCCTGTGCTGACTTGCTGTCTTCTCTGTATGCATATGCATAGTTCATTAGATCAGGGCTTTCATAACGGTGGGCAAATAATCTATTCTTGGTCTGGAAAATAGCATTGATATTAAATGTAAATGGAAGGTTTGATTTCCATTACACTTTTCTGGTCTAAGTTGTAAAATCTGGTAAACAGAATGAAAGAAGACATACTTTAAGTTTTGAAATAATTAAACGGTTAAATGGATACGAGTGGAAGGAAAATTTACCTGATATGGGAAGATATATAGACAAAACTAAGACTCTTTTATTAACATAAAATCTGTGGTCATACTTGGAATGAAACACATATCCCCAGAGAAGTTTAAAGAATATATGTGGCAAGAAAAATACTATTGTTAAGTCATGAATAATGTGCTTCAATAGATATAATGATAAAAATCATATTTTAGGAAAAGGTATTGTTTACAGTAATCTGTTGAAAGATTAAAAAGATTTAACATTTCATTTACATCATCTTTTTTTTTTCTTACAGCTTTCTAAAAAAGATCTATAAAATGTGTTGCTTTTTTGCAGAAATTTCATGAGAACAAAAATACTCTTTTCATCAGGTGTTTTGGTTACTAATACAGGACTGTACAAAATTTCATCATACCAAAACTGAGTTCTGTAAAACTAATTTGCATTTATTTAAAATCAAGTGAAGACTTACAGATGTTGTGATGAGTGAGAGAAGTTAGAGCAGTATACAAAGATGCTACTAGAAAGTTAGCTAGGAAGTTCTGCTGATCTCTGTGATTTATAAGCCCCTCTTTGAGAATGACTGAATTAAAAATAAGAATTGCAACAATCGTTTTAAAATAAGATTAGCTAAAACTAATAATAGTCCCTTCTGTAATCTTGTTACAAATATAAAGAAAAAACAACAACAACAAAACCATGCAACTACTTATATAGTGCCTGCCTCTAGAATCCCTAAAGGATTTCAGTTTAAATGAATGTGAAAATGTCTTCTCAATAAAACAAAACAAAACAACAACAACAAAACACACTCCTCAATCTTTTGATCACACTGAAGTGTGTGCACTTCTAAAGCAGTTTATGGTAACAAGTTCACTGCTACATTAGAGAATGACCATGATTAGAGTCTGAAATTAGTTTTGCTAGAAAGTTAAAGTTTTGGTGAACTCGAGTGAGAAAATCAAAACTAAATAAAAGGCAAATAGACAAAGCATTTTTTCAATAGTTTTTATGTTCTTCTAAACATATAGTGAATTGGCAAGAATGCTCAAATTGATGAGGAAATGAGTTACACTCTTGTGATAAATATAGATTTAATGACTTATGTTGGTGGTTTGGTGTCTCAACAAAAAGAAGACATATTAATAGCTTTCATTCATCAAACAAAGTTCATCCTTTTAAGCTTCAGTAAAAATGAGGGACTTAAGCTTTCATATGCATCTTGCTTCTTCCTGTTGTAACTCCCAAATCTTTTACCTCTGTGAAGATCTGTAACATTAAGCTATCTGAGGCAATTGAGAAGCTAGACAAAAAAAAAAAAAAAAAAAAAAAAGACATAGTGCATACATTGATCTGGAAATGCAAATCCAGAAAATTATATTAATATATAAAATCACTGTGTTCTAAAAAGTCATTTTCTGACTCTGTACTACAAGACTAAATAGAAAGAAAAATCATAAAAAAGCAACACAAGTTGATCTTAAAAAAAGGAGCCAATTAAGATAATTACCCACCAAAAGTACTTTTATTTTACAAGTCTCTATCTGTGTGTCTCTCTGGAAGTCTGCAACTTCTGAACTTAAATGTGTTTTGCAATCTGTTTGTATGTTTTTTACTTGGAACATATTTGTAAGGAGCACTAAGTTGCTTTTTCTCTTTAATTTCTCATCATACACAGCTTGTTTCTGAGTAATGTGTGAATTACAAAAAAATCCTAGATCTGGATCAGCTAAAGATCCATTGTGATGGCCTGCTTCATGGCATTAGAGAGTCTTTCACATTTTTAAAAGTTTCTTAAGACCTTCTCCTTGGAAGCATTTCCTTAGTAGGCTCATGTTCTTTCTGGGCTCAGGAAAAGGATGCCCATTTTACTTGGGCTACTGAGCCAACACAGTCATGCTCTGTGGGGGTGACTACTCCTTCTCCTTCTCAGGAAAGATACCTCACTTTGCAGTACCTGAAATATCATACTAGATATTTTGAGCAGACTTTTGGATCTACCAGTGTACAAATATTGAACAGCAGGTTGTGAGACACAGAAAAGCACGGTGTTGAACATTTAAAATTCAGGAATTGTCCTGAATCTTGCTGAAAGTACATTAGAAATAGTATCTGAATGTGGATTATTTTATTTTTTTAATTAATTAATTAATTGATTGATTTTAGCTAATGTTGCTGTTAGAGAGAGATTTTCTTTTTATTTAGGTTACAATTTCAGGACAGAAGGTGTCTAGACAATGGCATTCATCACCCAAGCACCAAGGTCAGTAGGGTTTAGCTGTGCCTTGACCAAAAGGAATTTAGACCATTTGTTAAATATTAGCTTTCCCATGTAATATCAACAGAGCTGGGAATCTCAGTGCCTTAAAATGTACAAAAGCAACCAATCATGCTGATTAAGCAATGACTAGAGATAGCCTGAGAAGTTCCAAGTGCAATAAGGGACTACGTGCTTTATTGATAGTTCCTCCTAGATTACATTTTCCTGTTTGTACTCAGAAGCACAAAGAAAAATAACAGAATCTCATCTAACAATTTATATAATGTATAAATACATGTATAATCACATATAAATCTTAGTCTGGCAGGTCACATTCTATATATTAATAAAGGGGATTTCTTTTAGTAGAATAGTCCTAGGAAAGACATCATGTTCCCTTAAGGTATATCATTCTTACATCATGATTCATACATAGTGATTCAACTATTACCTAATAGTACAATTTCTTTTAAAAGTAACCTTCTATTAACTTGTTAAATATAGTGATTAAACTATACGTAAAAATTTCTAACCATGATTCATTGAGCACATACCTGTCGTCCAGTCCTGCAGTCTAATTTCTCTTGCTTGTTAGCAAACCACACTGAGTAAAATTTATCCTGACATTTTATATACATAGAAACAACAATAAAAGTATGAAAGTTAGTCTTTTTTACTGCATTTCACAAACTCTTTCTCTACTCATCTTTCTCCTCCCATCCACCCAAAATAGAAACAAACATTTGTTTAAAGATTCATAGAAAAATGATATCAAAGTAGTCTGACCCAGAATTCAGAAGTTACCCTTGAGCAGTGGTAGGGATTTAAATAAGTTGGTATATTGCATCACTGAAGAACACAGTTTCACTTTGCCAGCACCTCATTCTGATCTCAAAAATTCTGGCTTAACTGCACTGTAATTTTTTATTTGTATTAGAATTATAAGATCTGCTACAGTCTGAATCTACATCCCTTTAAAACTTATTTTGTAACCAAACTACCGTGCAAATGGAACCATTTCTTTTCCCAGGCATCACAAATGCAATTTCTGCTGCCTTTGACAGCTTTTTTTTTTTTTAAGGACCTGACTAGTAACCATTTTTTTTGGTCTTTGTTTAACATGTTTTATGTTAATGTATTCCAATTTAATTTACTGTTGATAATAAAATCTGTAATAATACATTTATAATGTGTTACATTTTACATACTTAATCACAACTTAATAAACTTTTAACCTCTTAGTTAAATACTGTGCAGTTGCAATAAGGCTTTTTGATAAGGCTCTTTGTGCTATTGTTTGGGAGACTACCTGCACTGCTAAACAGAGTGTAGAAGGCAATCTGCAGGCAAGGTGAACCATCCTTGTTCTGCAACAGGTGAAGTGAAAACATCTCAATGGAAGCTCAGCTCATTTTAGCCATGCTGTGATGCAGAACGGTGACCATGCATGTCTCTATTGTTGTGTTAGTTTGTTTGTTTGTTTCATTTCCACCAGTTTGAGAAGGCAGAGCAAAGCATGCTCGTCAAGGATTGGCTTCTTAGAGAGCATGAGGATCACTTTGATTTGTGGTTCGTAACATGTGAAACCAGGCTGCATTTCCTCAACATCTCCAGTCAGCATGTGTTATGTGGACTGAAAGCTAAAAAAGGTAGACTACGCAAAATTAAATGAGTAGAGTTACACCTAAAAATAGTATTAGCACATTGTCTTCCAAACTATTCTAGAAGTCAATTTATGACAGGTTCAAACAAACAGCTAACTAAATAGTTCCTGGCTTGTTGATAGAGAGAGAGAGGAAAAAAAAAAAAAAAAAAGGCTTTAATTTATTAGTTTATTGCATTCATTTATCCTTATGTGTTTTGTTGTTGTGTTTTTTTGCCAGGGTAAGTATATACGATTGTGGATGGTGAATTTGTGCCTTTTTATATGAAAATTGGATGAAAAACTGGGTCAAAATGCTATTCTTAACTGCAAATGAAATGTCACTGACTGGTTGAATTCTTGTCCATATGTCTTTGCCCATCAGATTTTGAATTTTGTTCCTGAGCAGTTTAATGCAAATTGCTGTCATTAAAACAACACTACTTATTAAATCTCTGTGTAGGTAGTACCACTTGTACAGAAGAAGTTGTATTTTGTGCAGCATACGAAGAATTCTTGTGGAAAGTTCTGTTTATCTCATCAAGGTGAAATTATATCTGTGTGGACATCATGTACAGTAGATATATAGATATATATGCAGTATCATGTTGCATGTTATAATGCACTTTACAAATTGCCCAGAATTTTAAAAATAATTTTCAATATGATATACTGCCAACAAAAACATGGTGCTATAGCTTAAGTCTTAGTATTATTTTGTTATTTTAGTTTTTTCTTCTCTTAATAATGAGAAAAACAATATTGATTTTGGATGTAACCATGAAAGAATGATGATTAAGAATTACAGAAATCTTTTGTCCCTGCAAGGTCCTTATAGCTTTCCTGGAATTTTGAACTGGTATACTTTGTTACCTCACAAATCATTAATATAGGCCAGCAGTAAATTGTGGGTTGGCACAGTGCCCAGCATAGCACCAAGATCAAGCCACTGCTTTCTAGTAAATTAGAACCCAGCTCTTTATATCAGAGGTACGCACATTTACGAAGGAATTAGATGTGAAATAATCTTTTGTTTACTGTGTGTTTTTTTATATGGCTAGCTTTGAACTAGGCCAGGTAAAGGTAGTTACTTGTGGAATCAGAAAAAAATACACTAAATAGACCAGTAAGGTGCAGTCAACAGCAAGAACAATTTGCTGAGATTAATCTGAACCACAGTCTCAAAGCTACCTTAACTTATCATTGGGAGTTATAACATATGTAAATCACTATGTGTAGGCACACAGGACCATACAGTTCATGCGCATGGCCACAGAACACAACACAGGACCAAATCCAATTGGAGAAGTGAGACTAGATCTCTTAGTAACATGATGAAATATTGAAAGTAAAGTACTGGAATGAGACAGGGAAAAATCACACTTTTTTAAATTGTTGGAAAAATGTTAATATGTTGCTTATTGTATTCTAGTGATTACCAGCAATTTCTTACTCACAGTTTGTGTAATTATTGCCATTTTCTTGTATTTAGAAAGAATTAACTCAGATTGTTTCTAGCAAGTTACTAACATTACTTCAAAAAAGTAGCTGCAAACTTAGTTGTTGACAGATTTTCTTCCATGATTAGTAGATATGAAGATATTTCATAGCAACCTGTTTACTTAGTTATGCAACAAAGAACAATGATGTTCCCAAATTGTTCTTTTCCTTTGAACTCTGCTGTATCTTACTGGCCTTTTGGATATAGTGTTCTCCTCAGTATTGTGCTTTAAGGTACCTTTTCTCAGAAAGAGCAGTCAGGCATTGGGACGGGTTGCCCAGGGAGGTGGTAGAGTCACCATCTCGGGGGGGGGGAGGTGGGGGGGTTAAGGAAAGGTTGGATCTGGTGCTTAGGGACATGGTTTAGTGGGTGACATTGGTAGCAGGGGGATGGTTGGACCAGGTGATCTTGGAGGTCTTTGCTAACCTTAATGGTTCTATGATTCTGTGATTCTATGATCTCTCAGAGGCATGGAAATGGGTTATGAAGAGAAAGCAAGTGATAACATGGCTCCTGCTAAAGCCAATTTGTGACTAGTGATAATCTACAAAAAGCAGCCCTGGAAGACTAGAATACATACGAGCTTCACAGGTTTCCAGTTATATTCCTCTTAAATTAGGTATGCATGTTCTGCAAGGCTGTCCTGTTCCTTCTGTGTAGATAATCACCTACAACAGTCCTAACCAACAGAAACATTTTGGATTCTCAATGGGAAAGTAACCTCTGATGTTTAAATCTATTACTTGTTTCCATTTCACTCTCATTTCATAAAAGGAATATGCTCCTGGTGACAGGTGTTTACTTGCAGAACAAATATTATATTTAGGAGTGAAAATTCCCCTGTACAGCCTATATTATACAGTGTCTCTGGTACTTCTAATTTCCTGAAGCCAGAAAGGGAAGACTAAGGGACAGGTTTCACAGAGTGTGTTTCAGCTCATCCACATTACACCGTCACTGTACCCAGCATGACAAATAGCCATGGTGTGGCTATCAGGCTACAGGGTGTGTGTGCAGGACACCAGTGGCCTTTCCCAGAAACTTAACAATGCTACATTTTCAGAACTGACAAAACAGGCTTCTATTTTGGTGCCAGTATTACTAAACCTTGAAATTAAGTATAGTAAGCCCACAAGTGGTTAAGTGGTCAAGTTGATGGAACTACACCTGCTTATACCACCTTTGAGTTTGGCACAGTATAATTGCTTCAAATATTATTGTAAAACCATGCTTTCATGTATATGCCCAAAGATGGATGTATACAGATATAGGCTCCTTGGGTGGCTGATAGAAGGGGCCTTCTTTAAGTGCTACAGGCATTTCATATACAAATATTTTCCATGGTTTTCCTCCTCAGATGGAATAATATTGCTGCAGCCAATATAAACATGTGAACTCACCAATAAGTGGCAAAATGGGGACTGAGATGTGAAAAAATAAAATAAAAATAAAAAAATGGCTCCAGCAATGAAATACTGAGATTTTTGCCTCAGATAAAACAGATATACAGTGCTGAAAATGGCCCATTGCTTATAAACTTTAGGAAGACTGAACTGTTTTTTTGTATCTTAGAAAGATTTTGTACCACCTTGTAACTATTATGAGGCAAACATCAGACAAGCAGACTACAACTACAGGTGGGATAGCAAAGTAAGGAGTTCAGTTTGCTTATTTCAGAGCTTTTATTTCCTGACAGCTCTGAAGCCTGTTCTTTCTTTGCAGTCTCCTTCCAGGTATTTGGTACCAGAAGTTCTTGGAGGCAGTGTCACTGGGTGCTGAGAGCCCTTTTGGCAATGCTGCACTCTTTTGGCATCCTCCATCTATTCCTCCTTGGCTGCAGCTCTGGCTACATCAAGCTCCATGTAATCAAATTCTGTGTATTTCAGCTATATGAGGGAGCAGTAAAGTGCTTGTTCCAGTTTGCTCTTTCAGCAGGATAGTTTAAGTGTGACTCACTCTTTCTTGATATATACTGCAAGATAAGAAGGGAAGCAACAGGAATACTAGGTATGTAGATATGTCAGTAGTTTGGTTATAATGTAGATGAACAGGTCCAGCACTCATGCAGACCATTAATGTTTCATTGCTCCAGTTTGGTTGGAGTTGAAGAATATTCATCAGAAATGGCCTTTAACTTGTTTTAGAAATAGTGTAGGCGATGAGATGAAGGGATTCCAAATGGAGTGCACTGTATATCAAATGAAGAATACCAGATTACCCAGGGAGACGCCATCTCTGCATTTTAGTACATTCGTACACAAAAATCTAAAAGCATGATCAAACATCTTTAAATACACCACCATGAGAAAAATGATGCTTGGAGAAGCACAGCACATTGCTGCATCATCTCATGTGAGGATTTACATCTGTTTCAACAATTTGGAGGTCTTATGGTACTTAAGCTAATTAAAGTGTAAGCAAATGAAGGGGAGCTCCAAGGAAAATGGTTATCAAATGAAAGGATACAATAAAATGTAAGTTGATGATACGTATTATATTGCTGAAAATGAATTCAAAACTCTTAGCTATGAAAGTGTGAAATGTGAAGCTCAGAAAGGAATAAATGGGATATTATGAACATTTAGAAGATTTTTGGAAACCTTAAAAAAACTGGTGAGTAAAGATGCCATCTTTCTGCAAAGCTGGAATACATGACTGTCTGATTTAATTTTCCTAGAAACCATGGTTAAAAGTGCGCTTCTGGCTATACCAATTGAATAAACCTATTCCTACTAAAAGTACACAAATTAATAATAGTAATAATAATAATAATAAAACAAAAACAAAGCAAACAAAAAAAAACAGAACTAGGCAACGATTATTGAGGGATTCCTTGCAATCATCACATATTAATAAATGACAGTCCATAATTGTGAAAAATACTTAGTCTGTGTTCTAGACTAGTATTCAAGATGTTAAAAAGCAACAATAACACAAAATAAGTATTTTGAGAGTGAATAGTCTATTTTGATAGATTGATTGAAATAAATTTTGGAGTAAAAAATCATTTTTAGTTAATGTCAGTTTGAAAGAGAGGAAAGGTAATGAGGGTGTCTAAAGTGCTTGTAGGAAGAATTTGTCTGGCAGTTCAGAGTGAAATTGTTCAAGATAATAAAAAATATTGAGAGCTAAGACTGCAAAAGAGTTTAGCAAAGTAGAAGATGTGTCTGCTCTAGACTTTGCCATGAATATTAGTATTCAGCACTACTGGTCTATATGAGATGGTGATAAATCAGACAAGATTTGGAAAAGTCTCTGGAATCTCTGTGTGAATCTCTGAGAATATAAAGCAGTGCTGGTCCCACAAGGAGAAACAAATGCTGAGAGGGAGAATATGCTACAGGATGTGAGGAAAAGACGTATATTGAACACAAAGTCTTAGAAAACCAATCTTACATTTTTTATTTAAAGCCAATGAACTATTTCTTAGAAAGCTAATAATATAAAAGGAAGGCAGGAGAAACTTTCTATCTTAATCTTTCCAACTTCTTCTTAATCATTTGTATGTTTGAGAGAGACAGAAAATAAAAGCTAGGTCCACAAGAATAAGTATTACCAGCAGTTAGCCTTTGCAATGCAGCAGCCTTACCTTGTCTGGCAGAGCTTGTACCAGCCCATGACACTCAGGAAATTTTCTTTGCTTTACCTGACTTCCTTTTAATACACAGCAGCTGCTCTAAAAGAAGTATTAACATCATTAAAAATGACTTAATAGGCTCAAGTATTGCATTCCCATCAGCAATATCCATGGGTGGTCACATTTGTCATCTTCCCAGCTCTCTGTCATCAGCTGAAGAAGAGGTGAGGCTTTCACTGATACCAGGAGGAGTTTTTCCTGAGCCCTTCAGGCAGCAAGAGAAACTGAAGACCCTGCTTGCCTGTTTTCTCCACTTGCATCCAGACAGCCAGATAGCTTATAAGCGACACTGCCAAATTAGATATATTGAGAAGTGTTAACCTCAAGCTGAAAGTTTCAATAGCTATGACATTTAATGTAGATTTTGTTGATGTGTGTTAGATGTCAAATAAAATATCTGATTAAGTTTCAAGGAGGGTGGAATCAACCATATTACTATCAACCATATATGAGATGGAGAAGATAAATTGAAGAGATTATACGAGAGGACTGCTTCTCTTGTGAGAATAGCTATGGGCACTTCAATAAAAAGTCTTAGTTTCATTATTGTGTGTAACTGAATATCAGAATAGAGTCTAATATGCTGTAATATGAGCATTTCTGAATTATTTGATGTTATGGCAGAGAAATAAATGTATTTTTCCTTTCACTTTTATTGTCTGGTCAGCAAAATCCTGCTGCTAACCAGTGGGGAAAATTGGGCATATTCCAGTTTCCAATAGAATGTCATTGCACATTGATAATACTTTGAAATATTTTTTTGATATGGGACAGATTTGAGAGAAAATATTGGATACAATTAAGGGACCTGATTATCTTTCTTGGCAATTTATTAGATGTTCCAAATGGAAATATTTCCTCCGACTCAGTCTGTGAAAAAAAAATCCCAGTTACAGGATGCCAGTTACATATTAACAATAAAAATGCATAGTAATGAACATGATGAATAAATAGGGAATTTATCATCTTTTTTTTTTTTTTTTTTTTAAGTTCTGGAAATATAAATAGAATTTTGGTTCAAATGAAGAGGTTCACTGATCAGTAGTATAATAAAATTCTCTGTGTATGTCTTACTTAAAAGGTGTTTAGTTTCACATCACCTATTCAAACAAACAAACAAAATCCCCAAATGCTATGAAAAGCAGACCATATTTCCTTAAGTAGAAAGCAAAATATGCACATTTACTTCAGTATTGTTATAACATTGAGAAGCTTGATTCAAGCAATCCACTGTGTTAGGGACGTAAATTGACACTTGAGATTAAAGAGAATAACCATGAAGAACAAAAAAAAATCTTCAGGAGATAACAGAATATGTATGCGTTTCTCAGTTTAAGGTATTCTGAGAAAGAATGTTGTCACTAAAAGGTGAAGACTGATAGACGATATGTATTTTCATAGTTGTGTTCTAATCAGGACCAAAACCAAAAACAAACAAACAAACAAACAAAAACCACATTTTTACTTTCTAGTAAAGATGGTGTTTTTCTGCACCTAGGGTGGAAACAATTTCTGTTTGGACCAGCCAAATTCAACAGCCTGTATAACCACCAAAGTGACAATGTGTATTATGAGTAGTTTGGCTAAAATAAGAAGTGATCTGAGCCTTTAGCCAGCCTTCAAACCAAATTGAACTCAAACCTTTGACATTTCAGCTACACTGTCTCCTGCCTCCTCCTACATTTCTCATGGTATAGTAGCAAGCTGAAGTGCCCAGAGGTCTGATATTCAAAAAGGGCAGCGATAGGCACCTTGCCACTTCCTGCTGGACTATGGATTTGTCAGAGAAAGAAAGTTAGAGCTGTGGGGAGGAGGCATTTTCTCCTTCAAGGCAAATATTGTTGGTAAGGAGAGGGCAGGCCCTTTCTCCATGATGCATGATAACCTCCAAGGAGAGCACTGATAATGGATGACTGCCAAACTTCCCTGAAAGAATGTTGCTATGCCCTAAAGAAAGAACGACGCCATGCTCACTTCAAATTCACAGAAAGTTCATTTAGTTTGGATGTGTTAAACCTCATAAAGATTCCACTAACAAAAATACCAATATATTTTCTATATTCAATTAGTTCTCACTGGAAGAAAATCAGCAAAATATTGCACAATCATTTCTCTCTGGATTAAAAACATTCAGTCACTAAATTTACTACCAAAGTAAAACCAAGATATTTTCAATTGGATCTAACACAACAGAATCAGATCTGCAGCTTGCACTAATGTATCTTTTTAAGCTCACGAGAAGTATTGACTGGAAGGATACCAGGTATTCTGTGATTAAAAGTGTATTAATCATTTACTGAAGATTATTGAATGATTCAAGATGAATTGTCTGTTTATGTCATTGATGCCAGTATGATTAATTCAAATCTCCTGCTAGGTTTAAGAGGACAGAATTAGAGATATAACTACAAGAATCCTCTTGATCCACAGTTAGTATGTCAATAGCTGTTACATCCTTTAGCTAAATGAGTGTGGAAATGTTGTGCGGAAAATTAAAGTACTTCAGTAATTTCTGGGTTCTTTACCCCACAATAATCTAGTTTATATAAATCTTTAAGGATGTGTCATATGAGAAGGCTGTAATATTTGTGATAAACACACATCATTTTTCTAAGCAGAAGAATTCTCCATACTGACCTTGAAATAATAGGGATCTTGTATACTAACACAAAATCATGAGGATGCTTGGATGAGAAAAAGGAAAATTTTATCTATATATGAGTAAGAGATTTGTGTTTTGACATTGACAACAATAATCTAATCTTAAAGCTAGCAGAATATCAGCACACACCCACAGAGGGACAGCTAGAAACTAAAGGTAGATCTGTGAGAAGCATCCATACCTATGTGTTGATTGACTTCAAAGTCTTTTTTAAATTTTTTTTTATTTCCTGAATCAGAATTTTAGAATACAGTGGCAGCTAAAGTATGTGACAAGAAGTCAAAATCTGAATTCTGCTTCTATTAATCATGCATGTTCTCGTGCAACTTAAGGCAAACAGTTTAACAGTAAGTGTTTCTTTTCTGTACCCTCTAACATGAAGAGTGATGCACAAAAATAAATTGCTGATACTTGTAAACGATTTTGAAACTTCAGCAAGGAGTCCTTATAGAAGTACAAAGTATTGGTGGCAGTGTGAAAAATTAAGGAGAGAGTCACAGTCCTAGTGAAGTGGCAAAACTGCTGATGTTGAAAAAATCTTTGACTTTTATTTTGTGGGCTTTAGGCTCATTAGAAGAATAAATTATAGTCTTATTATAAAAACAATTTAAGCTTATGAACTTTGCATTGTACCTAAATTGCAATGTTTTCATGCAGAAAGTTCAGCATTCTTACTGAAGGAAGAAATCAAAATTAAGTCAAAAACATATTTGTCTACTGAAAGTGGTGTCCTATATGTCATGATACTGTTACTGCTACTCCACATTTTCTTGAGGATTACATTTGTATTTTTTTTCCTGAAATGCAGTTATTAATAATTTTCATTTATTGTCAAAATAAGTATTGATTTACTTCTGAAATTTAGTTTATTTCACATTAGTGCTAGCATCAAACAAGATAACAGGATGTTATTAACATTACTGAAAGCCAAATGTAGGATTATGACCACTTATTATCTTGAGCAGTCATGCAAGCTAAGCTTCAACTAGTACTACACAGGGAGTAATATTCATATATTAAAACTGACATGCCATCCAGATACCACAGAAAGAAAGTCACGTTAGTCTGATTTCCTAAAGAATAACAGCCTATGTGATCACAGTATCTTTCTGCATATACTTTTCCATCTTACACCCCCAAATTCACTATGTGATCCACCAGGAAGAGAGAAAGATCTTTTCTGGTTTTGTTCTTCACTTTTCTAACAAGAGTACTCAAACCAGTAAGAGATGGCTTTACTAACTGAGGTGCTCAAGGCACTTTTTTCTCATATCTTGTTTCAGCTCTCCTTGTAGATACAGGTATGACAACTGCTCTATTTCTCTGACACTTATAGCAACTTATGAATATTATGTGAAATTAATAATATTTTAAATATTAATATGTAAGACACTGTAGAGGTAAGGTACAACACTACACTGAGTGAGAGCCTTGCTGACATAAACTCACATGGTGAAGAAAGAGAATATGGTTGCCAGGGTTTGTGTTTTACCATCACATTCCAAAAATCCATCATTAGGAGAAACCGTGCTGCAATAATTAGCATGACAGATATTTCTCTTTCCTCTAGCAGTCTCAGAGAGCAAGGAAACATTTGTGCATTATGTGTTGTAAAATAGAATATTAGCAAATTAATTTTCTTTACAGAACCATAACCCAAAAAATCTACCTAGTACAGACAGGATCAATATTTCAAACCAAAAGCAAATTGACTCCTGGAATCAGTTCAATATTTTAATATTGTAATGTAAGAGATAAATAACAGCGTTGTTTCAGCTTGTTTATTTGTATGTGTTCTGATTTCAGTGAAATCAGCTTTCTCAGCATTTTTTTTTTCTGATACCAAACTGTTGTGCAGTGTGCAATGCAGAGGGTCAACTTAAATTAAAAACACAGGACATGTGACAAGTGTTCTGTATTTCAACCAGTGTTGCAAGAGGGATGAAGCTCTCTTATGCTAAGCCCTGAATTTGAACTGAAGACAAAAATTCCTATTACTATGCACCACTCTGGCATCATTTCTGTTCTACTAATATTCTTCTGCAGCATTTTATAGTGACAGGAATGTATCACAGGGGTCAGCACTGTGGTTATCTTGAGCTCACTCAAATGACTCCTGGGTGTATGTATATGAGAAAAGAGCTATCCAAAAGGTTCTCTTGAAATTATTTTTTAAAGGGATATAATTTTACTATTTCATTATATTAAACACAGGAAAATGTCATATAGAATTTACTGTTATCAATATATGCAGTAAATCTTCTCATATTCTCACTTAATCATTTGTATATTTTAGGAAATGAATTTAATCAAATGTTCATTAGCAGTAATAATTAATTATAGCAAAGTTCATCAGACAACATATACGTGTTGCCAAATGATCACCATGATGTTCTTTTGACAGGGTTGTTAGAGCACAAATGTTCGTGCATTTTGATGAAGACATTTCACCAGCACATGACACAGTCGCTAAAAATCTGCATTTACAGCTCTACAACTAAAGATGCGATAAATATTATTTAAATATATTTTAATTATATTAGTTTTATATTTTTGAATTAAAATGCATATCTGAATACTATATAGATTGTCTGTAGTGAAAATTTGGTTATTTTCAATTTTAGTTATTTCTAAACATTTCCTACAAATTGTACACAGAGGATTCATTTTTTTATAAATCCATCAGTAATTTAAAAATCACTCCTTTTCAGAAAGTCTGCATAATTTACCAGGAGTGGCATGACATGAAACTCTTGATGCCTGGAAAAGTAGAATGACTTTGCAGTTAGGGCACATGGCTTGGAGGAAGAATATTCAGTTATTTTGCCACAGGTTTCCTGTGACTTTGGGTAGCTCATCTTATCTGGCTATTGTTCATTCCTTTATTTATAAAATAGGGATTACAGCTTCCTTTCTGAAATATTATTTGCTTTATCCATTTACATTTGGGGGTGGTGTGGAGGGTGGGGTGAGGAAATATCATTATGTTTTTCTCCAAGGCTTAACAAAATGAGGCCATGTTCTTGGTTGAAGCTTTTAGATGCTATGCTATATAGTAATAACATAATTATTATTGCTCTGACAAAACCATTAATTTAATTGCTCTTTCTGATTCTTGAAAGCACTGCTGGCTTCTGAGCATTCCGTGCTCAAATAAGGCTGATGAAAACAGAACAGAAAGTTCAAAATAAATCCCTGTTAAAACAGCAAGTAGTTTCTCTTCCCTTTCTCTGATGTTTAATATATTTCCATACATTTCTGGGTGAATGTTTCATGTGTACAGACAAAGCCTTGGTTATCTTTGAGCTATTAAAGAATATTTCTCAATTCTGTATCAGAATTTGTCAATGATTTTGGAGTATAGTGACAGTAGATAATTAATGCAGCTGCCAAAATTGTGCATGAGTAATTAGTGGCAGCTAATAACCTGAGAGACAGCAGAACAGCTTTGTTGGACCTTTTTCAAAAACAAATGAGAGATGAACATCCCTGAGACACCATAAATAAAGGTTCCAGAAAGAGAGGTAGGTCCACTCCAGGTTGTCTGTACCAAAAATTACCAGAAGACAGGAAAGAGCTGGGCATCTCCATGGGCTCATAACCAAAGTGATTGGCCTTAGTCGGGTTGATCTGATTTTTTTGAGTCAATCTCTGTATGACTTGGAGCTGGGAAACCCCACGTAGCAAATTTGCCTGCAGTATTCATTGAAACCCAGCCAAAGAAAGCCAAGTTTACTTGGCTTAAACCCGTACTGCTCCTTCACAGTATAGTGACAGGTTCATCTGTACTTAAATTCTGGCACTGTTAGAACTGGAAACTTAATATATGAGTTTCCCTTAGCTCACCTCCCAGAGGCAAAGATACATCATGGCTCTTCAGCGAACATTTTGTTGTATTAGAAAACGTTGCAGTACCTAGACACAACATGGAAAAGTCAGACTAGGGAGAGTTCTTTGGCTCTATGTTTTCTTGTTTTTGTTGGTATGAGTCAGAGTAATTAACTGAGTGTATTTTTTTTTTTGAGATGTTTTACAGTTCAATGATGTTGTTTTTCATCTTGGAGTCAGTGTACTGGAGCGCCAGCCAAGAATAACAATTAGCTATTTAGCCTGTCCAGTTCCTATTCGAACTGGAATGTTAGATCAGTCTTTCAAACAGTGGTGACAACATCTCTATTAAAGTCCAGGCCTGGTTCAGTAAAAAGGGTCATAGGCATCTCCATTATGTCATCTTGCTAAGTCTTTCCCTTTTTATCACACTTCTCGTATCATCCCACTGTCAACACTGAGAAAGCCAATGGACTTCAGGTGTGCTCTCAGGAAATCTGCCCACTTTCACTCACCACAGAGATAGCATGTGAGGACAAATATCTCATTTTTAAAAAGTCCAAATGAAAATTCATGACCGGGATTTCAGAAAAGTGTCAGTCGTTGCTTTAAAATGATCTCAGAGAAAAAACTATAGTTCTAGAGCCTTCAAAAGGGTGGATAATGCTCACAAATTGGATATTGTTCTTTTCAGGTTATAAGACAGAAATCTATTCTCTCACTCTGGCACAGGAATTTAACATTGATAACTCTTGTTAATTGCTATCATCTTTCATTAGGATTTTTTTGTCAGCATGTGTTGTGCAGCAACTGTATAGATCAACTGTGCTTCTAGTCTGAAACAGTAAAACAAGACAAATGTTAATTCTTTTCAAAGGATTTTACTGTGTACTTAAAACTTTGGGAAGAGAGAAAGGAAAACCAAGTGACCAGGTAGGAAACTGAAAAGGGTAGGTCTGTGTTCTTCTAAATTGCAATGGCAGGTATGAACATTTGCATTAGGCAGAGTCTTCCTTTTATCCTGTTCTACAGAGTCTGGTAAAGGAAGCACCTTGTGCAGTAATTGAGATTCAGCTAGCTCAGCTGCAGCCTAGTTAACTCAGCTTTCTAAAAACAACAACAAACAAGCAAACAAAAAATATACAGGACTAAAAGCAAAATGATTACTTGGTTTATTGGGTCTCATTGTGTTTGACAAGTAAAAGTTCATAAATTTTGCACAGCAAAAACAGTTAAACATAGCTGTATATCACTTTCTTCTGGCTGAAGACAACCTACTCTACTCCCTCTGAGCGAGAAGCCCTGTGTTGCTGAGTAACTCTTTTGATGTGTTTTAGGAGCATCTGGTTGCCAGTTACTGGCTGAAGATAATGATCAGCTACATTTTCACCTGTTCCTCTTTCACATCCCCGAAGTTTCTAGTTTGTCCAATTACCAGCCTTTGCCCTCGCCCCCATAGGCAGAGGATAAAGAAGCAGCCCTTCCACTGGGGAATTAACACTTAAGTCACCAGTTTTTCAGGCTTCATCTTGGCTGGATGTAGGTTATTAAAAAGGGATGTTTCCTTCCCACCTTTGTTCTGATTACAGAAATCTCACATTTGATCACCAAGCATCCTAGTGGGAAAATCTTTCAGTCTCATGTTAGAGGGCAGGGAAAGCAAAGTGGGAAGAGACAAAAAATAAAGTAGACTGCAGAATAAAGGACTAATCAATGAGTAAACCTAACTGTGCTTCAAATCTGCAATATAGCATGTGTTCCCCAAATTACCTCTTTTTTTTTTTTATGTTTTCTCCATGTGGTTTTTAAGGAAAAGGCAAATTTTTATTCATTTATTTACTTATTTATTTATTTAAAATAGGTAACTGATTTGTGGAAGGAAACATTTGCAAGTAGGGATGAGAAATTATACATAGTCCGGCAACCTATTATACTCACAACCTATTAGCACAGACTGAACCAAGAATTTCTGGCACGGCTTCTTTCGCTTAAACTGAGTTTATAAGAATAAACTTTAATACTCTAAACCATTTTTTTACATGTTATACAAGGTGATGTCAGCAGATAGCAAGTGCTGTTTTGTGTTGGTGATGCATAAAAACTTGTAAGTGCCTGGTACCTTTTGAAATTATCCCAACCTCCATAGGTAGTGTGTTCTAGGAAGATCACCCTCCTAGAAACAGTGGGTTATATGTTACCAATGTTTCTGGAAGTATTTCAGATCTATTTGTGAGCTGGAGTTTTTTGAGCATAATTCAATGCTTTTTTTTTTTTTTTGCAATGATAGAACATGTAAAAAGCTCTCTGCTTCTAACAAATGAGTTAAACTCTTAATGAGTATTGCAGTAATGAATCCATAGAGAAGGACGTATCTTATTTATATTGTTACCAAATTAAGAGCATCATCAAAAAAGCAGTTAAGTAAGGTATGTTAAAACTAGAATTATTATTATCAATCACTTCCATATGATGGCAAATATATAGAGCATAAAGAAACTCTCATAAGCCCTAGAGACAAACCTCACAAAGACAGGTGCTGATAATGAAAGGTATGCTAAGATTATTCTTCAAGGAAAATAAGATAGGTATTTCTGTGAGAAAATAAGTTTTATGGGGGGATTAGAAGGTGATAAAAGGTGGGTGTGGGGAGAACATGAATTGGTTCATTGTAGCTTCAAAAAGGGGTATTAAGAATGTAATAAAGAATGCAGTAACAAACAGGAATGAAGGAAGAATAAAAAAAATGAGAAATGAAACTGAAGAGACAGTTTTATTGTATGATTTATAATGAAGTTTTGTGGGACCTCAAACAGGAAATGATCTTGAATTTGATGTTGTTAAAAAAAATAAAAAGGAAATTGATAAAAAGATTCAAGGAGTGATTTGATATAATTGAAGAAAAATAGCTGGAGATAATTTTATCAGTGGTGTTTTAGACAGACACTCCCAGGAACAGGGAGATGGGAGAACAGAGAAAGCTGTTGGAGAAGGTTTTATTAAGTTATATCAGTCAAGATGAGAGAACACAGGATAAGAGAACCAAGTTTTTAGCAGCTGGCATTCTGAGATGAGAGTGAGGGTCACCGACACTGGGCAAGACAAAATGCCAAAATTAGTTCAGATAGTTTATTGCAGTTTCCACAAGGTCTAAGCTTTTTTTTTCTTTTTTTTTCTTTTCACTATTTCATCTAGAAAGAGGGTTCATTTAACGCATTCATCAATGTATAGATAATGAAAATGGTGTGTTCCTTAGAATGGCTTTGTAGGAATGTACAAATGTGCAAAAGGAACGTGCATCAGACCACTCTTTCCCTTGAGAAAGGAGGATGTAGTGAATAGCACAAGGGCAAATCCCATGTAGCAGGCTTAATCTTCCAGGTTTACTTTCTTCCTCCCTTCCCCCTCACCTGCCCTCCCCCCCCCCCCGTTTTTTTTTTTTTTTCCCTACATGAAATAGGAAAGAAAATAAATATATACTCACTTGAGTCAGGAACGTCAGGTTTTGAGCCAAGTTCCTTCTACTCTTCTTATTCATTTGAGCTACTTAGGCTCACAAGGAGGCTAGAATAATGGTCATGGATTCAATGAAGAGAGAACTTCATACCACATTATTTTATAATGCATATTTTCTTTCATAATCACAGTGAAATATAGGAAATAAAGGGGTTGAACTAGGTCTTATGAGTCATAACCACAGTGCGGAGCAGCCTACACATGTGCAGAGCTTGTAGTTTTAAAGCTTATGATTTCACCTCTAAGGTTTTAGGTCACATCGATGATTTTCCTTTTTCTGTGTTGAAAACGTGCACTTGTGTAAAGCAGAGGCTTGTGAAAAGTGCCAGAATGACATTTCTGGAGGGCAAAAGTAGGTCAGTTCTGTACAGAAAGAAGAACTGGGGAAGCAATCTCAAAGCCTCCCCTGCCCTGCTGGTATGTTCCAGTTTGAAGAGGACCTAATGCCTTCAAGGACAACCTGCAGAGGTCACAAGGGAATTTTGCATAGCCATTCTGGCCTCTTGCTGAGGCTGTAGGGGTGGCAACATGGGGTGGGGGGAACCCTGCACTGCAGATGCCTGTGCCGCAGCCTGCAAACATTACCAGCTTGCTGCACTATTGTCAAAAGTCACAAAGCATCCTTACTTTTCTGAGAGCTGCAACATTTATTTCACTGGAAGCTGAAAAGAAAATGCGAGCAGGAAGAAAACAGCAAGGACATGCAAGAAACCAAAACATTTTTGTTAACTTTTTTTTTTCAGTAACTTTTTTTCGTTAATGCCAAACACAATGACATTATGTTCACATCAAGCATGTGTTGTAAAATTGCACTTGTCAAGCATTTCATTTGGCAGAAATGCAGAGGAGGAGATGCTGAGCCAAGAAATGTTTCTCTTTTTCTCCCTCATAAAATGGAGAGATGAAGAACAAGTGGGAGTCTGTTCATTCTGTTATATTAGAGTGTAAGAGACAGTTTTTCCAGTACATACCTTCATTTTCAGATGGTTTTAAGTTAGCAATGGACATACAATAAGGGCTGAAATCAGGCCTTAAGAACAGACACCAAAGATATGATAAGGATGCAGCATCTAATAGCACATAGTTCTGTGTAGTGTCCTTGTGATGTCTTGACCAGTGTTAAACTGCAAGTCATGATCAAGGATGGTCTCTTCATTCTTCTCAGAGCTCACAGACCAGAAAGTGGCATACTGATCCATGGTCAGAAACAAAAAGACACTACAGCAAAATGATTAGCTGAGAAGCTGTATGACAAATCACTTGCTGAGCAATGTAACAATTACATAGATCTCTCCTTTCCTCTATTACTATTTGCAAACACATGAGCAGTTGTATTCTTCTGTTTGGTTGGGTGGTAGTTTCTCTGTAAGAAATGGCATGTAGCATGAACTCTTGTTAACCAGTGGCTGGAGAGAGCAAGAAGAGCAGTGTCCAAACCATCTGATGTTCCTGCAGTAGAAGGCACTTCAGCTGCCTCCATGGGACTCCAGAACTATCCAGGCTTTCAGCTCGCCTTGACCCTCCAGACCTCTATGTGTCACTAGGGGGCTGACACAGTCTTAAGAACATCCTGGCTGGACAACTCATCAAATACTGACGATAGAAGTTTGGTTGAAATATCACTGACAATCTCAATTAAATGTAATTTCATTGGTGTCATGCCTGACAATACTGGCAAACTACAACTATGAGATAGCTATGTCCTCTTCAGAAAATGTGGGATAAAAATTTCATTGCAATTAGCTAGAACAGGATTTTTCATCAAGGTGCATTTCACACATGATGAGTACCTCTGATATAAATTGCAGTATTATTTTCCTTTGGGACCAGCTGTCCTTTCTACTGGTTTGTCTTAGAGGCTTGACAATGCCTAAGGTTAGCCCCCTGAGTATTCCATTTAAACACATTCATAGTTTTCCAAATATTTTGCAAGGAAAATTATAGCACCTCAGTAATAAAATCATAATAACAGTTTCTTGCTGGGTGAGAAGAATTTAAAACATATTTATCTGGAAAGAGTATGAGGAAAGCACTCATTACTGTTAAAAAGTAATAATTAAACTGCTTCCGTTCTATCTGGAAACACAGACTCATTATAAATAAAGATAAACAAGTGCAATATAAAAACCCCAAACATTTATTCTTTTTTAATGGACTTTTAAGTCAATTTCTCTAGTTGTTGATGAATGTAATAAAATTAAATTAAATTAAAAGAAATTTCAAGAAGAAAACAAATTTAAAATTAACAAAGCCCACCATAAATTTGCAATTACTTGTCCATTAAAGGTCTTGAAGAAAGTTCATTTCAGCAAGGATAGAATTGACACTATTGAAGCTTTAGCAGGAACAATTATTATCATTGCAAATTACTTAAACTATTAAACTGAGAATAATTCAGAAATATCATTAGCAGTCAAATTACTTAAAAAAACTTGTTTTCTTTCTCCTTTGTTTAATTTAAACTTAATGTCTGCTTATTCTCACACAAGCAGAAAATGCTGATAAATAATTCCAGAGCATGCCTAAACATCTCCCTTCACAGCTAGCTTCTAATTTGATCTCAGGAGACCCTTCTTGGTAGCTGAATAAAATATTTTCATTTATTCTATGAGAGCCTACATCACCATACGTTTCTAATCTCATGTTGCCTGGTAATGCTGCTAGATGAGGTCCTCAGCAAATCATTAAACTTGTTCAATAACAACGTTACAAAACACAAGAGATTTGCCCCTTAGTGAAACAAAGAAGTTTTTCAAACATGGGGAAAACAACAACAACAAAAAGCACAACACTTTAATAAGCTAACTTGAGTTTCTAGGGCAGTTTCAGAGAATATTTAACATTTTAAACTTCCTGATGTGCAGAGCACAAGAAGAAAGAAATTTCATTTCGATGTCAGAGTGGTTTGAAAAAGTCATACTTTCACATTACAACAGTGATATTCTGTTTCTGATAGGATCAAATGCTTTGTCTTGGCCAACTCACTGTGCCCATTAAATGTTTTCTGCATTTGAACAAAATAGGGTCTTTTGAAATTTAAGGATTTAACCTCCCAGTCTTATCTTTCTAACAACTAACTATAACTCCTGATGATATGTTAATGTAAATGACTTTGCTATGGAATTCATGAATCATCAAGAAATGATTTGAAGAGAGGAAATTGAACACTTGATTCAATTAATCTTTCTTATTAGGCTAGAAAATCATGATTTGCACTCCTAATAAATATGATGTGAGATTGCATATGCATTAATCACATGAGATTAATACCCATTATTATTCTTTATATTAAATAACACTGGATTCAAGTGACCCAGACACCAGCTCCCTGATCAGGAGGGGATGCGGAGTACTGGGGAAGTAGTACATTTTCCCAGTGGAGAAAAGACTCTCATTGCTTGACAGATCATCCATCTTCTTTCTTGGCTTTATTGTATTTCTTCCATATTGAAGGAATGGCTTTCTCTCTGGGAAAAGTTTGTTTGGTCAAGTGCTTAAAATCAAACCAAAGTTTGGTAGGAAATAAAAGTGCAGTGGAGTAAAGTGCAGCTAGGAGGCTGGATTAATCGAGGTATATTAAGTGTCTGACCACCTGAGCTTTTTTTTCCATGCTTTTTTTTTTTTTTTAAATGTCTTTATTATTATTATTATTATTATTTACACTACATTTATAGAAAACATGTTATTTAAGGTTTTCATTATTGGTTGCAGATAGATGATATTCAGATAGATGATATTCAGTCCATTTCCTCTATTTTTTCCTGAAGAAGGCAATTGTTTTATTTACAATTTATTTGATATCTATCCATCTATTCATGAATCCACCCATTCACCTATACATCCTTTGGCCACTTATTCATACATCACTTAAAATCATATATTTGATCAGTTCTTTTTCCATCTCTGAATAATGAAATAATGAATAATGAATTGTTATGCATGCAGCTAAATGATATGTACATATGCCAATGTACATATTTAAAAGCATATTTAGAGAATCGCAACAGAGTAGGTAGATAACTATATCTATACATTTATCAGTCATAATTCTTCTCCAGATTTAGAAAACATCTGGCATGTCCTGATAGTGTTAGGTGAGGCATAGTTATCAGAGATGCTACCTCTGTGGGTCACAACTAATAGAATTTACATTGTCCAGTTGTCAGGATAAGGCTGTAGAAATCCCCTGGGAAAGTCCTTGCCTTCCCCTGTAGCCATGAAAGAGCCCCAGGCCCTCATTTGCTTACTTTTTTAAAGTTGCACAGGGATCACTTTGAGTAAGATTAACAAAGGATGTTCTTATCTGTTAAAACCCTCTGAATATTGCTATTTCTACCTTCATTATGATAAAGCATATCTGTAAGCGAACTATATAAAGCTTATGAGCCTTCAGAATTGCCTTGAAGTAAAAGTGGGTTAAAAATGACTGAAGATTTTACTATGATTTTTTTTATGAGATATTTTAAGAATTTGTTTTGGATAAAATAATTCCAGTCTAGCCCTAGCTGGTAGTTTCTTATGAAAAGGAACTGCCAAGACATTCCCGTATAATTTTTCGCTTTTGGTTGAGATATCATAGAATCATAGAATCATTAAGGTTGGAAAAGACCTCCAAGGTCATCTAGTTCAAACATGCCCATATCAGTACAAATAATATTTTCGGAATGTTAATTTTAAACTGATTAAAAATAATATGTAATCTTGCAAACATACCTTTTAATATTTATTGTCATTGAAACTACTGATTTTTAAAGAAATCATCAAACTATTTAAAATCTTGTTAAAATGATTTTGGGGGATGGTGAGAATTTTACTATGGTGTGAGTCTAATAAATTGAAAACAAAACAAAACAACTACAACAACAAACAACTGAACATTTTAATAGAAGGAAACAGAAAAAATCCAATAACTTGCAATTTGTGAAAAATACTTTTATGCAGTATTTTGGTGTATTCCACAATTATGAGCACAAACAGGAAGACACTCATCTATGAACAGCAGAATATCCTCTTTCTGTGAACAAGGTGGTGGACGCTTTTTGGCCAAACTCCATTTTCCTTGATTATTCAATCTCAGTTCCTGTCTTGGAAATATTGGATATTTGATATTGGATATTTCTTGGAAATATCTCTGGGTAGGGAGATAGGGAGAAATCAACATTTTGGTATTCACGTATAATGATCATTTTCACCATGACCATTTTTATTAATTTTTATTTCATTTTTTTCCTTTTCCAAAGGATAAATCTTTTTTCCTTTTTTTTTTTTTTTTTTCCAAAGGATAGCCAAATAGTTGTATTTGCTGGTACACAGAAGTTATCTTTTGAAAAGGGAATACATGAAACATGTAGAGGAGAAATAGAGTCTACACAGCTTTTTTAGAATAGTTTATTTACCAAAAATCTTCCTGATAAAGATGTCTGTATAAGATATTGATTCCTGAAATTGTATTTTCGTTTGAACTATCTGTATGTGTTTGAACTTCTTGTGCTTTAACTTCCCTGCCCATAGTCTCTGCCAGATGAGTATATTCCTTAGGTCCCTTTATGCTTTTTCTTTTTAGGCAAAGAAAGTAGCCGATGCTGCTGCACACAGGCAGTTACTGTCTGAGGAAGTACAGTGGAAGCTTTCCGCTTGTGTTTGTGGTTTCTGGTTGGGAGTAGCATCTCTTTATGACTTCATGATAGCTGTGACACATAAAAATGCCAATCACAGAAAAAGATACCATTGTGTAGCTACTACACAGTTGTTAAAAAGGATTGCATATCCCTGCCCCTACAAGTAGATTATAATTGAAGTGGAGAATAAGAAATGGCCTTTGTATTACTCCTATTTTTGTCTTTTCTTTGCAATATTTTTATAGCATTTTGTAAAGTATATGTTTTCTCCAGGTAAGTGTTCAGGTCTCATCATAATTTCTCCATTGGACAAGAAAATTTTGAATATGATAGAGAGAAAGGATATGAAATGATGGAATAATAGCACACATCACTATATTTAGAATCTCTTGCTAATTATTGTATGTCTTGTATTTTATTTGATATGTTATATCAAAAGGTCTGCATGAATGTTATTTCAGGGAATGTTTATTGAGCAACTCACATGCCTCTGTCTTTGCAAACTAATTAGCTTTGTTCTTTCTGGTTTGTTTTTTATGTAAAGCGTAATAATCTGAAACAGTTTTACAGCAGTTCTGTCCTTTACAGAGCTATTACTTTGTGCTACTTAAAATAAAACTGGCTAGTTAAGCTTCAATTCACATGTACATATCTTTTTCACTTTCTATTTTAATTTAAAGTGCATTCGGCAAGGTAAAAGTGATGAGGGCATCATAGATGGAGATTCCCTGTAGTCTAAACTGGCAGTTTTGCTGAGCTCTAGATACAAGTCACCTTAGAGCAATTTGGAGGGGGGTTTTGTTTTTATGTTGCCTGTAATGCTGATTGCCAAAGAGTAATTTGAGACAAGAGGGTGGGCACTTGGCAGCTTTTATCTTGGAGGTGACAATGCAGAAGCTGCTAATTACTGAAAGTTGTTTATACCAACTTGATGTAGAATTCTAGTCTTGCATGTGAAGAGTGCACAAATTTTCTTTGTGCCAAATTGGCCTCCATGTGAGGATTGGGTGGATCCAATTAATGTCAAACAGCCCTGTGTACTGTGTTTGTATAAACTAGAGTGTGATATGCTTATATGTGGCATCCCTTCCGGATGATGTGCTCAACTATGAGTAGAGATGAGATAATGAACACAGAACACATTTCTTTCATCTGAACCAGGCAGAAGGTTGAATATGCTCTGAAGTAGATTACGAACTATAACCGTCACCTTCTTACTTCTTTATGTGCCATGAGATCTCAGCCAGCTACGGTCCACCAGTTCAGTTTGTGTCAGTCAGTTATCCATTGGATTTCTTAATATTCTTCACTTAAAAAATGAGATGTATGTGCCTCATTTCTGGAAATCAGACTTATTATTGAAAGTGTGACAAATAACTTGCTACTCAAAATCTCTGACAAACACCCACTTTCTTGATGCTTGCCAGAGAGAAATTAGAGCTCCAACTGTTTTATTATTTGTCACAATCCTCACAGAAGAAAAGGTATTTCTGCCTTTTTGTTTGCTTGCTTTGCATTGGAGAAAAAGAGCTGGGTGAGAAGAATGTGATGCTGAGATCATCATTCAGTGTTAACCAAGACGAATATTACCAGTGGGATGTATGGCCTCAAATTCTAAGAAAAAGATGATGAAACAAGTACAGGGAATTTGAGATAGAAGCTGGACAGCAATGTAGATTAATGTGAATAAATTCAGTCACCTGTATAGGCTGAGATTCACGTGTAGATGGTTATTAATTGTTTAAGGAATGCCATGTATGCTGAGAGATTTACAAGTACACAAATAAGGTGCTTGCTCAGAGGTACCAAAGCCTAATTCACAGGAATTACTATAATAGGAAACCATGTAAAACAGAAGATAAGGTAATAAGAGCAACACTGGAAGACTTCACAAAACAGGTTGGTATTAAGGAGAGAAGGAATAATTACAGAGAAGAAATATTGAATACAAAGACTATTTAGGGAGAGTTTTATCATTGTAATAGTAGGAGGTGAGCAACACGTAGATCAATGGGAATTCCCGCTGCATGGGTCATACCATACATGGCTCTAGACCCTAGGCTTGAGCAAACATCACGATTCTGTCTTTGTCTGGTATTCTGTTCTGTATGATTGGATTTCAATGTTTTCTTGAGAATACTCTCTTTCAATTTTGATTGTTTTGCATTAACTCAGAAGTGATGAACTATCCTTTTTAATTCCAGCATGTTTCACGTGATGTTGATTATGAGATCTTTTTTTTTTTTTTTTTTTTTTTAATGGGAGCTTTGTGCCATGTGCATTGTATTCAGCCACTCAGTGAACCATTACTCATATTTCTGAAAATAAATAAATAAAGCCAACCTTTTCTGTTCAAGTAGAACTGGGCCAGGCTTCGTGCCTCTATTTGTAAGACCAGCTACAGAACAAAGACTGAATGAAGCTGATGTTCCTAACTGCTGTTTCTTATTCCCTATTCAGTAGGCAATACTGTGCTAATGCAACATAGAATTTCAACACTTTACAGCTCGGCTTCCAACTCATGCAGGACCTGTCAGCTCAGAATCTCTCGGGAGACATTAGAGCATATTGTACTACAAAGTTTAAAAAACAATTCACAGGAACATAGAGGAAGTTTGAAGTCAATTGATTTTCAAAGCTGGGTTACTATGGGAAAGTGGAAGATGCTCAGTACCTGGTCAGTACCCTAGTACAGGGTCAGGACTCTTTCCAATGGAGCATATTTAAGCAAGAAATTATTGTTGAATTTCTCAGTGATAGAATCAGAAAAAAAAAAAAAAACACTTCTTCAATATGTCATAAACAGCAAGACCTAAACAGAAGGTAGAGCTATTTCTGAACTGCAGCTGCTTTCTCAACATTACAGTATCCTGCACTTTAGTGACTTACTAATGAAGGCTGGGGCAGGTATTTGTACTGTTTGTACTTGTTCATGCCTTTGTACTATACTTTGTTGCAGAGGACACATCCTACATCTGCAAAGAACAGTAATGGGAGTAATGCAAGCAAAATGTCTCCTGCAGATTATTATATTTCAAATAAACCAATAATTAAACAGGAGATATGATTTTTATAATTTTGCATTACTTTTGTTTTGGTTTTACCATTTATACACATATTACAAAATTCTAAAAGCTCTATTCAAATTCATAGGAAAATAATTAGCCAGGGAGACCAAGACAGTGTCTATTGATCATGATTTATCATAGAGTAAGCCCTTTGGTAGAGCTGCGGATAATCCATTACTGTTCTGAACAGTCCTAAGTGACCAAATTTTGAAAAATGAACAAGGGGAAACATGTAACTTTCATCCTGTATAAACCTTAAAACCATTATACGTGACGGTATATAAAACGAAGGGACTTACCTTCACTGCTATGTTCACTGTTGGTTATTCTATCTTAAAAATGCATATGACAAGAAGAGAGCCAGAGAAGGACAGCTAAATGAAAAGGTTTCTTATAAGTAGAGATCACAACAATTATACCTATTTAGATGAGAAAGGAGATGGATGAGAGGAGACATCACAGAGTGATATAAAATAATGAGGTATCATAAAACTGTGCTAATATTACAAATTGACTTTTTGGCCTTTTTCTTCAATTTTGCTTTTAAAAAGCAACATTCAATGCTGTTAATGCAAAATGATAGCCATTTTATCTCTACAGAAGGATCTAAATTTTAGCAGTGGGTGGATTCATCCATATATATATGAATGTAGCAGGTCATACATACGAAATTTCTGGAGCTGTGTGAGAATTTATCATTTTCTTTACATACATAAAATAAAGGTCTGTCTGCAGTTTACAGGAGCAGGTGGCGCATGCAGTGCAACACCACCACAAGCCCCACAGAGTACATCTGCTGGCCACATTGATGCCTGGGAGTGACATGGGGAGTCCTGATCTGTGCTTAGCAAAAAGCTCTGCTTCTTCATCTAACTCACCACTGATGCTGGACTTCTGTTTTAGATAGTCAATATTCGTTATCACTGTTTGTGTATTTCTATAATTACTTCAGTCTTTATTTCACAGCTAATTTAGCCTTTTCTGATGAGAATGTAGAAATAAGCAGCAATACTATATATATATATATATATAATTATATATATATCTTTTTTTTCAGACCCAGACTGTGGAAGTTTTTCTGTCAGAGTCACAAGGAAACCTGGATGGTTAGTTTTACTCAGAAAATTGTGAATACGCTGGCAATAAGAGCAAAATGCTTTTTGGATAAACCTATGACATCAGTAAAAAGTT
This sequence comes from Anser brachyrhynchus, assembly GCF_964034855.1. Taxonomy (NCBI): domain Eukaryota; kingdom Metazoa; phylum Chordata; class Aves; order Anseriformes; family Anatidae; genus Anser; species Anser brachyrhynchus. The sequence goes on along the minus strand of NC_137702.1, from coordinate 13,658,507 downwards.
ATTTCACCAATAAATATGAATATTTTCTCTGAATGGAGATAGCTAGATTATAGATGAATATGAGTGATGACTTGCACAGAAAGCAATTGAATTGTGAAAGTTAGCGTGCTTACTCACTTGGTTCCATGCTTTTGTTTATTTTCTGTCCTTGAGGCTTTGGGAAGAAGCTATTGGGGTAGAATGAGTCTCAGCACTTGCACAGATTTGTGAACTTTGAGGCACTTAGCATCTCTGAATGTGGGCCAAAGTAATTGTTTAAAGATATTCAGCGTGTTCATTTTAGAACAAAATGCAGCATAGAGATGAACAACAGTGCCAACAAGAATGAAAAAATCCCTCAAAACTATACTCATTTTGTGAAAGAAGTCATCTGCATATTCTTATTTTTTGTTGTTGTTGTTTGCTTTAAATATGGTCAGAAAATTTTTCAGAAATAATACATATTCTTCTTCATTAAGATCCATGAATGTTCACACTCTGGCAATCTATGTAACTTTTCTTTACAAATGGAAAACCACCAAATATATTCAACAACTATTTCTCAGGAAGATTTCTATAATTTTGGGAAACCCTTTTCTTCTCTAACTTTGTTAGAAATAGTTTGGCTAGAACAGCCTCTACGTAGTAAACAAATTCAGATCAAATATATGTAGCTGAATTCAGTACCTTAATCTAACCCAAATGAATTAGAGCAAAATATTCCATGTGGTAATCTTACATCACAGATCTTTGTTTGGAGAGCATCCAGGCATGTTGCTAGTATTATCTTCAGTATGTTCTTGATAAGTGCTAATATTGATATCTATGCCTCTCAAAAGAGAGATATATAGATGTGAACAGGTTTTTCCAGTATGTCTCTCATTGAAGGAGACTTAACAACCCTTTTTTTATCTGACCTTTCAAAGTAGCATAGTGGGCAATAACCATTAACTGATCAAATATGAGAAATGTCAGGTGTGGAATAAGCACTGACAAGGAAATATTTCATCTCTTTAAGCTCATGAACAATCACTGACAAACCTTGGCTCCTATTAAGGTGACTTTTCCTTTTTTTCTCAAAATATTCAATAGAAGGTATGATGGGTTGCCTCATGCAGCATTACTCTACAAAGCTAAATTTGAAGCTAAAAAGAGATCAAACAGGCTCAAATATGGTATAATTCTGAGAAATTCATCATAGTTGCTTACCCAGATATTCTCATTTTCATCACACAGTGCCAGGTCTCATTTAGTAATACATTTAATAATTCTAACAACCCACTTATCTACTTTAACGTGTACTGCATAATCACTCTCAGATCATCATGTGTCACTGTAGATTCGTTTCCCTTCTGTTAATCCAAATAATTCAAGCTAACAGTGATTTTTTTTTTTTTAAAAAAAAGGTGCTTTGTACTTAAAGCTTTATACATGCTACAGATCTTTGATTAGACAGACACTACATTTATTTCATAAGAGTTTGCCAATAAATAAAAGCATGGCATGGAGTGGAGACCAAAAGTCACTGTCTAGGCTGGGGGCTTGATTCCTCTTTCCTAGTATTACTTTGTAGTGTTTTCAACTGGTAAAGTTGACTTATTTCAGTACACTCACTCCTTCTGCTAGACTACAAAAAGTTCTGATTAGACACATCAGCCTGTTCTTTCCCCAGGGCAGTCCTGAGCAGAGCACACTCTGCACCAAAACCAATGCCTATGCCCAAAGTCTTCACAGTATGCTAGATAAAAATGAGTTCTACCACTCCTAGACACAGCTAATGCTTTGGTTATTTTATAAAATTAGGAAAAACAAACAAACAAAAAAACCCCTCTATACTAGTCTGGAATTCATGTCTGTGTGTAGCTTTTAGGATTTGACTGTGTTCTTTGTTTAAAGTCTGTCTTTAATATTTTTAAAGTTTATATTTTCTAGGAAAAGCTAATTAAAAATTAGGCCTTCTCCTTAGACCCTGGCTCCAGCTGCTCTGTTTAAAGCAGCTGGTAAACTTCCACAAATTGGCAAAGATTAACCCTGACAAACAAAGACTCTTGAGGAGAGTCATCATTCCTGCATGCGCAGTTCAGTATTAACAATTAACCTGCAAACAGAGGGAGAATCATGTTAAATCTGTGGGTGGGTTGCTGGGACATGGGAGACCCAGACCTGAGCACTTGTGGGATCTTGCTGCTTGTGCACTTGGAACAGCCTAGGGGCTACTGTAGATTGACCAGTGGTTATTTCAAGTTTCAGTGGGTTCATATTCAAGGGAGCAACACCAGGCTGTAGACTTCTATGATCTTCTTGTTTTGGTGTGTAAAAGAAAGAGGAAGGTGAGCCGGGGGAATGTAAAGACAAGTAAAAGAGACATATATGTATTTTTTTGTTTTGTTTTGTTTTGTAACTGTTCTGCAAAAACTAAAGCTGACACCAAGGAATGGACCTTAAAAGAATAAGGTCCCAGACTCCCTGTTATATTTGGTGAAGACAGCCCACCAACTTTCAGGCCCACTTTTCTTTACCTGCAAGTATAAACTTGGCACAGATGTGGATCAGGAACACTGTGCACTTAAAACATGATAGTGTAAATCCAAATTGATTCTGCATTCTGCACAGAGGAGGGGGGGCCTTGCCAGAAGCAGTATAAACTAATGGTCTTTGGGGTACCAGTTTAGGCTCAGGTTTGGCACCAGAAAGACGAGAGAAGTGGCCAGTAAAAGTGAATGGTAACTTGAGGATATTTTAATAACAGCTGCTCTGTTTTCTTTCTTAGTGCAGTTTTATTTTATTTGCACTTTTGTAGTTTCATCTTGATGACATGGCTATTATTTTATAGCAGTTTCAAGCAGTTAATTAATGAACTGCACACATGTGACATGACACCACCTTGCCCAATTATCTCTGGCATCTATTTTTATGGTACAAAGCACTGCAGCTTTGTGAATTATTTTAGACTGTAAATTGGCTCTGGAAGCTGTTATTTTAATAGCCAAAACAATACAAGAGCAGTGCTTGATGGCTGACATGCAGCAATGACAAATTGCCATGCATGATCTCATGAAATTCACCAAAGGACTTGGAGACGTTTGATAACACTTCTCTGTTCTTTAGATGTAAATATCTCTCTTGTTAAATCCACAACACCTTATGAAGTCCTTTAAAAACAGATTGCCATATTGCTGACAATCTGTAAATGACTGAAAAGTAGAGAATTAGGAAGAGAATATATAACACAATTTTGGACTGATTTTTCTCAGGATCATTTTACTGGAAACAGCAGACCAAAAGTTTTGTTCTGTCCCTACCGGAAATTAAACACAAAGTGAAGACAAATATTTTAAGGCCAAGTTGTTTCTGGCACTGTATTTTCATCACTGTAAAGACAAATGCACAATTCCTAGAGGTACCTTGGTCAGAGATCATGTCCCAGGTCCCCCCCTTCCACACTCCTCAAGTCAGAACTGGAAGTACAGGGGAAGAAGGGAAATCCCTGCATCTTCCTTTCTTGATTGCATCAGAAGTGAGCTACGATTGGCAGATGTGTTGAATCCTCTCTAAAAATGAGATATCTCAGTAGCTTTTTGTATAAATCATTGTGTCTTGGTGCCAGGCAGTAAGTCACAGATGACTATATTGTCCATCCAAGCTCGGATATAAAGCTGAAGCTCAATCCTTTTGTGTGCCTCAAATTTGATTTTGTTTTTTGTTTTCACATACTTCTTCCCTCAGGATTGCTCAGCCTACAGTCAAAAGTCTTCCTCCAAAAGCAAGCCGTAGCAGAAACCTTGGCCTGAAAAATCTTCCAAGGAATGTGATCATCTGGCCAAAGGAAACACACTTTCAACCCATTCCATACTCATTTGACCAGAATGAATCCTCACTTTCAAACTGCATACAATATCACTGAAACATACCACACTTTTCCAGTTATTTGTAGATGCTACATTGCAAATACATTAGTCGCTTACTGTGACTATTCATAGAAAAGTGACTTTGCCTAACGATGAAAATATTTTCCAGATATTAAATATATTTTAATTTTGTTACAAAAGTGGGAATTCTTTTTCTGCAACTTTATTCTACAAGAAGAGACATATGCTTTTAAAAATTAATATGAAATATATGCAAAAATCACCAATTATATGTAAGAATTGAAATACATTATAGCTGAAGAATGATTTCTTCTCTTTGCAAAAAATGTGAAGGAAATGTTCTCTGTCTCTCAGGTGTCTCTTTCATGCACAAATATACACATATATTAGAATACATTCACATACAAAAGATTCTGAGATAGAAAAAAAATGGAAATAATATTTTCAGTTTAGAATGTGATCTTTTAAGAGGAATTTCTCATTGTAATATAGTTCTATACTTGCTTATGTTGATGCAGAATAAAAAGAAATATAGATGCAACCATCTATTCACTAAAGCTAGCAATGGGTAGAGAAAAATTTCCAGTGGTTTGGGACTCATTTTGGACAAGCAGCCAGGAGTTCAGGTGCATTACCTTGTCTTTACAATTTTTTTTCCGTATCACAAGGGATTCTTTAATTCATATTCATTAGCCTTTCCAGACTTCTTTTCCAGGTCCACAGCACTGCCTTTTTCCATTTCACCAGACTTTCATGATCTACTCTTATTGTTTTATTTTTATTTTAGGCTTTTTTTTTTTTTTTTAGTTCCCATTACTGTAGCATCTGAGTAATTCATATTCTCTACTGTACTCATCCTTATAATACCCAAGTGCAACTACTTGAGAAGTAAGGGAAATACTATTATCCGCATTTTATAGCTCAATAATTGAAAAAAAAAAAAAAGATTCAGACACAGATCTGTAATGGCGCTTAGGTACCTAATTCCCTTTGAAATCAGTGAGTGTTAGATACCTAAATAGAACCATGACTGTGATGGAGGAACAGCTGGAACCAGATCTTCAGCTAATGAATTGCTCATTAAAACATTCTTTCTTATAACATTCATCCTTTAAATTGTGTAACTTCAGGATCCTTTTTATATTTGCCCATCAGCCATGAACAAATTATGTGATGGTGTTTCTTACCTGTCTATCTTGTATATATAAATGAAAGCCTTTTGAACTATATCTGTTTTCTTTTTTTTCTTGTGTCCCTTAGAATTTGGGATGCATAAGGTGATAAACTAAAATAAAACAATGGGGAAAGTAGCTAAGGAAACTCCTTAGTCCCACCAAATAAAGACTGCTACTTTTAATTATGCTTTGGAAGGAAGAGAACTTAAAAGTCTAGAAACAAGGGAGGAATGGCTCCTAAAACCACACATTAAAAAAAAAAAAAAAAAAAAAAAAAAAAAGCTGGGTCAGAAATTAGGTAGATATTTGCAAAAATGAATGGAAGAGAAGAGAAATAACTATGAAAAACACCACAGTATACTTCACACTACTTCATATGGTTCCGTTCTCTAGACAAATACTTGATGATTTTACTAAGTTGTTAAATTAAGACTAGGTGAAGTTTTCTTGTAGCCAAAGGAGAAGTTAGACAAACTGGAAATAGGCATACTGACCAGAAAAAAAAAAAGTTTTTGAATAAGAGAATCTTCAAATTATTCTCTATTCCTAAACAAAGGGTTGCACAGGCAATATTTCAGCACAAAGCTAATTATGGCACTCTTCAGAGAATCTTTGAGAAGATATAAACACATGCATGACTGGAATCATTTAGGAAAGGAAAATCAAACTATTTTCATAGTTGTGTTTGTAATGCAACAGTTTTAAAATAGCAGAAGTAATACACAGTACAGATGCAACACATCTGCTCAGACATCTCTGCTTTTCAGCACATTAAAGTAATTCAGATGCTCTAAATTATGACCTACTGTTTTGCTTGGAGTCATTTGAACAGGCCCCCTGGTATCAAAAACTAAGAAATCTGTTTCAGCCTTTCAGATTTTGGTTTTAGCTCCATATCATACTTAACCTCACAACAGAGTTCATATATTTATATATATATATATATGTTATATATATATATATTATTTTCCCCTTTTAAGAGACTTAGAATACTTTGCTGTCATTTTCTTTACAATAATAGATAGCACCAGGGCATGCTAACATCAGAGATCATAGATGCTTGGTAGACAGTTTAAGAATGGAAAGCAGTAAGCCAAAAAAATAAACCTGGTTAGGACAGTGCTGTCTTCTTCTCTCACATAAAATTTCGAGTATCAAAGAATAATGTGCAGAGGCTGGTTTAGATAAGCACTCAGACATTTCAATACTTAAGTGATGTCTATCCAACTAAGAGTTAAATGCAGCAATGACGAAAATTAATCTCCCTTTACTTGCTTAAACAACCTTGCAAGACTTCAGACCAAGATAACTTCAGAGGAAAAGTTTCAGATAGGCATGAATTAAACAGGCAAAATTATGCTGTTAGTACTCTCAGTAAAGATTCGGGGCAATTTCATTGTAGAAGGATCAACCCATTTTAGTTGCAAGCTGAAAATGAAGAATTAGTGATGGAGGGCTAGGAAAAATGACGCGAGTTGTTACTTATAGAAGAATTAGACAAAATTGCCAGCTAGTGCACGTGCTGTCAAAAAAGTCTTACTTTGAGCAAAGAAGGAAAAGTTAAGTATAGAGGACAGGAAAAAAAAAAAAAAGAAATAACCCTCTTTAAGTCTTTGGAAAATGTTAGAAGCCATTGATTCAAGATTATTCAAGTTCATACACAGAAGAGCTTAGATAAGATCAACCGGATAAAAACTGTGATATTTGTCATTTCTAATTCCAGTAATTAAGTGCTGTTCTACTTCTACTTGAGAAAGCCTCAGTGGGATTATAATAATGGCATAATGATGGAAACAAAGAGGAAGAAAGGATGAGAACTACTACAAAAAGAAAGGACATCGAAAAATTCATGACAGACAATGATTGTCCTTAACAGGTTAACGTCTCCTGACAGTTGCTGTGACAGGAGTGTCCAAGACATCTTGTTCCCTATGTACTTTCCTAAAAAAAAAGAAAAAAAAAAAGAGATAATTGTGATACATCACAGTGATATCTCTCGTAGCTGTTACTGAAAGTATTCTTCATAATGATCATAATCTCTTTCTGAGATGGTTGATTTTTAAGACATTGGTCAAAATACCAGTTTACTGAGAATAAGCATATCAGCTTTGAAAAGCACTGGGAGAGAGAAAGAGAGAGAGGTAAAAAGATAAAAGTGAACAATTTCACAATTAACAGTTGTACCCAAGTCTGACTAACTTCAGTCGGAAACTGCTAAACCACCAAATAAGTATCCCTGAGATTTATTTACTCAATTCATCAGTAGAAGGGTGTAATTCATGTCCTTGTTGTAAGGCAAATTCTTTAAGATACACACATTGCTTCACCCCAACTGGTCTAGGTTCATCTCAGGAAGGAATGGGGAAGTTTCAAAATCTCAGAGACTTCAGCAAGCAGGAAAAATCCTTTTTCCTTGCCAAGGCTGGTATAGAAAGGAATCAGGCTGTTTTTTTTTGCCTCTGAGGACCTCTGGAATGGACACCCTCTTCCCACCCCCAACAGACCTTCAAAGTCATATTGCTTCCCACCATTGCATTGCTGGGAAACTATTATATGCAAATTTCCATCATTTATTCCTTTCACTCTATCCAAGTTATTTTGCCATCTCTACATTGTACAATTATTCAATGTCCCATAGAGGGTATAATGCACAGTCCTTATTAAGATACACATGTTCATGGAATAACCCAAAGCTCATTAAAAAGATAAACTTATATTAGAGTATTTGGTACTATTCTCAGAGCATTCACAAAATATGGAGCAAATATTGTACTTATAATTGCATTTTAATTGAGCTGTATCTAGTATAAAAAGATAGTTGCATATGGACTGTCAACTTGAATAATATTTTAAGGTATATCTTTTAATTTTACTGCTTTTATTGTTACTGTTACAGTTTGAGAAAATTTCCCCACAGCTGTTTTTATTTTGTGAAAATCATTCATCCCATGAGCATGACTTGAGCTGTGTGCAGTATACATAAATCCTTATGATCATTAAACACGTGTAGTTAAGGACTGTTGTGTATCCATACATGTTTCATTCTTTTGCTTTGTGTTTAATTTTTCAGTGACTCTCGTTATTTCTATACTTCAGCTATAGCACAAAAGGGAGATCTAGAATTAAGAAATTGGGGGTTTGCTGCCCCTGTTATTATTTAAAGGTGGTTTTTTTTTTTTGAATTATTTTTTTACATAGACTTGCCAGTGATTTTGGCTCAGAACCTAGATGTGCTGCTTCTTCCCCAGCACTTTCCCCAGACATCTGTTCCCCAGTGATATAGTCCTGTCCCATTTCTACAGCCTGCGCATCACTCTCTCACACAAACTCCCTGACAGGTCTCTCATTCCTAAAGTGCAAGTTGCCTTTGCTTCTTCGACACAGTCTCTGGTACCGTCACCTCTTTCTTCCCTTTGCAGAATCCCTAATATTTTTCTCTTTCCTCCTGCTGCTCCACTAACTAGTTTCTCCCAGCTCTCCTGGCTTTTGTTCCAGTTCCACTGCTCACATAAACACCTCGGGCTTCCTTCCTGCTCTGCTTCTTTCCTCCGAACAATCCCAGTTATTCATCACTCTTCCCAGGCTCTCACTTACTTGTCGCCCCTTCCTAGAATTCCTAACCATTATTTGACAATCCTCAGGCTGAAAATGATTTTGACATACAAAGAACCACATTTTCTAAGCAACAGCCAAATCAGAGAAGCTAGAGTTTACTGGGTTTCACATGAAACCCAGGTGAAACAGCATTTTTTTCCTGATTTCAGTGCAGAACTACAAAGCACTCCAAAAATTTTCCCCAAAGTGAGAGTAATAAATAGAATCAAACCTTTCTGTGAATGCAGTTTGAATTAATATCAACTTCAGCTAATTGTATGTTCTTTCAGATTTTGCAGAAAATATTTTACAGAGCTTTCCTTGATTATTTTCTTTTCACAAACATAGTCGTTCCAGCCTCAAGAACTCTCCTCCATTTGGCTTAGGCTTCACTAATTTAGCAATTAACATTTAACAACCAGACTGTTTTCCCAAGCCCAAGGGCACTAGTGCAAGAAAATATCTTCTGATCTATAACCTCACTGCAATCTCAGAGCTCCTAAAACCTAACTTTTTTATTCTAATCATTTTTTGCTGATGCAGGAGCCAGTTGTAACTATACTGCAAGTAGCAAAAAACTACACAATACTCCCCCATCAGACAGCATTTATTGTACTGTAATTTGGTCTAAGACAATAGGGGAGATGCAAATTCTAGAGAGGCATATTAATCTGTAGGTCAAACAATAACAAAATATTGAAAAACTGTCTTAATGATTTTTTACATTGTGGTAGAAAAGCATATAATTCCATAGAGGGGTGCTGGTGATCTCATAAACCAGGAGAATAAAGCTGAGTGGTTTATTAATGCCACCAAGGCACTGAAATAGAATTTGTTTTATATCGTGTATGACTGCAGAGGTGTTTATTATTTATAACACATTCTTCTTTTTTAAAGGTCTCCATTCTAAGCCCTCTTCTGATGCTCCATATCTTGCTTTTCCCCACTGGTTTTAAACAGCAATTGTATTCCAGATGCAGCTTTAAATGGTGCTGTGTTAGCTGCTACCTTTCACTTTTTATGACAAAATTTAGTCTATTATACCAGCAGTATTTTTCATTGAAAAGTTAAAGTTAAAAACTGCTGACTTCTTTGGGGGTGTGCGGAAAGAGGTTGCTCTGTGCTTGCCATATGGTGCTCAGCACCTTGTAGGATCTGGCCCTAAAGGCCAGTAAATCTCCATTTCCTGACTGTGTGGATGATGCAGGTGGAGGCTGTAGATCGTTCCTGCTCAGCTCTCACGGTAAGGCTCCTTCCTCTCTGGTTTGAAGCGATCAGCACTGACACTGTGAGCACCAAGCCGGCTGTCACTGCTGTTCATGGCAGACAGAACTGCGTGGGGCCATGGTAAAGCACTCTGTGGAGTGTGGGGGGGTTCCCAGGCCTGTGTTGAGAAAGCCCGGTACTCCTTCGAGCATGGAGTTTGCTTGCCTCTTTGCGCTGAAAATCTAGTACTGACAAAGAAAGTAGTACCACAGGAGGGCCATGAACGCCGTGGTAGTGTAGCTGTCATTCACAGAAAAGCAGTAGCACGCCCATGAGGAACAATCCACTCCAGCTGGATGGCAACTTACTGCAGCCTGTAGCCCCTCGTGTGCCACTGCCCCGAGTCTGGGTCATGCAGGAGCCTCTCTGTCAGGCCCTGTGATACACCCATCTCACCCTGTCCATGGCAGAACTGCCGATGACAAAACAATGGCCAACAAACACCAGGGACACAGGGCAGTCTCTGTCTGCATAGGGCACCACTCAGCCTGACCCCGAGCACCCCACACTCTTGCAGCATGCCGTCCAGGTCAGTTGTGAGTGACTGCTTCTTCTGTCATCCCTGCTAAATTAATTAGCTATTGCACAATAACCCACCATTATAGGAGATGAGATTAAGTGACCCTACAAGCACAGCACTACCAAACCCTGCTTCTGGGGTGATCATGAGACAGCTCCCTCTCTATCCACACTCAAACCACCAGAAGTCTGATAGATAAACTGGCCTCTGGAAGATTTGCTGTGCCTCAAAACCTGATTATATGGCCTGGACAAGCTGAGGAGGCTGCAGCCTCCCTGCAGGGCTGAGGATCAGCCATGGAAGTCAGCTGGGAGCAAAAACCTGCAGCCACTGGCCTAGCAGTTGCAGTTTTAGGGAGGATGAATGCTCACAGGTTGGGGTCCTGGAACACGCTTGGGTGGGGAACAGGGGGTTCTTCTTTAACAGGATAATGTTTCAGTCTCTTAATATCCTAAATATGCAGAAAACCAGAGTGCTAATTTGTCTTGTGGTTGTGCTTGTGCTTGATGGGAACACCTCTTTGCAGGGCTGTCAGGTGGTGGCTTTGGTCGGGGCCAGTTGGCTGCAGATTTAGGGGAGTGTGAGAATGAAGGGCTCCATCCAGAACCCTCCAGTAATGCCATGGCATATTCAATTCCCCTGAGATGAGGAGTTTAATGTTAACATTTTTTAAATGTATAGTTAAGGGCTTACTAATAAAGTGTAAATATTTTTAGAAGTTATTTACAGCAGCAGCAAGTCTTCTCACAACAGTTTCAGTACTAGTTCTAAGCAATGTTTGATTTTAGAAGTGCAATTTTTTGAAAAATACTTTCTCTACCAGTTTGTGCCGTAAGTACAGAACATTATGATAACAGAATCCTGTTTGGTTTAATGTATAACTATTACTGTGTTGGTAGTTTTGTTTTCTCCCTGTTTTTCAGCATAATCAATTGGAGGGATTAGGTGCTGATGTGTGGTGAAAAATGACTGTAACAAAGCTATATGTATATATTGCAGTAATAATAGCAATCAGTGTGTCTTAATAAAAGCAAGAACTTAAGACCTTCAGTGTGATCTGAAGCATCCATCACCAGTATTTCTGTGGTAATTACAAAGGAAGGACTGTGCTGATCATCAGCTATTCTCTTAGTATTCCTTTTTCTGTAGACCACATCATCACTTGAATAAAAATTAGACTTTTTTTTTTCTTGTAAATTTGATGTCTTTCTCTGTGTCTCAATGTACGTCTTAAAATGCACATTCAGTTGACATCTAGAGATACACACAATTAAAATACCAGATCACTTGCTCATTGCTTAGCTTAAAAAGATCCGTGGAGAAAGTAAGGAAGGATTAGCTCTGACAGCCAGTAGACCATAGTAAAGCTTCCCAAAAAAGACTACTCCAGCTGACTAATAGTATTTTTTTCCTGTGTCACTGTTGCCCCTAGATGTGCTTGGGGAGAGCAGTAATAGCTATGCATACCTGCAATGTTTTCAGACAACCCTGTACAATGAGTCTTCTTTGAACTGTATTCCATCCCTGCAATGACTCCTCTTTTCCTGCTTTTTCCTACCTTTTCCAGACAGCTCATTTGTTATGCACCATGCTGCTGCTAGCTGGCCCTTTGCACTCTTGGAGTTAGGGCAGGATTTGTCCCAGTTTCTGTTAGCATGCCAGCAGTGTTAATGTTTAGTCTAAAAGTTTTAAATGGCGATGGTTTCCTTTTCTTTTCTTTTTTTTTTCTTTTTTTTTTTTTTCAAACTTTACACTGTTTTCTGCTTATAAGAAATGCTAACAGGGGAAAAAAAAAAAAGTATGTGACCTATTAAAATGAAAGATTGCCCATTCTTGTAATTACAAGTAACAGGAAGCCTGGTAGTACCTTGTTTGTTAAATGCCTCTGACCTCTTCCAAAAAAATTGTACAAAAAGTCACAGTTATTAGTACATCTAGAGCTAAGGTCCTGCTCTGTGCACATGTGTTAGTCATTTACTAGATTTTTCCCCCCCTTCTAGCTAGAACTGCGGTGAATTGATAGCTCGATATTCAAACACTCGTGGACAATCCCCTTTAGGCTCCCTTGGAAGAAGTTGCTAATAACTAACTGCCTTCCTCCTCTGGCTCAGGTTCCCGGTTGCTGCAAGCTTGTAAGGGGGCCCATTTCAACCTAGTTTGATAAAAGGGACCCGTGGAGGAGATCTCAAGATGCAGAGTCCTGGGGCAACAGCAGTTTTAGGTCTAGCTGTGGATAGGGGAAAGGAGACTGAGAACTCCCCCTGTTTTTCGGGGTGGATTCCCTTGTGAAAGCTTAATGTGAAAACGCTGGATTTCCAGGGCCTTTTCAGACCACAATGGAAGGGGCTAAGCCTGCACACCGCGTGGTCCCTAGGCCTTTGTCAGGGTCTGTCAGGTGTGAAGTATTAGCCCCTATTACAGGGAGTAAAGGGATCAGCTGCAAATAAAATATATGCTATGGATTAGACAAAAGCCCTGTTCCTTTGCTATACGCACATCTATGCCAAAAGTTAAGTACCTTGGAGGACACCCCTCAGTGCTACTCTGTGACTATAGGGTTGTTGTTAAGTCCAGTTTTGGAGTCTTCGCTTGTAATTTACTTTGCTCACTCTGGAGAACTGACTCCGTTATCTTATGTGGACTTTCAAACGTGAAAGATTGCTGATATGAAAATGGAAATTCCCACTCTTTGCCTCCAATTTATAGAAGCAAATGTCATTATCACAGTTATGCATCAAAATATTAGCTAGTTGCAATCTGTGTGGGTTTTTTATTTTTCCTACCAAATAAAATAAATTCTGTTCATATGTATAGCGCACCTTTTCACAAAAAGTTTTTACTTTCTGTTTCTAAACTTGTGTTAATAGAGACTTACATGTTAGGAACACTTATCTGCAAAATCACAATCAAGCTTTTGGAAACCTAAGGGAAAAGAATCAGGGGAAAGAAGGAAAAGAAACTCTGACTTCGAACTGAGAATGTAATTTGCTGTGGCTATAAAACTAAACTGAAATGAGGAAACAGAAATGAGGAGCGGAAATCAATGAAGTTATTTAACGTGTATGCATTGAACATAAATGAACAAATAAACTAGAGTTGTATACATCCTTTATTAATACTGTGACTGCTTTCTGATACAAGCAGATAAGCACTTTTAAAACTAGCTTAAAAAGTATGTGAAAATTGCTTAGTCCTAAATGAAGCAGAGGTTTTAATCCCTCAAGAGAGTTATTAGAAGGACTGTTTACTTATTCAAGTGACCTATAGCTATGTTAGTGAACTTCAACACTGTGAAAAGTAATTCATGTGCATATATATATATATATATGCACACATATATGTAAAAGAACAGGAAATCAATTATCTTTATGTATGGTGAAACTTTTGATTTCTTATGCTGCTCTTTTAAGTAATAGCATTATCATATCTGGAAACTTCACTTCTATGTTTTCTTTTCCCCAAGAGCACTATATTTTTATTTCTTAAATAACCTGCACCCTTTCAAATGAGTGTTCATTGAAAATAAATCCTTAGATAACCTGAATTGTCAGACAACTGTGTAAAATTTCATTAAAGAGACAAATATATTGAAAAGGATCACAGGTGGGACAGTTACTAGAGAGGAGAAAAAAATGTGGAGGAACTGCTGGTAAAGTGAGGTCTCTGGAGTAAACTTTCCCTCACACATTTATAACCCGCAGTGCTACTGAATCACTGTTAATAGCTAACCCAAAGGTTCTATATGTGAAAATAGAGTAATAAATAATATGAAGATGATTGGCTGGCCATGCTTGCCTCAATGGTTTGAAACACCACTTGAACTGAAAACTGGGGAGGAGGCTCAGACTGAATATTTGTGCTACCACTTTGGTTTGTCTCCGGGAAATTGTCATTCATATCACAAACAATCTTTTCTTTAAGTCAGTCACTGCATCCTCTTGGGTGCTTGTTGCTAATGGAGACAGAAATACTATTCTAGCCTGGATTTAATATATTTCATACAGACTCATTGAGCACTATTTTTTTTTTTCAGTTGAAGTAGAATTTCAACATTTTTGTGACTTTTGACACATCATCACTCATAATGGGGTCTTACTTCCAAGAAATAATGAACATATTCTTGTGCCAGATTTGAGGATGTCTTGTTCACAAACACTATTTGTAGTTTTCATACCACAAAATCAAATGGCTTCTTGCAAGGGGGTGATTATGCATAGTCCTGTCATTTCTCCAGCTTCTAACAGTGCTTCTAATAACCTTCAAATCACTTAAGTATTCCTGTTCTGTCCCTGCCCAGTGACAATACATTTAAATATGCATCTAAATATTTTAGAATAACGATGACAGCATGAAAGCAAAAATACATTGGTGACAATTTTTTCAAACTTGGGCCTCCAAGTGGGCCTAAACACATGGCCTGACTGCAAGAGATTACATAAACACTACCTTAAGCTAAATTTCACTTTGTGGTTTCAGCAGTAGGTGCTCTGTGTTCCTTATTTTGACTTCAAGGGTCAATACAGGCTTGAACGTGCATGTGTGAGTGCACATTTATGCATACTCAGAGAAAGATCTCTGCCCAGTGAATATATTCACTCAGAAGTCTGAATTCATATAGTAGTGTTTTAAAATCAATCCAGAGTCACACTGGCATCTCAAGTCCCACATTTGTAGTGTCAAGCTGATTTTGTGTGAAAAACATCAGGCACCAAAGTGCAGTTTCCTTTGAATGAGTCAGAGGGCAGGTAGCAGGCAAAGTTCCCTGCAGATGGAAAAGGGGGAGCACATGGGAGGCTGAAAATATACCCTGCAGCACAGATGAGCCCAAGGAATTTCTGTTCATTGATGAACAGGGACACATCCTTAGTGGGTAAGTGGGAACATCAGAATTGGGGAATAGCTGAATTGGAGATTAAGTAGTGCCAAGCAGATTTAGAGCAGTGTGGGAACTACAGCTTGCCTCCACAGGCTGTGTATTGGATCTGTAGGTTTACAAAGCTTGAAGAACCATATAGACAACCAGGTTTGCAATCTTCTCCACTTAGGTGAATGCTTACGAGTAACTCTGTGGTGGCACCAAGCTACTGTTTATGTAAGATCTCATGAGTGCAAATGAGATTTGCACTTCTAGCCCCAGGAATTTTTGGAAATGTGTTTTGTTTTCCAGCAGGCTTCTGAACATCTGGAAATGCTGGCATTGTGCTTTCTCTGCATAAATCACAAATGACTGGGACTGACTTTTTTCCACCTAAACGGATCCTTTTAAGCATTATTGCACCACAGCAAAATCAAACATAATTCTTTCCCTTTGCTGGAGGAGGAGGAACACTTTGTCTCTGGGGAGATCCATTTTTTCCTAACTTGTGCCCATCAAATGAGGAGGCGATAAAGAGAATTTCTAGGGCTAGTACAAATAGAGGCCAATTTTTGGATCTGTTCTGGTCAGGTAAAATTGCTTCTGCTGCTGCTGTTACCACTTCCATTCTTAATAACCATTCTGTGACCTTCCCTCCCTATCAATCTATCCTGAATAGTTATTCTATTTGCAGCTTTTTTCCAGCTCCCTTCCCCCTTGAAAGACAGCTGTGCCGTTTTTCAAGCACTGACACCACTTCCACTGCTTGGCTGAGCTTCCCAGAGGTGTCAGGGGTTGCTGAGCCCTTCCAGGGCAGCTCACTGGGCTGCTGTGGCTGGGACGTGTTCTCACATCTGAAGACCTGTGTTGTGCCTGGGTGTTATTGGCAATGCTAGCAAGGGCTGCCACTACTCTGGGTCAAATTCTCTTTTGGAAAATCTCTTTACATTGTTTACCTTAGCAGAATGTTAATCTTGTATTACCCTGAGAAAAAGGAAGATGTGACAGGGTATCTGAGGAGACGGTCTCAGTTTGGAAATGAATGGCAAGTACTTCCAATTGCATGTTACGTTAGTATAAGAAGATGATTCAATCTCTCACCTTTTCAAGCACTTGCTATTCTACACAGGGAATCTAACTGAATATTAAAATTACTTTCAACCACTTAATAATGGTGAAGGATCTGAACCAGATCCTTGGATCAGAAGACCCCTGAGCTCTGGAGCTGCTCCAACCTCAGATACCCAGATGCAAATGCTGCAGTCAGCCTTATCTCTCTCACTCACTGCTGTCAAACATGTTCAGAGTTGCTCTTCTAAATGTCTTAATCCTTCATTTTTTGCTGATTTGTAAATGATGCCAGACCTGCTTTTTGATAATATGCACCCGGTAGTTCCCTCTATTTGCACGTCTTAATGAATGTGGAAGGTTGCCTTCCTGCATCTCACAGGGACCTCAGTGTACTTCCATAGAAAACTTAACTTGGAGGGCAACTAAGAAAAATACCACAGGTATACTAAGATGACTAATTGTTATTTGGTTTATAGTTACATGCTGACAACGATTAAACTAATTACAAGACATACTGTGCTAAATTGCTAGCTCTTTGTATACTTATAGTGTAGCTGGGAGAACCAGAGAGGTTCTGATTTGAAGTCTGTGTGTTAAAAAGATTCTGTTAAGATCACCTGCAGAGTTGTCACATGTTTGTGCACACACACATGGACATGGCTACATGTATGTGTCATCTGTTTCTAAAGAGATCTGCATAAATATTTCCTTCAGTCAGAGAATATTGTTGTGCCCTGATAAACAGTTGCTGTATAACAGTCAAGATTGTTTCAGTGTGAGGAAAAGTGATTGATATATATTTTTCCAGAGCATGTCCTCTACAATCTCAAACTAAAGACTTCTCTGAACCTGAAAAATTCATTGGAAAAAGTAGGCATGTTTCTGCCTACCAAGAAATAATATCACCCATGCCACTCAGGTATATAGAAAGATAACTTTCATTACATTAAACAATATAGCTTGCTTAGCACATATTTAATTTTCAGGTTGCTTCCTGTGGGCTAGACAGGAGAAAAGGTGTTGCTTTGGCAATGTCCTTTTAGGTGCAATTTGATGCTAGAGGCAACTAGCCAGGAGCATTATTTGTATACTGGGGATACCAGCAAGGGCCTTTATCTCCCTCCTCTTCTGAGCCTGGCAAAAGTCATCAATAAAATCACATAGAGTGGAGTTGCACGGAGAAAATACCAGTCATTTAGTGAAAGCAAAGAGATTTTTTCACCATGATGGGAGAGAAAATTTGCTCCAAAATGAGTCCTTAATTTTACCTATTACCTTTGTTTTTGCAACAAAAGAATTACTTTTATGCTTTTATATGTGTTGAATATCTTATTTTTTTTATTTTATGTGCTATAAAATGTTATATATGAGATTTTTTTATGTCATGAGCCTTTTCTGATGTTCCGTATTTTTGTTTACTATATTTAATGATTATTGGGATATATTTAATATATTCTTACTATCTCAAGTACATTAAAATCTGATCATTAATGCTAGCTAGAAGTGAGGCTCCATCATTGCTCGAATAACACTTAGAGAATCCTTTTAAAAACAAGAATAGGAAAAATTGTGTTCATCCATGGATGTTTATAGAAGTAGAGAGCATGTCTTTGAGCTTTTGGGCTCATTCCATATTAAAGACACTAGTAATGTTGCAGGGAAGGGGATTACTCTCAAATTGAAGGCAATCAGCTGACTTGGGGAAAAATTTTAAAGAATGTACACATTTATGCTGAGATCTGAGCATATTCTGTATGCTGTACAAGGAGTGGAAGACCCAAACTCCTGCGTTAGGCTCTGTGCTAAGGGCACAGGGACTAGTAAAAACAGTTGTAGGAAGACAACCTAGTGTCCATAAGAATGAATACTGTGTAACACTAGGAAATCAGGACTCTGTTCTCTGCCTAAAATGAAAAAAATATATAATCAGATATCTACTGCAAGCTAAATTTGAATTCTAAGGATTTTCTCACAATTTTGAGATTATTTTTCTAGTCCCGTCTGGACTCGGGAAATTAAGAAGTGGCCATGAAATGACAGAAGTGACAACAATTGAAAATTTAAATTTGGCTCACTTCAAGAAATATGGTGGTTTGTATTTCATTTTAATCTCCTTCCCTTTCCTTTGTTCAGTCCATTTCAGACAGAGAAGAATCAAACTTTATTAAAGCTCACATTATTCTTCTCTCACCCCCTGTATTCAGCATAAAGTCTGGCAAGTTCTCCTCCACGTTAGGTTAATTCTAAGAACTGACCCTATGAACATGTGCCAGCCTTCATCACCACACTGAATCTCTGTTCTTCCACTCACTGAGTGCAGTGCATTCAGTCTGATTTCTGTTTGTCAGACAAGTGCAATGTATGGGTATGAAAATTACTCCTTTTCAGCTGAACTCCAGATTGTGGATTCCCACAGAGTACTTAACAGCGTGGGAGGCCAGAATCAACAAATGGTCAGACATTTACAAGCTGGTTCAAATCTTCAAACTTAAAAAAAAACAACAAAAAAACACCACCAACAAAAACCCAAACATCAACACCCCAATGTGTGCATACACACACACACACATTTTTTGCAAACGTAATGAAAATATAATTTAATTTGAACCTTCATTATTTTCCTATTAGCCAAGTTATAACATATCACATCTTAGGGAAAATTTAGAAAATTGAACATAACCATTGTCAGTATACAGAAATAAAAACAAGAACAAACTGGAGGAATAATTGAGAAATAGAGATCATCCTTGTGAAAATGCAAAGCAAAAAGCTTGTAAAGATGATTAACATAATTCTTAAAAGGTGAATGTATCTAATTCCTCTTGAACCAATAAGCTACGTGTGTTTTGTGCATTTTGTACATTACAGTTACAGGAAGTCCACTGCAAGCGCTATGCCAGCTCCACAGAGAGTGCATGAAACAACAGTGCCCCATGTGCTGAGGTTCCATCAAGGGCAATTTGGCTGCAGGTCATGTTTTTCGTCTTTTCAGCTCATCTCTGTGCTGTTGCTGAACGCAATGAAAGAAAGGGGTTTAGTTGGAAGTGCAATGTGGCAAATAGTAGCCATGTGCGTCTGAGAAAGGGGCACTCAAGGTCGGCTTTGTGCAGAGTGCATACAACTACTCCAGTTTGCAAAGTGATACAAACAAAATCAAAATTTCTCTCACTGACAAAGAATGGGCATAGTTGTATATGAAACTTGCCATGCTCTTTCTTAACTAATAGCATGGCCTCCAACTGACAAGTGCAGCCAATTTGCCTTCTCTTGAGGGTTTCTCTTCTCCTTGGCTCTTTTCCAAAAGCATTGTCCTTATGGAAAAATAAAGCAGATACCAGCTTATGGCAGAGACGTATTAAAAAAATTTACTGGTAGCTGCATCAGAAAACTCTGATAGGTGGGACACAACAACCAAGCTTCATCATCCAGTTCCATCTGCATCTGCGTATACACGTACAAGTAAGGGGAATGCAAATGGTGAGCACTTATCTATCATTGTTTTTCACCACTGACTTACTAATTGTGTTTTAATGACATTTTCTCAACAGTATTACCAAAAAGAATGGTAGATTCTGAACATCTGTGTTTTGCCAACAAAACCTGACCGTTAGGGAACCACAGTTTCTTTGTAGTTGCCGAGAAAATAATGACAGCTCAAGCCAAGAATCAATTAAACAGGGGAGATTGTTCTATCTCCTTCTTTTATGGGAAGAGAACAGGTGTTTAATAATTTACATAAATTATGCAAAATCTAAAGCATTTACAGTAACCAAACACTTAGCAGGAGACAAGAATGAAGAGGTAAGTTAGCTGATGATGTTTTATATTCCAGCCAGTACCTCTTTAGCACTACTTCTGTAGTTATAGATCTGTGAGGGTTTCTGTTATATGTCCTGTTTTCATGGATCCATAATTCAATCCTAAAAAAAAAAATCTGATTTGCATTTGGCAGGCAAAGATCTTAAGCTGAGACAAGATTTTTACTTTTATTTTTTTTATTAGGTTAGGAGAAAAAAGTCAGTTTAATTGTCTCTAAGTTATGAAAGTATAAAAATGGAATGTATTGGTTTCAGACACTATTTTATACTGCTACATCTCAAAACTGCTTTGTTTTTTTAAGGGGAAACTTTACAAGCCGTTAGTCTGAGTAGTATAGTGCATTTGGGAAATTTGGAAAAAGAAATGTAAAAATGCCTGATTTCTTACTTCTTTGTAAGGATGTTTGATCTCTTGATACACTCTATTTCTTGAGCCAAACTTTCTTCAAGATGCAGATCTTTGCTCTGCCACCACTCACGTAAGACAGCTCCCAGCTTCACAGTTTCATACATTTTACTGAATTCAGGTGAATGGCTCAAGTCTGTTATACAATATACATGAAATTCATTGTCTATCCACAAACCTCCAGATTCTTAAAGACCTTGGCAGGTACATAAGAGAATGGTTGAAGATAATCTCAGCAGATTTCACTATATACATTATATATTAAGCAATAGATTCACCCTAAAAGGAAAGTTTGGTGGGTGAACAGGAAATGCTGACTCCTTTATTCACTATCTTTCCTAAGATCTATTGAAGTTACAGGGTTTGGAGGTACTGTTCCTCTCCCCATGCTAAACTTGCTGGATTGATGGAAGATGTGATTTCCTCCTAGACTATGCCGAGTGATTTTCATGTGTTTTGGTTTATTCCTAACTAGTGGCATGCTTCCTCATAGATGGATTTACATAATGCTGTGAAAAATAATTGTTCCTATCAATGTCAGAACACTTCCTCCCACACTAGATTCCTCAAACAGGAAGGATCTGTAGCCCCTGCAGTTTATTCTACAAAGCTCTGTTGTATCAAGGAAAAAAAGAACTGGGGTCTCAGGTCAGTCAGTACCCTTACCAGTCTCAGTTAGCCAAACCCTTTCTAATCACGTGAGAATTCTCGCTTATGCAGATATAACATGTACATAGAATACATGTCCATATGTGGTTTTGCAAGCATATAACCACACATGGACGTCACACCACACATTTGTGCTGACAAAATTTCCATATGAGTAAAAGATTTCATGAAACATTTTGCAAATTTATTTTACAAGTTAAAGAAAAACTGATTTTATAGTTTATGGCAGCAATTTCAACCTTTTGTATTGGTTCCTAGGCCTTAATGTGAAATAAAACCAAGTGCTGATTACAATTACCAAGAATATCACTATAAAAACTCTCAAGAAATGATCAAGTTCGGTTCTTTTCTTCCTGTTCTATTGCTCCCTTTATACCTTTTGTATAAATATTCACACAACAAACATGTAGAGATTAAATGAATCAGCTGTTTATGTACAAACCGTTCTACTTGAAGGTCAGAGAGCAAACCAGGCCAATCTAACATGAGCATTGGTGTTGAATTGACTGGCATTTTTTTTTTTTAAATCGATATTGTCAATTTTTTTTTTCAGCAGTTTTGTTGAACTGTGCTCAACCGACTCTTGCCAAAGGCTCAACAAGCCAATAGGGAAGGCTGCCAGACCCATCAGATGACTGTCCAGTTCTGGCCATACTAGGTAGGATGAACAAAGGGCATTTATGTTGATCTAAACAAACCTATTAGAACTTGTGATAATATTCGTTAAGGAGGAGTGTTTCTCCTAAAATATGAAAATTTTCTGGAGTATAATAGAGTGTATATGGAGCAAAGGGTCTAAGAAACACAGAGATTTTCTGCAGGTCCTAATGGCATTCTAATGGAGATTTCCTTGATTCCCTCTCAGCATATAGCTGACTTAGCAAATCCCTAATTGCAGGCCCTGAAGGCAAACTGTACTTTTCAGCTCTCTGTACTGGATATATATGTGCATATATAATTCAGTGATTCCCACAAGATTTTAAAAAAAAGGGTAAGAATAAATGTCATCTGAATACCAAAGGCAATAAAGGAATAGCTCATTGGGTCCAGTGGCATTCAGTTCTTCCCATGCTCCCAGCCCTCTATTTCATATATTTAAGCAGAGCTGAACGTTAATTTTTACTGCATCCTGAAGTGTATTGTTGTGAAAATGTTGTGTTATTGCATAGGACTCAGTAGGCAACTGGGAAAATTATTTTGTTCATCTATGAAACTCCTGAGGCAAGGATATTTTCACTGTCTCGAACACCATCATTATCCTTTTCTTATCCACTTTTCTGTAGTTTTCCTATTTAGCCATGTTTTTTTATGTTCTGTTCTATAAGCTCTCTCCTAGTTTTCCTCCTATTTCCCCGTTTTCATGTTTGCTCCTCTTCTTTGTTCATCTACTTTTCATAGTTGTGCCTCATAAAATCCCTGACAGTCTTTGGTCTCAACAGTCATATCTTCATGGATTCCAGTAAAACATTGCCCAGTCTCTTTTGCAGAATAAGGACAATAATTTTTCAAGGTCCTTATGTTCCTGCAGTGATTTCAGTGGGGATTAAAGTTTAAGTGCAGACATGTTATGTCCCAATGTATATTTAGGGATTAAAATTTTTAAGTAAATATTTGCCAAATATTGCAAATGGGGAATATGGAAGAATGAAAGGAAGTTTTTTCTCTGCAATGAAGGTATGCATATTTGTTTAGTTTGTCCCAAACACAGGTTTGTAAAAGCTTTTTTCAACAACATGCCATTGTAAAGTCCAGATACATCACTTCCAATCCAGGAAAAAAAAAATCTTTTAAAAGGAATTATGTAGATTTGTATTTTTAGAGACTTATTTTCATTTCCCCTTGCTGGGAAGGCCAGGTGCACTAGTTACAATGAGCCCACCAAGGCAGGGCTCAGAGGGAGCTGTAAAAAATGACATGCTAATCCGTACTTCTTTGGGCATAAACTTGTCATGGTTTTAAAGCCTGTTATTTTGGGACATTCCAGACCTGAAAATGAGTGCTGGAAATTAACTTTTTTTTCAGAGGTATAAGGTGTCATTTGAAAAACAGTGGCTCATGAAACTATGGACTTTGAGGTCATGTGGAAAAATTTGTGCCTGACTAGGACACTCATGGTTAAAGACAGAGATATATCCAAGGCAATATATCCAGGAGAAAAATATTAATATTACTCTTGGGTAGCAAAGGAAGATATAGTTTCATAAAAAGATGAATTTTAGAGAAGTAGCAGCTGTCCAAAAGTATCTCCAAGACTGGAAAATTAGGTCTCATGAAGATGAGACCTAGCAGAGACTCATCTGATAACTGTGGGACACCTTCCTAATATTAATGGCTTTAAAACTGAAAAGGAAGAAAGAGAGGTAGTTCAATAATTAGAACTCATCAGTCCTGGCATGGACAAAGACCTGCAACATAATCCAGGAACATGTCTTCACCTTTTTGCCTCTCTGAGTCCTTCTTTCTTATCTTCCCTGCTGATCTAATTTTCCAGAGTATTTTGTTTCTTCATGTGTATCTTCTTGTTTTTATACATGTTTTTATTCTTGTATAAAAATACACTGGCAGAGTGGAAAGGGTACAGGGACCTGCATTTGTAAGTCTACTCTGTCCTACCTTTGGGCTTTTTGCTTAGTCTGTAAAAATATAGGAATGACTTTTCCAGGACAATTTGATATCATACTTGTCTGTTCAGTAGAAAAGTTGGTGAAAAAGCAGTGTCTGGAGACTATTTAACATACTGTATAGTCTGAGGAATAAAAAAAGAAAATAGAGTATTAGCATGCATTTTCTCTTCTGTGCATGTAGCTACAATTGCTTAATATGACTGAAAACACTTTTTACCACAGCTCGAATATGGTAATATAATAATGGTAATATAGACATGCAGTCTTTAGTGATCAGGATTGCTAAGCCTACAAACATTCATATGATTACCCATGTTATGTGTACTGGGTGTTAAGAAGTATAATGGGTTTATTTTGGCTCAGGAGTTAACTGTACTTCAGTTAGTTGTTAATGGTTTAGCTTTTTAATGCCTTCCTTACTGAGGGTACCTACCTTAAATAAACAGTGAACCTCTTGAACAGTTTCATCTGCTGATGCGCTGTGTACCTGCCAGTGGATAACAAGCAACTATCAAGCACTTACCTGAAAAAATACGTAAAAAATGTCCTGCTGTTCTGAGCTCCTACAAAGCCACTTTGGCAAGTCTCCTTTGTGGTTCATTTCTACAGGGGCGTATACACCAGTTCCCTAGGTTTAGATAATTTTCAAGCCTTTTCATGACAGGCAAAAAATAAGGTATAAAGATTAAATGTGTCCTCAGAGGGACTATTTTTGGGTAAACAACTAAAGTTATGACATCTCAAGATCTTTGTTAGGTCTTACAGCTATCTAGGCTTTATGATACTATACTGAGCAGTCAATTGTATTTTATTGCTTCACTTTATGAAACATAGTTTCTATGATGCACGTAAAACGGGAATATAGGATCTGATATAAGGACTATGTCTTTGAGAATACAGCAGTGGCCAAGAGTGGAAACAGAATAAAATAAGAGTCAAAATCTGTCATAGACCAATTTGCCATATAGATCACATCTGGATCTCTAATACCTATTTTATATTTCGTAAAGTTTATTAATTAATTTGAACAATTCTATATAGCCTTCACATTTGTGTTACTATTTAGTTACTCTGTCTGTTTGGTGTTTCACTGAGCTGGTGCACTATATTACCTCCCAAACATTTACCTCAAATCTGTTCCCATGCTCCTGAGGTACTGCTGGATTTCTTTGTTCCTTTTTGTTTGTTTGTTTGTTTTTTCTTGCAATACAATGTTCATGTCTGTGTGAACTTGTGAAGACATTGCGTAAATAGGAATTTTCATCCCCTCAAAAATCGCTACATTTTATATGCATTCATAATATTTAATTATGATAAATATTTGTGGAGGAAACTGGTTTTCAACAAAACTAAAGAGACTTATACAAGTCAAATTTATGCTTTTCCTCAGAAATAGTGATGTGTCTTTCTAAATGCTCATCTTCATTACTATGGAAACCCCCCTTTCTAACAGTATTTACAGCATGTGAGAAAAGCATGCATTCATTTTAGTACAGCCACATTCTCTACATAGTCCATACTGCTACTATAAGACAGTCCAATCAAAACCTGTGAGACTTTGGAAGCTCGAGGTTGCAATTTCTCAGCAGATATATAAGCAAGTGGAGGCGGCATGTGGGAACAAACAAGATTAGTCATCCAATCTACTCCTCCACACAGAGTATTAGTAAATAGAGTTGTGTGAATAATTGATTTTTTTTCACTTTGCTGGCCGAACTGTACATTTAGAACAAAACATTTTCCCAGATTTACATTTGAAATGAAAAACAGAGAAAATGGTTTGAATGCAATATCTTGTTCAATTTGCATTTTTAGTTAAAAAAAACAACGACAAAAAAAAACTTTTAAATACCTTTTGAAACAAAACATAAATGTCTAATTACTATTTTTAGATAAAATATGAACTGAATTTAACATAAAATTCTTAAATTGTTTGTGCTAAGATAAATCTCCATTATTCGATGAATAAAACCATTGATCAAATACTCCCTGCTCTAACATAAAATCTGAAATCTTCTAATTGCTTTTTTCCTTTGGATACACACAGTGAAAAAGTGTTAATGAAGATGTTCGATATGGTGGAAACATAAACATCATATTAACGTGCTATATTTTACTTTTACAATTCACTGCTGTTGCTAGGCAGATGTAATTTGCCAGTAAGAAGCAGCTATTATGATTCTAGTATTGAGAACTTGTTGTTTTTTGACTTTGTGCACATAGTTCTTCACGCCTATAGGATCACACCTTTCTTTGTGAAATTTACTGGTTAAAATCTAAAAGGATGGTTAAAAGCTAAAATATGTACATAAAATGAGTAGCCACTCTTCAAGCAAGTCTCATCAGACCAATTTCCCTATGAACTTTATGTAATTGTACATACAACATTGTATCTTTATTTTTTTCCCTAAAGAAATGTTTTCTATGAAATTTTATTTCAACTGGGAAGCTGGTGAGAGGAAGTGTTTGTGACTGCCCACTGCAGTACAGAAATAGAATATAGATGGAAAAATATATGCATCAGCTGATGTACAATAATACTTTGAAAACATTGTTTCTTACAGCCAGGTGTCAAAACCATTTTAGAATCACTTTATATATCCTACCTTACATTTCAGATTGATTGTCAATGTTGCTAATATTTTTGTTGTTTTTGTTATTATTCTATGAGGCCCTAAAGGCAACAGATAATCATGTTGAGTTAGATTCTGTACAAATGGAAGACTGCCACAAGAGCTGAGTCTGAGGAATCTTACAGTGAGTTAGAACAGGATAAGGTTTAAGAAACTAAATTGGATACAGGATTTAAAGTGCCACAGTAGATGCATATATATATATATATATATTTTTTTTTTTCTGAAGTCTAATATATTTCTTTGGTAAAGAACTTTAAGTTTAGTTATAGCTAACAGAAATTATTATAGATAGCATTGTAGGTGATACAGTTCTTCTTTCACTCTTTTTATTTTAGGAGCAGTAAAGAAATCCACTAAGATCTGTTTGCCATAAAAACTGAAATCCAACCAATATTTTAATGTAGATATGCTTTTTTGAAATTTATTTTATTTTTATAAGACCTATTGCATTATTGCAAATATATCTCCGGAGTGTGGTCCTTTTATTTTCTGTAGATATTTTTGTAAGTATACAGCACCTTATTTAAACTTAGTTACTGAAACTAGAAAAAAAAAAAGTATTTTCAAAGGGCTTTCCATTCTTAAGGTATTTTTGTAAAATGATAAAGAAATCTGCGCTTTCATCCAAATTAGGAAATATATTTGTGCACAATAATTATTCCTGGAATGTGATTTTGGTTTGTATTTTTCAACAACACTTATACTACTGAAGAATTATGTTGTCCATGAACGTACATCACGACTTGAGCAAATACAGAGAACTGTGGTGCCACGATCCCATGTCCCCTGAACAGCTACCTGGTCCATGGATTTGGTGCTCAGGGTAACCCATCCCACAGCTGTGGCATTTCTCCACAGCCTACCCCTGGCATTTGATCCCATGCACAGCAGGTGACAGGCTCTAGACCAGGACAACAATAATATAGTGCATATTCCTTCAAAATCTGCAAGACTTTAAAAAGCATTCATGTTTCAAGTACAAAGAAAAAGGGGACATTAAAAGCATATGGAAATTAGAAAAAATGAAATATGAAATGAAATATGAAATGAAATATGAAAAAAGCCTATATGGAAATTGTGTGTCTATGTCCTAGTTTAAGCTGGTTGCAAAAATGAATGAGGAAAGTTAGCGTGGCAGAAAGAGGTTGATTTTAGCCTTTACAGAACAGAATGTACACAGATTTATGACAGACTATAAGTGTAGATTTTATGCAGAAATAGTACAGTTAAAGCAACCTTAACACTGAAGAATAAACCATAGTAAAATCAGAAAATAAATAGTTCATTTCAGAAAGATAATCTACCTTGTCATTGTGCTTACAAGTGGTCTTGTGCTAACAGTACAATATGGATGGCTAACTTGCTAAGAGGTCATCTTTCCTATGTAAATTCTTGTAACTGGTTAAAACATGGAGAAACATAGTCACCAAGGGAGTTTAAGGAGACCAGATCTGGGAAGCATTGAGAACTTGTCCTTTAGGATGCTGGGTGCTATGATTTCATCACTTTGGCCTTCTTCATTAGTGAGTACTTACATGATTAAATCACTAACCTACAGAAAACAAGTTAAAAATTGAGTTAAATTCAGCATGGTGATTTGAAAGCTTGGGCTATCTGACATAGGGCAGGAAATATTTCTTAGAATTACTAAAGCTGACTGCTTAAAATAAATCTTAGGTGTATTTTGTAATATTTTCCAACAGCCTTATTTAAAATAGAATATGTAAGGCGAGAAGCTGGATTTCTGTCTTTCATCCATCTTTTTAGAGACTTCGTAAGAAACAAATAAACAAAAAAACAATTAGCTGTTTTCTCATTATAGCGTTGTGCTACCATTATAAAAGTTATGGTCGACAAGGCACTTCCATTATTGGTTTCTATTTTCAGCTGCCACTAACTATCTGAAACAATTATTCTTTTAGCTTAAATTTCTCATGCTTGTTCTTAATCCCAGAGGTAGATTGTTTTGTAAAGTTTATAAAATTACTTTTGGCTGTTTTTCTGAAATATCTAAGCATGAAAAATTGGTATGTTTCACCAGTTATTGTATTTGTTATTTATATCGTGAGTTCTTCTGGACAGGGATTTGGTTTTATGTTTAGTGTGTTTTATTGCAATAAAATCCAGACTGCAGTTATGGTACTATATAAATAAAACCTAGCTTAATTTTTCAAAAGCTTTCTTTAATGATTCAGTAAGTCAAGCATATTTCTGTTTTAAACTTCAGGGGATATGGATTTTGAAAACTGTTAGATGGTTTATTTACAAAATTCTGTTATATGCAATTAAGAGTAATGGCCTGGGTTCTCAGCTGAAAAGTGCTTCATGAAACTCAGTGTGGAAGAATAGTTTCTTTACACTTAGGCACTTGTCATATTTATTCTCCCTGGATGAAGACTGTTGTCATGTATTCAGCTACCTGCCACTGCACGTGGTAACGGTGGATTCCTAGTGTGAATGAACCTCTTTGCTAGCTGTGCTGTTGGAGCTCCAGCTGCTATGAGCGGGCCTAAAATATATTTGAACTTCCTTGGATTTATAGCAGCTGAAAATCTGGTCTTGTGCGTGTCTATCAGTCCTCACTCAGAAATCTCATACATTCCCTTCTATTCCTTTCCGTTCAACGCTGGGCCAGTTTTTGCAGTCAGAACTCTCCGTGTTCCAAAACTTGTCTTCCTGAAGCATTTCACTTCTCCAGCCATAGTTTTACCTGTACATTATTGCTCAATTCTTTATTCCTCTACAGATAAACTTTCTATCAATCATCTTCAACACCATGGCTTTTCCATCATTCTTAACTTTTTATTCTGTTTCTTTTTGACTTTGAGAAATGGAACTTGAGATTTTCCAAGCTACTTCCTTCCCCATCCTTATTTCATTGTCTTTCCTAATGAACTTGTTTTACTAACATCTTCATTAATGCTCCTTCTTTCTCTCTCAGTTCTTACATTTTAAGTCTCTGTTAATACTAAGAGATTGTTAGGGAGTAATCTAATTCTTGTGATGTCTTGAAACACATTTTCTGCGTAATGTAAGTACAGCCAGAAGAAACAAATATTCTTCTGCCAAGACTATCTGATTCTATTTCAAGATGAGATCTATTTCTTTTCTAGAGATCTATCATTAGTCTCCTAAAAATTACACGCTTTTTCCCTCAAAATTGAAAGGCAAAATCTGCATGTGGAAAAGTAGACTATGTTTCTCCATTGAGTACATCTATGTATTGAAGGCCTTTACTTTTTATTTGCTCTAATTCTCTTTTTCTATGGATCCACAATTACTTGATATACATCTATGTATGATCCTGTACTAACTTTTTTAATCACTAGCCAGTTTCAAGCACTTAAAAAAAAAAAAAAAAAAGAAATGTGAATAAAAAAGTAAAATCCTTACAACTTCTATGAAAACAAATATGAAAACAGACTAAGAGGAGTTAAAGTCACTGTAGTGTTTTTGTGAGTGGAAAGGTTGCAGCATGGTCCCACAGTGAAAGATACACATAGAAATATGTTAAAGTCTACTTTGCAGGAAAAGCTTCAATGTGACCACTCTTTTTTGACATCATTGTCAATCTGCCTTTAAAAGATTCAGATATTAGTAAACATTGAGTCCCATTCCCATAGATCTTTTATGAGTTTATCAAATGTATTTGAAACTTTTAATGATAGGTGTGGTGCCTTCTTGCAAGTTTTGCAGTAACTGAGGTAGTATGGGTACAACTGGAGTTGGATAATACTATGTATGTATAGGGACAGACGTGGATTCCAAGCTAGGACTAAAGTCAAAAACTACCAGCTCCAGATGACATCAGGAAGAAGCAGGAGTATGGAAGTCACTAAGAAGTTCATCACACGGGACTGTTATACTGCATGTGACTTGAATGCTTTGAATGCAACAAAATGTTAAAAAGAGCTCATCATTAGGTGTGGATGTGCATGTAAGTTTCCCTGGGAGAGTATTCTCCATAATATGAGATTGCTTGGCATCCAATTACTTTAATGCCTATGATGTTCAGTTTTCATGCAAAACATCTGCTAATAACTCAGTAAAAGTATCACTCTCAAGGACGCTGTTGTATTGAGTGTGTAGAATATATGTATATTTATGAGGTGTAGACCCCTTTTCATGTGATAGTGTTCCACAAGGGCTATATTCATCTTTATTCACTCTGCAGACTAATTCAGTAGCATTTTTACAACATTATGGCTTCTTTAGATGAACCAGCAGTAGACCTTTTTAAGACAGATTTTTAAAGGCACACACATTTGAGGTTACAACAACCATTATAAAATCTTTTTTTTTTTTTTTTTAAATAATTAATTCCTTTCTAAATGCATTTAATGCAATACTGTTATGTTGTCAGGCTGCATTGCTGGTGAATACCATGTTTGCTAATATCCTGTATTACAGTAGCATAGATCAAACTTCTCAGGGTTTGCCAATGTAAGGAAAAGTACAGCAGGGCCAGTGTGGAACAGTTATTCATCCAAAGCTATTCTTCTTTACTTTTTTGTGTGGATTTTAGAAGCAGACTTCCCTAATCCACCAAAAGGCACCTTTGCTGTGGAATAATATGGTCCAAGTAAGGAGTTGTTGCTATTACATTCTAAATTTATACTGTTGTCATTTGGTATTAACTTCTCCACTATCTTTAGGTATGCAAGCCCTGTATAAGAACGTGATAGTGGTAACATAAGTCTCTTTTTTTATAAATAACTGTGAAACTGTGATTTGGAAATATGAACTTAAATTAAAAATATTTGGAAGTATGTTTCAAAAGTACAGATAAATAGATGTTAAATACTGTGCTTTAAAATTACCACTTCTAAAATATAAGCGATGATTCACCATTGATATTATAAGAAAGTGAATATTACTTTAGATAAGCAAAGGGAGGAAAAAAACACACTTCCTTTTAAAGTGCTCTGTCAGAAAGTGTCAAAAAGCATCAGTGTTTGTGTAGCAGGAGTTTTGAAATAAATTTCCAGATGGAGTATTAGATTTAGGTTCTTGTTTCTGCTTTATGACTTTTTTTCTTTCATTCCCCTTCACCTAAATTGCTGCCCTTCCTTCCACCAATCATTTGCTGTGACCAGGATTTTAATAGCAGGGGAACTATGACTGCACTGTTTTCTGATTACCTGAAACTGAGATCATAGTTAGTAGTACCTAATAAATTCCCTGTTGTTGCTAATTTTGTGTGGCCACATGGCTGCTTAGAACATCTTAATCAAAATACATAAAGGATAAAAAAGCACAGACCTTTTCAGCAAGGTTCACTAGAAGGAAGGCCTTTAGCTACTTGCTGTTTTCCAAGTCAGCAGAGCTAAGAGCTGTTTGGCTTTCCTATTCTTGAAGAAGATGCCCAGAACTGGGGGGAGCATGTTGGAGGCAATGGGAATCAAAACAGTTGTCTGAAGCAGAGCTAGGGATTTGGATAATAAAGGATGAATGAAGTTGGAGAAAGCAAAGGGTAGAAGGACAAAATGGGACATTAACACTTAACTAAACTAAACGACAACTTATGTGGGATTTTCTGTTATATGGACTTTCAGAATGGAAGGACTTTTTTCAAAGACATATAAACAGTGTTTTAGTGATGTATAAAATCATTAAAAACCTAATTAAATGTTTATAGTATAATTTCATGTGGGCATACTGTGATGTTTGACATCTGGGATGTTCAGATGTTTGGCAGACAGGTATAAAGACATGCCTACACAAAACTTCTTCTAAACATGTTAGCAGTAGATTGTGAACAGAATGTTGCACACAGATGTGTGAGTAGGTCTTCAAATACTAACCAAAAAGTTCTCACTGGACATGCTGAGACAGGAATTGCTACAACTTATTTTTCTCGTTGCTAGTGTTCTAATTGTTTTCAGACATTTTCACATTACATTATGTTCTCATTGTGTTTTCATATTTTGAATGTATATTTCCATATGCTGTGTATGTTTTGGTGAGTATGATGAGCATTAAACTTCTTTTATGAACATGCTTTCATGAGGTAGAGAACTTTAACAACTAATATTGTAACTCAATCCTAATACCACCTAAAATGTAACAAGGCAAAAAGCCCTTTCTCTGCTGTGTACTCATTCTCTCAAGTTAGTCTACATCTGTGCATGTTTTTATGTATGTGGAAGTAAGATGGGACTCCTTGTTTCTGTTTAGTCTGGATTAAACAAACTTCCTGCATCATATTTTGTAAATACTATCAAGATCATTACATCATTCATGGGTAAACAACTGGATATGTGTGTATCTACACTGCATTTTGCATGTACTGCAATCATTAGGGAAATATTTTAGTACAAAATAGAACAGATTAAGAAAGATTTTTCATTAAAATCTCAAGAGTGGGAATTTAGACATAATTATGTTGTGTCTGATCAGTGACACATAGCCATATCATTTTAGTACAGACTAAATTTTGAAGTAAAGAAAAATCAGAGCTATTGTTAATTTATGATGGGAATGTGAAGTCAGCAGATCTGTGCACACTGATAAGCAGAATAGCTACTTTTCATCCATAAATAAAGAGAGAAAAGCATTGTTATACTCCAAAATCAACAAAACTATTACTTTGGATAAAACCATTACTCCAATCTGTGTAGGGTAAGAAACACAACTGAATTAATTTTCAGTCCTCTTTAGAAGTGACAAGCAATACATACATTCTTCATTTTTAAAACAATCTTCTTGCAAATAACTGAATAAGTTAGTCTTGATCTGTGACATGCAGTCTTTTATTAAAATTGTTTGAGGTAGGTAAAGGAACTACAACTGCACAGTGAAAAATCTGTCATACTTTGAGACTATGTTTTCTAGCTAAAAAATGTACTACAGAGATTACCTTACTATAGCCTTTAAAAAAAAAATAATAAAATCTTAGAACTGATTTCCTAAAACACACAGCAGAAGAGAGTGATCTAGTCCACCTCCTCCCAGTAACCTTGTCCAAAAATCTTGACTCTACAGTCAAAACTTGGCAAGAGGTGGACAGGACCACATACAATGGAAAACTACCCAAAAGCATCATGACATTTATTGTCCTTAAGAGAATATAAAACCTCTGTCTGAACCCCATTGAAAGGGAACAAATATTCTCTGCAATAATATGAAGCAAGTTTCCCAAACATAATGGTATAAAGAGAGGCAACTGAAGCCAACAAAACATCCCATGAAAAAGTTCATCTAATACTTCAGTTCAATCCCCTTCTTCCATTTATACTATAATTTTACAAGAAGAGTAGATGCCAATATATGTAGAAGTGAACAAAGTCATTCATTAAATGTATTGAAATCATCATAGAATGGCTTGGGTTGAAAAGGACCGTAAAGATCTTCAAGTTCCAACCCTCTTGTCGTGGGCCGGGATGTCATCCACTAGATCAGGATCTCTTGTGTTCACATAAGAATGGGATTTTTTCTCCAGTAAAAGAAATCAAACATAATTAGGAAAATTGTAGTGTAAAGATAGTTATTGCATCTCTGTCTACAGAACTGTCTGAAGGTTTAAAAAGTTATACTTTGTTATAAAACTTTTTAAAGGTGCCTAAAGCTTTTTATGTTATGTAAACATTATATATGCATCTAGCTCAAAGTTTTCCTTACCATCAACAAAGCATAACATTGAGTGTGAGTTAGTTGTTAGCCTATCTACTACATTACCCTCATTGCAATAGCTTATGGTCAAATTCTGTAGTCACTCAGAGTTGAGGGCTGTGGCCTTTAAGCCCCAAGTCTCATTCTACCAAAGCATCCTTCTCTTGGCAGTTTCCCTGTGGCCGTGCTGTTAATTCTGTCCACAGCAATCTTCTGCACATGGCTTGTAGGATGAGAACCTACATTCATCTCATGGCTTTGGCAAGAAAAGAGATCTGTTCACTCTTATCTGCCTTTGATGTGTAAGAAATAATTTGAGCCTCTGCAGTCATTATTTCCAGCTTTTCTCTCCTGATTCAAATGATTATGGACCGTTACTTCTGTTCAGTGAATGTAGTCATGACTCTTCCCATTCATCTGTTAGGTTAACATGTAGTGAAAAGCACTACTTGACATAGGCAGGTGTTTCATATAGAGAAACATTATTCTGCTCCATATATGCCATATATATATATATATATGTATTTATAAATTGGAAACAGAGCCAGCAGATCCCCTGATTACATAAATTTTGTGGGGATGGACTATATTGTTGAAAGCCTTCAAACAGTGCTTTCAGATGGTCAGCCTTGTATTCAAACTGTTTCACATCCTGAGAAAGATAGACTGAATAATTGCAAACTCCCCAAATGTTGCAGCATCTCAAAGAATTTGATTGCAAAATTGTAGATCAATGAAAATTAAAACACAGCTTATATAAATTCCTACATTATGAGTTTTTTTAATGGAAAGAGTAACTGACCTTCAATTCTGACATTCCAAATCTGTTGTGCTGAGAAACGTGTAATATTCATCCTTTACCAGTACCGAGATTCACAAGATAGATTGAAAATGTATCATTTGCTAACACCACCTGTATAAACTTGAGCTTTCATTGTCCTACAGCCTTAGGAAGCATTTCCTTATCTTCATCTTACTTTTGTGAATTAAATCAGCGAAATAATAGTTTTACATCAGCAAAATAGTTTGACATTTTCTAACACACTAACATATATCAACACTCCAAAATACCTTCTTTATTTAAGGGAAATTTAGGAGTAAAAGTAGCATAAGGATTAGATAAGTCTTTGTCTGAAAGATCACATCTTAGTGTCAAAAAGGACTGATCATTCTCAGTTATCAACCATGGTTGCAGGGCCACAGCAATTCCAGACTATAAATACAGTATTAGCTCATCCAAATGATATACTTTCACATTATCCTGTATTGCAGACTCTTTCTGGTCTATATTCTGTAACAGCTCCAGTGATATTAACACTTGCCTTGGAACTAGGTTTCATAGCTTATGGATAGCTACAGCATTTAACGTTTACTATAAAGGCTGTATTTTTACTGTTCTGAGCAACTCTGTGTCTTGCTCCTATATCTCTGTGTTTTATTTTTATGTTGGCATCAGCAAATACCTTGTATTTTGAGTAAGTTACTGAAATCAAAATATCAGAAATATTATGAAAGAATATTAAAAGCCTCTGTGATTTACAAACCTGCATTCAAAAGGAGGTAGGGCATTTTTGTACTATATCAAAGAGATAGGATTACCCTTAGAGGCAATAATTCTTCTACCCGCTTATAAAAAAAAAATACTTTTTTTTTTTTTTTTTTAAATGCAAGCATCTCAGGAGAATCAGAAGCAAAATATCTGCGCTAAAATCCTGGACATGCTATAGTTGATTTCAGCCCAATTCTGTCATCTGGAAATGCAGGAAATTTTGGATGTGTAACTGGCTTAAAATGCTTGCTGCCCCATTGAAAAAAAAAGTGCTATTCTGAATGAACAAAAGTAACAAATACAAATACAAAAGTTAATGGTAATTCAATTACTAATGAGACCCAATGCTCCTATCATATGACAGTTCTGGGACCATTCGAGTGGTCTTCAGCTTAGCCTTGGTGTTAGAGCTTCAAGTTATTAAAAACTCATTATCATAACAGAACGAGGTCCTTTGATGACAAAGAATCAAGACTGAATGATTAGAGATTTGTATTATGTTAGTTAGTGATTAATGAGAAGTCAGTGTCTGAACTTATAACTAAGACAAGTCCTTAATTAAACAACAGGTTAGCTAACAAACATCAGAGGAAAGAAGCTGTGTGAAAGAGTGAAGCAATGCTTGTACTAAGGCTGATTAACATATATCCAGCTGATTGGCAAAATGTTTGTCAGAAGGCTTCAGTGGTATGTAATTCCAGCCAAAGCCTTAAAGGGACAGATATCCTTACAAGGATGATTGGAGGAATGTTAGCTTTTGTCTGTAGGAACTCATTCTATACAGATATTTTCTGAATATACCGTTTTCTTAATATAAATAAAAACAGTATATATTAAAGAACTGTAAACTCAGCATTTTAAAAATTAATTTATTCATTTGTTGATTTTTCATTTTTCTTTTGCTCTGTCCAGCTTTGCCTATGCCAGTTTAAGAAAATCAGTTTTCCCTTATTTTTCAGCAACAGCAAAGTCATTAGCAAGGCTTCTAATATGAACTTGTTTTCTGTTGCTGTCATTATTGGTGATGATGTATGAAACATTTCCAATGAACCTAAAATGCCAAGAGCAGCAAACAGCTCAGCTGGAATTTTTTTGAGCTTGACTACTGTAATTCTCTCTCAACTGCTGGTCTCCCCATGGGCAAATACAACACCTACAAGTTGTGCAAAATTCTGCCTTTTTTTTTTTTTTTCTCACAAAGAGTCACACTAGAAGTTATCACTTGTATGTTTAATCTGTTCTGTTTTTTTTCAAAGTCCAAAATTTGCAAACAGATTTTCACTAGCGTATGTCTGAGGTTTGTTCCCCAAAAGAGATAGCTGACCCTGTATTTGGAATATTCCATTTTATCCTCAAACAGGTTGTTCTCATGTATAGTTTTTGTTGTTGTTGTTGTTGTTTTTCCATTTGAATCCTTCAGGTTTTCTCTTTTCAGCTGATGAAAGGTATAAAACAGATTGCAAACTGTTACAAGATAATGCCAAATCTTTGGGTTTAAACTTGCTTCCCAATTTTAGGAATATGCAACTGTAGATTAAACAATCCTTGTAACTACAGTTGTGGATGTTTTTCAGCTCTTTCTAATTACTGTCCTTCTAGGAGATTCTTCCTACTCCAGGCAAACACCACCTAATTGCTGTTTATTGAGCTCATGACACAAACTAAGATCTTTACATCTAAATTAATTGCAAATATTATATGCCTGTTTCATTTTAAGCATGTGCTTAAGCTAAATGAATTTTTATTGAATTGTAGCAAAGGCTCGTTGTATGCTATATCTGAAGAAGTTTTAAATTAGTTATCTCAGGAACTGCCAGCATGGTACTTCAGCTGAGTTTAGCAAAGGCTGATGATGAAAGGGTATTTTCAGCTCTTGGAGAACTGGGGAGAAGAGGCTGCAGCTTAGCCTGAGTTCTGGATTTATGGTAGTTGACCACAGTGTACCTAATTGATTTAAAGCCAGCTCTGGCATGCCAGCATGAATTCTGCCTAGAGAAAGTATGGTAGTTGAGACCAGCCCTTGCTTTAATACGAGTTGTGTTGAGTCAGATCATTTAAGCATGAGCTTTGGGTGCTGTACTAACTCGGGAAAGAAAGCAGGGTAACTTTCTTGTTAAGTCCTTGGCTGGGGATTGAAATTCCTGTTTAACTAAAGAAATTCTGTGTAACTTCAAGAAAATCACTGGGGTTCTTATTACAGAGTTTCCCCTTGTTCATTACTGTCACATTCACTTACTCTTCTGTAAAGGGAAGTTATACCAATCTAACTGTGCCAGTGCAGCTCTCCACGTGGTCATTCTGAAAGTGATTATATGGGACACACGTGTTTTTGTTCTGAATAAGAGTGACCAGATGGAGGGTTCCACCAGGAAAGCTAAAACAGATTAATTTAGATTATTTTACCTCCCCGTGCTGTTATTATATTACTTGCAGGTAACCAACCTTACCCTACTCTAAGGATATTAGATGTGGAATAAATTGCACCATTATTCTGCCCTTCATCTATCTTGCTTCGTGTTTGCTTCATGCTTGCACATGATAAACCCGCTTATAAAGCCAGAGACAGATGGGTAACTGGTTTTGGTTGTCTTGATCAGTCATATGGAAATGTTATTGAGAATATCATCCAAGTACAAAACTAGATCGGTGAATGATTTAAGAAAACAAAACAAAACAAAACAAAACAAACAAACAAACAAAACAACCAACACATATTTAGTGTTTAGATAAAAAATTTTACAAGTTGATCTATTATTTGGATATTTATGACTGTGTCCACCGATCCAAGACATCATCTGACAGACTCCTATAAGAACACTTTTTCTATTGGATTGTATAATTTAAATCTGCAGCCTTTTTCTCCTTTTAATTCAGAGGGCTATTATGAAAGTGCTCACATTACTCCCAGAAGGTAAAAATCTCTTAAAATTTACAAACCTAAAATAAATTTCAAGCATACATTTTCTGAACTCATTACACTGTTCTCTGGTAACTGAGCTCTTAGCACATTTCTTTTTCAAACCATACAAGTGGGATTCCATTTATAAATATTTTGTTTGAGAATGTAAATCTTGAAGATTAAAAAAACACCAAAGGAAGTGTACAGACCAGTACTGTCCCAGCTGAACTATAAAAATCACTCCTTCAAATGTTTGGCTCTGGAAATATGCATGTTTCTGCAAATCTCCCTTTCCCCCTGTGCAGTTCTTTTCTGGTCTCCTCTACTCTGCTAGCTTATTTAAAATCTGTAAGCCATATACTCAATTTATATAATGATATGCAACAAGTAAAAATTTTCCCCATAAGATATATAATCAATAAAAAAGTACTTGAAAAATATTATTGGGGAAAAAATTAATATGCTGTCTGCTTTCTGTTTACTATTGGCACTGTGTGCCCTTTTCATTTTCACTGTGTGTCCATTTCATCATTTATGGCACAAAAATATTTTTTTTTTCACTTTGAAAAAAAAAATATTGGGAGGGAGCTCATTTTGAAGTAATTGGTTAAAATCTAGTAATGAAAACAGGGAAATGGTTTTGATTTTCATTATGTTTAGGGTCATTCCTAGGTCATATTTGACACAGATTCAATGTTCATATAAATTTAATAAAATCTGTAAAGGAAATTCAAGTAACAGCTGTGAAAAGAATGTGATCAATAGGAGCCAAAGTAAGTGTCAGTTTGAAATTTGCCAGTTGCTGATGGATAGTTAAATGAAATAACTATAATGTCACTACCAACTTTTAAGAGAAGAAAGCCCTTTGGAAATCAGTCACTTAAAGTGAAAGAAACTTTGCATGATAGCAAAACTGCACTAGTTATTCTGTTAATTTTATATCAGACTTCTTACTTGGGGTTTGAATCATACTATGAGTTATTTCATCATTCTCCTGATCTTTTGATAAGAGAATAATGATAAAGTTATGTTAAATAACTCTTCTACCAGAGTGACTGATTCCCCCCAAGTTTTTAAAATATGCTCGCTAACCTATGGACTCAGATGAGGTATTCATCTTAAAAAAATAAATCCCTTAAGCATGTTTTCTCCATTTCCAGGTGTCTCTGTGTTGCGGTGTGGTGGTGCCCAGGAACTTGAAACTGGGACTCTTCTATAGCTGAGTCCACAGCCTGAATGGCTGTAAGAAGCATGGTACAAAATGGTCCACCACTATTGCAGGAACATTCATATCAGCATGAAGGTATTTAATATCAATCTGACCTATAAGAGAAGAAAGATAACTATTGACATAATCTTTCACACAATGCAACTGCATTTAAAATCTGTTTAACACTGGTATAAGTCTACTCTTTAAAAATGTTTTATTGGCGTATTTATAACACTAAGATGAAGTCTCCTTGTCAGTTTTAAAGCTGTTCGGCTGTGGTTTAAATGCAGTAAACTATTGTAAGAGTCATTTGAAGCTCAGAGAAGTTAAAAGAAATTTCAGTGACTTCAGTGTATTTTGACTGAGGAGTTAAATCCCTTGTCCTGTGGTCCCTACATAAATACTCTGCAGATATGTTGCTTAAAGACATGTTAAGTTGGTTTTAGGTGTATAGAAAAACAGAAGCAAAAGGTGATGTTAGGTTGTGGAGATGTTGTTGCTGTAATAAAAATAGTGTGTATAGTAGTAAAAACTATTTAAATTTAATTTCCCTGTGTTTCATTCTCTATTACTCTTGTACTTACCAGTTATTACCATAAGCCGCTAGATACTACTTGGAAGTTTGTTACTTGTGATTGACACTTTTCAAGATACAAAAAGACATTCGGCTCCAGATGAGCTATCTTAAATTCCAATAATGCAAATGTACATGTGCGCAAACTATAGTGACCCCAGCATGCTTTTCTCAAAGAATCAATAACATTACCAGAAGTACCCTCAGGGCCCCAACATGTGTTTATAATATGCATACTTCTAGCTAAAATCAGCATCTGAATTACTGGAATATACTGCATTATATACTCAGATAATGTAAATCAGCATAACTCCACTAAAGTCAACCTAGGGAACCCGATTTACATCAGCAGAAGACCCAGCTTCCTGTAGGTATCACTCTGCTTTCTATTTATTAACCCATTGGTACACCATATTTTGTCTTCTTTAGCTTCATAAACTTTTTATTTTTTTATTTTTATTTTTTCCCCATGGGCTGAATGGAGTTGTAACCCTGAAAAGGAAAATCAGAATACTTATATGGCAATTGTTTGACTTCTCGTTAACAGGAGGAATTAAAGAGGTAAGTAAAGCTCAGTCAACAATAGTAGGTAGGGGCTGGAGAACAAAACTCCTGATGCACTTCAGGAAACTGCTTTGGACTATGTCTAATCTGATCCTGTAAACCGAATGAACACCTGGGTCACATTCGCTGCAGTCGTGGAGTGTCCCTTTCACTTGAATTTGACATGAAAAAGATCCAGTTCCTGCACCCTGAGGCCATTCTGCAACCTGAACCAAAGCAAAGTGGCTGGGGCTGAGGGAGATGTTTGCTTCGTAAGCTCCCTCATGAGCCAAACTAAAATAGCAATGTAGATTTCCTCTAAAATCCCAGTCATTGTTTTGCTCATCTTCCATTATTCTTCCTTTTACTTTGTTTTACTATCAGGATTAAAAACAAAACAAATCAAAACAAAACAAAGCAAACCAAAACAAAACAATTGTACTATATTTAGAATGACAGCTGACTCTATCAGGGGTTTGACCCTTTCCTCTTAGAATAGCAATATTTACCCTGGAATAAGTGGAAGCTGATGTGGCTTTTAAAGGTACCTAGGCTACACAGACTGACTATTTGCTGCAGAGCTCATATCAGCATGTTTGTGGCTTGATGGAATCTGTTCTTGTTACCTTATACAGATACTAGCTGCCTTTGTGGTATCAATTTAAAATGTGTTAACTGTAATCTACTTCAAATATGATGAAATTATGGATGGATGGACTGGAATGGATGAAATCATTCAACAAAAGTGCACTCAACCTGACAGAAAAAGCATTTAATAATTGGACATAATATATAGTCATGTCCTTATAGCACTCTCTAATTTGTGTTTCAGGTCTTTGTAAAAAATGTCTGATCCTTAGTTTAAAATGTTTCTTCTTCTGTGAAGTAGGTACTGCACACAGTATGTTCTTCAAAGACTACTTCCACCTTTTTGAAGAGGATCTTGGCAGCGGAATATATTCATATGATTAAATGGTACCGACAGAGATGGTTAGGAACTCTTTATGTATCTGGAGTACCTTTAAAGATGTTGGTCTGGAGAGGAATGATGACATGTATGTTTCTGGGAAAAACACATCTGGGCATTTACCTTGCTGCATCTGTGAGTTTGAGAGTTCACAACAAGAGCCAATAGTACTGGTGGTACCAGCAGCAATATTATTAGCAATATCTTAGTGTGATGACAGATAACTCAGGCTCTCTAAGATACCCTGTCCCACCTGGGCTGTGTCTGTATAGTTCAGAGTAGCTATAAGTGTGATATTTTATCTCCGTCCATGTCTTGCCTCAGTGTCTTATCTAAATGTTTTCATTGCTGAAAGCATGGAGACATGTCCTTGGGCTTGCAAGACCTATCGCCATGTCTGAGCCTGTGGCTGAAAGTATCTTACTCCTGAAAACTGACCACAGCATAACCATAACCTGTGTCTCTTTAATTGTAGAACAGAAAGAGCAAAGCAACCATAATTTTTATGTTATTTTACATTTTCAACTCGTCATGTGTCATCAAGAGTTTTGCTTTTTAAGTCTCAATATACTTGTCAACCACTTTTTTGATGTTCCCTGGAGATTGACAGGGTAATACCACTTGTAGCTTCTGTTGTGCTGTACTTTTCTGAAGTTATGCTATTGCAGAACTTCTTAAAAGTCTCAAAAGTATGAAATATATGAGTTAAGTGACTGCACAATAGTTAATTTTAAGGTAAAATACACTCTGTTTTTCACTGCCTATAGAAGTGCACTCAAATTTATTAGGAAAAAACATCAAAGTAGAGGTGGACTGAACTAGTTTTTACATATCAATAGATATCACCTAATAGTATTTTTATTCCAAACTATTTTCCTATTGAATTCAATGTCAATAGGATCAGGATTTGGCTGAATTTCCCTCTTTAATCTATTCATTGCAAATCATACAGATGACAATGGAATTTGCATGTCCGTGCACAGTAGCCCATGTTATAGTAGAAGACAGAATGATTGTTGGTTATTGGTTAGATGCATTATCTGTGCAAGATCATGGCAAGCCCCAAGTGAAAGTATAACTGAGAACATTGTGAACAGGATTTTTAAATGGCTAGCTCACAGTGGCACTTCATCTTCCAAGTTCAATTATATGGTCACTTGAGATGGCATAGGCAAATATCAAATGCAGTTAAATTAAAAATTTAGCATTTTATACAGATATAAAAATGCATTTTATAAAGGAGATCGATCTTTGTCTTCTTTGATCTTCTGAAAATTATCCTGGAAAGTTCTGAA
The DNA here is from genome assembly GCF_964034855.1 of Anser brachyrhynchus. Taxonomy (NCBI): domain Eukaryota; kingdom Metazoa; phylum Chordata; class Aves; order Anseriformes; family Anatidae; genus Anser; species Anser brachyrhynchus. Next base: position 13,615,377 of record NC_137702.1, on the reverse strand, counting down.
TAGTTACTATGAAGCAGCACTTCTCATGGCCCCTGACATTGCAAAGCATTTGAGTGTTTTGCTGAACTGAAGCTTTCAGAAGATATTTTAAACTGCGGGGTTTGTGGTCAGAGTGTGGTGAAAATAAGAAAGATTTTTCATTTTGTAACCTGGATACAAAAATTGCAGCACAAGAACTTACACCTTTATATAGGTTTTTGAAGCTCTTAAAAGGTATGAACCAAAGACCCATGAAATCAGTGAACAAATGTCTATGTGGCCTTGCCTAAGAGACGACAGGCTGCATAAGGTTTGTAAATCTAATCATAACTTAAGTAACTACTTGGAGCTTATATTTCAGGTAGCACATTTTAGATCTAATCATTTGTAAATAGTAAATGTTTTAGGTCCTATCAGGATTAAATTTATTACCAGTCCCATTGTCTGCAGCACAGACTGTTGAGGGAATTGGTAGAGCTATCTTATTAATAGCACTACATATTGAGTACTCTTCCAAAGTCTCCTTTTATCACACTTTAAAAATCATTCCCTAATTTAACAAAGATACTACAAGAGCTCTTTTATTTTGCTCAATTATGTAGAAGCACACTAACTTTTCTTTTCCTCCTTTTTTTTCAAGGGGGTTAATCATCAGGGATGAAACAGATTACCAGCTTTTGAACCAATTTAAGTAGAACCTCCAGAAACAAAGCCAGGACAAATAATTATTGGCAGTTCACAGAAGGCATTCTGTGCCCACAGCTCTGCAGGATACCGTTAAAGTCAGTTCACTTGTCTTAATGGGAAACACCTGTGGTCTGGAACACAAGACGAAAAATCAAACTAACCATGCCTGAGACATTCAAAATAAATTCTGAAAATAAAACTTCTCCTTCTGTCCCTCCCCTTTTCCTTCTTTCATCTGCACCCTCCAGAAAACCTGACCAGACTGTCACTGGTGTCCTTTCTTTTAAAACAGATGTGAAAGCCTGTCTTCAAAACTACATTCAATCGCAGACACTGAAAGTTTTCAAGCAATTTCAGTTGCAATATTAATCAGAAGAAATCTTACTACAAAAACATGCTTAATAAAGGCTCAGTTGGAGCCCTTCTAACTAACTATTAAAAGTGAATGCAAACCAACTGAAAATGATTACCATAAGTAATGCTTTAAAATATTAAAACAAAATCATCTCTAAAATTCAAAGAATTTTTTCTTTTCTGTTGCTTTCTCAAAATATACTGGGGACGATGCATTTCTGTAGGTATTTCAACAGGTTACTGAAGCTCTAGTAGAACAAGAAATATGCTCTGGATGTTCACACATAACTCAAATTCTTACAACATTTTTCAATTCACTTGGAAAGTCCAACTACATAACAATCATATTTAAGTGTAATTATAAAGTCTTGTTGCTGGTTTGAAATGCAATTCAAAGTTTGAAGTGGGCTGCAGCCTTTCTAGCATTGCAGGAAACTTGCAAAACTGCTAATTGCATAGAAAATCATAGTCTGAATTAGAGAATCTGTGGTAAATAACATACCTTCATTTTTTTTCCTGTATTTTAGATATTAATGTGTACGTGCACAGTTTGGGTATTTTTTCCTCTATTTGTTATTTCTTATTTTATAATTAGACAGAAATGCTAGGAAGAAGAAATCAGAGAGAAAAAAAAAATGTTTTTAAACATTTCAGGAAGAAGAAATCAGAGAGAAAAAAAAATTGTTTTTAAACATTTGCAGTTGGAGAGAAGAGGCCATGACACAGCAAGATGTTGAAAGAAGGCAATTCCTGAACCCAAAATTTTTAGAGGTCTAAAAATACACCAGACTGTGAGAACTAACACCTACATTTGTGATGTTCAAGTTTAAAAATGTCACGGCACATAAAAATACATCTCTTCTCCATTAAAGACTGGTGGTTGTTGTATTAGTGTCAGAGTCAAGCTACTGTGGTAACTTGAATATTTTGAATATGCATTCACAGTATAGAAATAATATGCAAAATGTTTTTCATCTAACTTTTCATGCAACCAGGAAACATATTTATTCTCCCCCCCCCCCTTTTTTTTTTTTTTAATACCAAAAGTAAATGGTTCAGACTTCAGAAATGCTTTTAATCAATTTGTCCATATCCAAGGCGACCATGTCATTGTATGCTGACGATAGTAATGGGGAAAAAAAAAAAAAGCATTTCTGGAAAATAGTCAACATAGCAGTGGAATGAACAGGAGAAGTAATTCCTAAATACATAAAAACACCCAATTTCTGAAGAATATAGTAATCCCTGAGGGTATTCTGTGCAGCCTGAATGCTTTGTAGTCAAAGGGGTTTCCTTTCTGGCATTATTCATTGTACCTTGATGTTGAAAAGACTTTTCCTTTGACTATAAGGGCACAAAGGGAGATCTGTTCCATGTTGCCCTTTGATACAGCTTCAAGCTTCATTAGGTCAGAAAACAGTCTGCAGAGTACCTTGCTGAGTAGTTTCTTGTCTGATACATTCCATTCCCATCCAGTCAGTTGATACCATGAGGTTCTAGGCTACCCAAGAATGCTATGTACCCAGCCTCCCAGCAACTCGTTCATAGTGTCATGAAGCTGCTTTGGCTTGCTTTGTCTCCCAGCAGCCAGCATGCCAGCTGAACTGCTTGGAAAAGGTAACAGTATTGGCCGCAACTAATATGCAAAAAAAAACAAACCCAACCAAACCAACCAACCAACCAAAAAAAAAAAACACACACACACAAAAAAACACAAATAGAGAAATGGAGCTTAATGTGAATGCAAACCATCCTCTGTGCTACATGGCTCTCCCCCACCCCTTCCCTCTTCATTCCATCTCACCTGGGTCCCTTCCTACTCCCAACTGTCTAGCTTGAGATTTTAATGGCAACATGAAGAAGACAGGCAAGGCATCTTTCATCAGGAGCTAGATAGCCTTGCCTATGGGAATGTCTCAAAATTGAGTGATCAAATGCAGCCAGTATGGGCTTATGAAAGGCAGGTCCTGCCTGACTAACCTGATTTCCTTTTAAGACAAGATGACCTGCTTGGTAAATGAGGAAAAGGCCGTGGATGTTGTTTGCCTGGATTTTAATAAAACATTTGACACTGTTTCCCACAGTATTCTCCTGGAGAAACTGGCTGCTCATGGCTTGGACAGACGTACAGTTCACTGGGTGAAAAACTGGCTGTATGGCCAAGCTGCAAGAGTCATAGCAATCCAATTGGCAGCCGTTCACCAGTGGCATTCTCCAGGGCTCTGTATGGGGACCACTTTCGTTTAACATTTTTAGCAATGATCTGGCTGAGGGGATCAAGTACACCCTCAGTAAGTCTGTGGACAACAACAAGTTAGGCAGGACTGTTTATTTTCTTGAGGGTAGGGAAGGCTTTGCAGAGGGATGTGGATATGCTAGATCAATGGACTTCATCCACTTGTATGGCATTCAACAAGGGTAAGTGTTAGATCCCACAACTGGGTCATAACAGCCCTACACAGCAGCATAAACTTAAGGAATGGTGGCTGGAAAGCTGCCTGGCAGAAAAGGGCTTGGGCATCCTGAACATGAGCCAGCAGTGTGCCCAGGTGGCCAAGAAGGCCAATGTCATCTTGGTTTGTATCAGAAATAGTGTGGCCAGCAGGTCTAAGGAAGTGATTATCCCTCTACTTGGCACTGGTGAGGCTGCACGTTGAATACTGTGTTCAGTCTTGGGCCCCTTACTACAAGAAGGATATTGAGTTGCTTGAGCACATGCAGAGAAGAACAACTAAGCTAGTGAAGAGGCTAGAAAACAAGACTTACAAGGAGCAGCTGAGGGAACTGGGGCTGTTTAGTCTGGAGAAAAGGGAAGTCTCATCACTGTCTATGAGTACCTGAAAGGACTCTGCAGAGAGGAGGATATCAGTCTCTTTTCTCAGGTGACAAGTGATACGATGCAAAGCAACAGTTGCAAGTTCAAGAAATCTCTCCAACCCAGTAGTAATATTTTGAGCATCGCTGTGGTGCATTTTATGTTGTTTCAGGCAAAAACTGATGCTGTGGAAGCTTTTGTGCAGGGCTATGGCATTTGAGTTGGGTCACCTAACTTTTTGCCTCAGTACTACTAATAGTCTAGCCTAGCTCTCCATTAGGTGCCCCACATTGTTCAAGAGAAAACAAATGTCTTGGACTGCTCCAAGACCACAAGACACTAACACCTGATCTCTGGAAACTGCCTAGGGAGTCAGATATTTGCTTTCACCTTGCTTCTATAAAGGTGTTTTGTACTGGAAATTAGTAAAATATTTTTGGTCTTTGTTAAGCTAAACGCTTATGTTACTTGCCACCTGAAATTAATAGTTTATTTTAAAAAATTGCTTCCCCTCTCACATCAGCACATACTCAAATTGTTGGAGGATTCTCCTGCTTGTTTGTGCCCTCCCTTGATAGTGCCTTTGAGACAATTTTCACATGGGTGGAGCCCAGAAGCTCTTCAAATCCTCTTTAAGCTTAGAGGAGGAGGCACAGTCCTGTTCTGCACAGACATTTAGGTGGCTGGGTCGGAAGGACAAGCACTTTCCTTGTGCCCCTTATGGGCTGCTAGTAAATGATTCTAAGACTCTGGGAAAAATTATGAAAAAAGACCATAGCTCACAAGAGAGATCTCATGGTAAATTTGGTCCACTTTTGCTACAAACAGAGGATTATGACACAAAATCAGGTAATTCCCTTTTCAGCCTGATGTAGTGAGATCATTGCACGATGCTGCAGCCAAGTGAGGACATTGCTAGAAATATTTTATTAGGCACTGGCAAAGGATAGTGTGGGATCCTGATGAAATATGCAGTGTGGCTGTACCTGAATCAACTGGGGACAATTTTAGGGCCCTTATTTTCAATGTTTCCAGGCATTTAGACATGAATTTTCATTTCCAGGTTTATCTCTTAACGCGATCTCACAGATAGAGAAACCTGCTATAGATAGGCAACAAGTACAAAATCCATTCGTTTGAGAACCAGAGTGAGCTGTGCATTTATTTATTTATTTATTTGGTCAGGTCGTTTCTGTGTTACATTCCCTTTATTTTCTACAACTTCTCTCTTTCCTTACCAGAGATACAATAGTGCAGAGTCAAGGTGTGTATAATGCTGAGAATGCTGGAATGCTGCAGTAGGTGTTTCAGAAACCACCCATTAACACTTGCCTAAGACAAGCTGTTGCTGTATGGTAAGACCCTTCATCTCCTATTGATGCTTATAGTTTACCTTTGTAAATGGGCAGCATCTTGTAAAAGTACTCTCAGATCTGTAACATGTATTATGCCAGGGTCACCTTACCCTGAAACTCCATTGTTTTCTTTAAAGAGGAGGGAAAGGGGGAAGAGAAAGAAAGGAACAGTGTTATCAGCAAGAGGAGGCTGGTCGCAGACTGTCAAATCAGTCCACTTCTAAGCAATTAGAATTGAAAGAGTTAGGAAAGGCTTAGCTGTGACACAAATCAGGATTATCACACTAAATTCAGGAGAGTTGCACAGACAAAACAGCAGTGTGGAGGAGAGGACAAGTACACAAGTATTACCTGAATGTAATGACTTTTTATATAAAGTCTTCTGTGAAAATGCTGGAGAAAATGCTTAAGAGCAGCTGATCCACATGAAAGGCTAATCTCCATAATGTTTAGAGTTAAATATCAATGTATGCTATATGATCATTGATGTAACTACAATTGATTTCAAGACAGTTGAAATTCATCCTGTTCCAAGAAGTCTCACTGAACTATGGTCCACTTTTATATCAGTAATACAGACGTGGCCTTGGCCCCGATTCCCCACCCCATATGGTTCATGTTCACAACTTCTACAGAAGGCAATACAGAACCGTAATTTGAGTAAATGAACAGCCACATTTAGCACCTCTGTGCATTTTAATCAGCTGAAACTGCCACCTACCTTGTGCATTTGGACAGAAAAGACTTCTTAGCCAGAAAAAGGTAGCAGATCATGCCAGAAAGTATTATCATTTATAAAATTTTATAACTGAATTCTGAATAATTATAGTAACTGAATTCTCTGATTCATAGGATTCAAGATTTTTGCATTGCAAAATGCAATAAAAAGTAAAAACAAAGGACACATAAAAAATATTTTGTTTTAATAAATTTAAAATCTATCGTTCAGGCTTTGACATTTTGTATTTTGATACAACATATAGAAATTGGAAAAAAATAATCTCTCAAAAGTCCCAATTTGAAAATTCCAGCCATATTAGAGGATATGTATGCACTTCTTGTTCAAAATTATCCTCTGTTAAATTCAACATATTCCTGCAATAGATGTTTTATTTGAAAATAACTAATCCACTGAAAGAGAAGTGTAGCTTGACATATCGTGTAAGTCAATAATCAAAGCTAAAGAAAACATAAGAAAGCAAATATTGTAAGCATCGGTAAAATCAGAATGACTTGAGTTTCACATACAAAGGGGTAAAGTAAAATGCTTTTTGCTTTGATTTTCCCCTTGATATTCCTGCCAGGGTAGTATACTGTGGTATTAGACATCTAGGTTAAACTCTAGAGCTTACTGGATTTGATCAAGGCTTTTTCTGTCATTTTAATCTTTTAAAAACACCACCAAACAGATATGGCAAAAGATTGCAGACCTAGTTTATCTGTTATAGTCTATCCTCTTTCCTTAAGATATCCTTATGCTTCAAAAGTTGAGCAGATACATCCCAGAACTTAAAAAAAAAAAAAAGAAAAAAAAAAGATTAATCTTATGGTATTTCTAATTGTGATTTGTGATGTCCAACTAAATAAATTATAAATCATAGAATTATACTTAGCACATCTAATCCAATCACAAGGCACACTTTAATTTTCAATAGAGATGTTAAACTCTTGCTCCTTTTAGAAGCAGCATGTGCCAGCTTCAGGCAGAGATTTGAACACTGGCACTGATCCAGGAACAAAGAGGAACTTGAAATGGAGCTGCCACTGAAATACATGCACAGCTTCTTCAGACGAGATGTCAGCAGCACTTGTTCTTATGTCTGATAATGAAGTTTTATTTTTCTCAAGTGATGAATTACAGGACACGTACACATAAGGAATGTAACTCTTCCATGAGAGGCAGGTACTTGAAGCTGCCAGTGGAAAGAAAGCATTTAACTCAAGGCATAGCAGTACTATTGGTAAACCACAACTTCTTACACTGCTACTATAATTTAAATTAAGTAGAAGTCTAGCTTATAAACTCACACTATGACCCATACTTTATGGTCCTCTTATATCTCTTGGGTCCTGATCACAATGAAACTTTCTCAGTCTAAAGCAATTTAATGCCAACATTCCTGGGGCAGGCTATAAAGTGTGATTTTTGAAGTCAGTCTTTTATGGGTATTTTGGATTAATATTGTATACCCCGTTAAAAAAAAAAGGATGACGAATGTAGACATTACGACATATGTGTGGGGTTTAGCTGAGTCTGTATTTGCACATGAATATTAACCCTGGTAATTGAGAAAACCTGTCTCTCCACACATCTTGTTCATTTCCACAAAAAAGCATGTGCATAGATTTAAGAGAATTAGTGCCTTGCCTTACTTAGTTACAAATTTTCTGGCTATGAGGCTCTCCATGCTAACTTCTCTTTGAGGGCAATGGACTCAACAGATGCCATGCTACACCTACTAGATGGGGATAATTCTACTTGCTACTAAGCGCTAACAATAACACATGGAGATATAAGTTGTGAATCAAGTTCAGCAGACTGCATGGTTTCCAATTCTTAAGCATTTTGCAGAAAAACTAAAAAGCACCATCAAAGATGTTCACAAGTGGTATCATTGCAAATGTTTACAAAACATGAAAGGAATGGTAAAATATGTGCTTTAAAATGTACATGTTGAGATCTTGAGAGAAAGGCATAAAAACACATGGCATTGAGAAGTAGACTTTCCTGCGTGTTGCACCAAGAAATTACCTTTTTAAACAGTAATGGTGAATTCATCATTAACAACATTTTTACAAGTCCTTGGCACGTGAATGAATTACTGTAAAATAAGCCAAGCTAAATTTATGTCCTGGCTTTCTGCTAGGTAACTTGTGTTTGTGATCCTGTTTATACAGTTTTGAGAGTATAAACTAGAATAAGTAGCACTTTAAAAACAAACGTATTCCTGCCCACTGTGCTTTCTTGGGGCAGGCCAGAACATGAATGTTGCCACACGCTAGTGTGTCTCTGGAAAAGTGAAGGGCAGCTGCACTGTGTGACAGCTTCAGATGCACTAATGCACTAGAAAAAGTTTCTGTTTCAAAGTCTTAGTAAGAACCAAGTCAATGAACAGCAGAAATACATGACGCTTATGAGAAAACATAGTATTAGTCAATGGCCAGGCACCAGGGTCTCTATAGCTTCTTGTTACAGACAAATTCTTATTTTGATTTTCTGTATTGCTTCCTCAATACAGTAATAATCTTATCACTCCATTTACTCTTCACAGCTGGCCTGCAATTCTTGGTTGGTTTTCTGCTGCATTTTAACCTGTTCATATGTGGATGAGACATTTACTGGAACTCAGAATGTGCCATTTACAGAAGCATAACTACAGGGCTGGTGTGCTATGTCAAGTCAGGCATAATCACCTAACGACTCCATTCTTTCATTTGAGAGTCACACCAAGCCAGGTAATATTTAAGCAGGTATGGCCCTGGTAGGATTTTGGCTCCCTGGCAATTGAAGCTTGAGCACACTTGCCTTATCTTACTTAACATAACCTTCTCTGATTTTAGGAATTAAATTGTTGTGCTCTGTTGTTGGTGTTTTGCTGGCCATCACCTAGAAGTGTTGGAAATATTCTTGTCACACATGACCACAGATCAGCTTGCGATTATGATTTTCTTTCCCCTAGCAGAGGTGACGTACACAAATTAGGTTCAGACTGCTGGTTGACACCTGTCTGGTTTATGCAATGAAGGTGAGAATCCTTATTGGTGTATTTTCTTCTGAAAAGGAGTAGGAAAGATTTAGAATTTCTCAAATTTGGTAAAGACAAGAGGCAAGCATATTTTCTTCTACACTTTATGTCCTTTGAAAGGGAGGTAGTAACAGAGAAGGCACTAGATTTGAAAGAGGGACTACTGGTGGACTCAGGTAACACAATGAGGTGATCAGAAAAGGTATCTCTCCACTGTATGTTACTGCCAGAGGATTCTCAAGTGTTCTGTGTTTATGACCCAGTTATACCACTTTTTTTTTTTTTTTTTTCCCCAGCTATTGTTGCTTTTCTATGTTTGTAACAAAATTGCAGTGAAGTAGAGACACTAAGGAAAATAATCTGTTCTGGCCAAATTCAGACACTCTTCAGAGTGCTGTTATACCACAAAGTGCTGATCTCATGAGCTGGAGCAGGCATGTTGCATTAGGCAGTACATCCACCCTAAATAGCTCAGTAAATTTATGCTTGACATATCTCTTTATACTGAAGATAAACATCATATGCTGAATCATTCATTTAGGCATAAAAGTTTAAATGTGTACATTGGTTATGAGAATGTACACTCTAGCTGGATAAAAACCATAAAGGATAGAAACAGTCATGTTTCTGGTCATAATATACTTGTTAACTGATGAGATTAATGAAAAAGATCCATTTTATGTAGATAATTCTATAATTGTTCATTATATAGCTTTACCTTTGTAAAATCATTGGGGAGTGTCCACAGCAAAAATACAAATTGCTAGTTGACATAGTTAGGGCAGTTATCGTATTCCTGTTTGACTAAGTCTTACTTATATGCACAACAATTTAAAATACATAGGATCTTAACAGTAGATTTGTAAAGCTGTTGGTAAAATTCCTCATCCTCCTACAGTCAACAACTGAAAACCAATTGACTTAAATGGGAAAAGAGTAATTCCTTTCCTTTAACAGAGGGTCAGACACTTCACAGACTTGAATGCCTTTTGTATGGTAGATCATGGGAGTTGAGGCTATAAGTACTCTGCAGAATAGGACCCTAACTGTGAATATAACATGGCTTCCTCCAATTCTACTATAAGATTATTTATTTTAATCCCCCAAACATTTAACAAAGTGTTGATGTCATATATTATGAATAAAATAAAATCTATGTATAGGCAACCTTACAACTTAATAGCTCAGCGGGATGTAAAACCCCATTCACCACAGTTTGCTTGAATGAATCAACCTGTTTCCTGAGTGAAGTTATAATAGCACTAAATGTTTTTAATAATGTCTGAAGAGAGCTAGTTCCAAACTGTGTTTAGATTTAAATATAATATTTTGAGTCTGAAAGAAATGGGTAACTATAAATGTGTCTCATTTGTCAAATACATAAAATTGACAAGTTATTTGGTACCATAGGAGGAAAGATTCCAACAACTTGCAAAAAGTGATAAGAATTAAAATAGTCTACAAAATTTTAATAAAGACTATTTTTATGTATAAACTCTGTGATTTGATTTGTTAATTTTCCAGTTTACAGATCATCTAATAATCAGGGTTAAGCAAATTGTAAAGACATTTGAAAAACATTTGCAATTTTATTTGACAAATTCATCCCCGAAAAGTTTGCTTTCAATGAAATTCATGTAGTGGGGCCTCTGCAGTAAATGTAAGCAGACATTTTTCTCCATTTGTTTGCATCTCTATTGTGCTTCAAGGAGAGACATAATTTCATTTGTTGTATTTTTGCTTTTATATTTTACCATAGCTTACACTCATTTCAGGTATTTCAGTTCTGTGTCCATTCAGCACTTGCTATTCAGCCAAAGGCTTTAAAGGACACCCAAGGTCTCAAAAACACCTCTGTGGTGCAGATTCCATTCACAATAGATAGTTTTAGGCTGAGACAGGGTTTGCTATACCCAAGGGCCTGTGGTTCAGATACACTCCTGTTTGCTCAGCTAATGAGGTCGGAACACTTTTATCAGTAATGAAATGATTCTCTCTTGTGTAACTTGCCTCTCTAAAACAATACATCATGAATGATACAGTCAGAAGGAATATAACTATACAACTTATTAACACTGAAACCTTCAGTGTAGGATTCATGAAATTAAGTGGAATATACAGAAACCTTATTAGCATGAGTAAGATGTAGGTCATGCTACAGGGTTGTTCTAGGGAAAGATTAATGAGTAGTTCGATTCTGGTACCTAGGTGTATAAAGATCACTACAGAGCTTTTGTCTGCCTCAACCCTGGAATCTGCCTCGTCTTTGAATGGTTAGTTGGCAATCATTTTTTGTTCTGATGCAAGTTCAATGGGCTAAACCCACAGTGATACCAAAGCTGAGCTGGGTTCATCCGAGAAGAGTGTCAGGAGGAGACAAAAGTCTCTTTAATTTACTATTGCTTTCTGGTTGTTCATTCTGTATTAGCCCAGGAACTCCCTTAAGTTGTGTGGGTTTTTGATGGCTCCCTAGGACCAAAATTCCTGGAATGTGAAGCTCCATGACTTTCCCTTGCCCTTGTCCAGCTAGGCCACTTATCTGGGCAGATATGAGAAACGGTCCTACTCATGGGAATGTCCTACTCACCTGAAACAGCTTTATGTTTATCCTATGATAGGCACTGATGTACTGTTTAGGCCAATGTTCCTAGTCCTGAGCTCCCGTACTTTTAGTTCAATAAAAACATTCAACTTCAATGGAAATATTTTTGTTTCACCTCTGACTTTTCATCTCAGCAGTGGATACTGTCACTGAAAGGGAACTGAGAACTGGAGGGATGGTGGTACTAAGGAAAGAAGCTGGGAAAGGCAGAGGTGTCACCACCTCACAAGAAGTGTCACAACCTCACTAGAAGTGTCACATTGGGCAAGGACTACAAAGGCCTACAGTAGTCAGAACATACTGCTATATTGAACTTTGGTTAAAAAGTTAAGACTACAGTTTAATTATGACTTTATCTAACTATAATTTTAATATAGTTTACATGCACATTCTTTATGTCCATCATTTACATGTAAACTGGCAGACATTTTCAGGTGAATTCAGATTCTAGAGATGCATATAAAGATATAAGAATGCAGATACTACCAGATACTCTACAATAAAGTCACACGTTACATGGAAGTTCAAACCACTCACAACATGCACAACACTTGAATACGTAACTATGGGATATGAAATGGTGACAGGTAGGCAGTGGCGGCAAGAATGTTGAACCTGCACAACTCACAAAGCAGGAACAACCTGGAAGTGAGCTTTTGCTTTCAGTGGCATCTCTGTCAGAAGCTGGCATTCATAGCCACTGAGCTTTCATTGACTTATAAGTGCAGCTATCAAGTGTACTTTCTGTCATTTTTATCTGAGCTATAATGTGACTGCTGGACACATCACTTTTATTGTGCTTGGCTACCTTGGACTCATCTCAGTACATTCATACTTAATCTGTACAGGAAAGCCCCAAACTGGGCACAGAATGCTGGTAGCAATCTCACAAATTCTGAATAGTGTTGAAGAGTATAGCATATCAGCTGCTCCCCCAGTTTGTCATCGTCTGCAGACTTGCTGAGAATGCAACCCATTCCATTGCTCAGCTCATTAGCAAAGCCATTAGTCAGTATTTGCCCTAGAAATGATCACTGAAGGTTGCTACTAGTAGCTGGCTGCCAGTTGAACTTTGTTTACACCCAGCAGTTCAGTTGATTTTCCAGCTGCTTTATAATTCACTTACACAGTATGTATCTCACTAATTTAGCTGCAAGGATACTATGGGAGACCATGTTGAAGGCTTTGCTAAGGTCAAGGTACACAGTCTCTACTGCTCTCATCCACTGAATCAGGTTAGGAGCAAATTTAACCTTCATAAACCCACTCTGACTGCTTCCAATTGCAAGTTTGTCCTTCACCTGTCTCCAGGAGGACTCTGCTCCATAACCTTCCCAGGAACTGAGGTTAAGTTGACTGACCTTGAAGGTAGGTGTAATGTTTGCTTTTTTCCAGTTATCAGGAGATTTGCCCAGTCACCATGATCTTTCAAAGATGATTAAATGTTGTTGTAATGACATGAGCATGCACTCTGAGCCCAGCTGTTATGACTACTACTACTATATTACTAGCTGATTATGAAGAGTTTTGAGGAATGGGAATCATACCAATGAATGGAGGAAATATGGCAAATTTAATGTCCATTCATTAAAACTGAGAACTTCCCTTTCTAATGCTTGAATGACTCGGGAGCATCTACCCGTCACAATAAATGAATAAGCTTGGGTATCAAAAGTTGCATGGCTGTATTAGCCCAGACCTTTGCCCAGTCAAGGATACTTTTCCTGGAAAACTAACACTAATGTGGATCTATTACTAAGTACACTCAGTTGAAGATGGTTCAGACATCTCTCTCTGCCACTTCATTATGACATGTAGCTATACAGTAAGTGCTGATCCAGAAACAAGAAGATTACAATCTCCCCTCATGGAATATTTCATGTTTAGTTGATGTTTCCTAATAGAGCTGGGTAAAGAAAGCCCAGAAAACTATTTATAGATAGAAGCTAGTTCTTTGTCTTTTTAATTTCTCCACTGGGCATTTTATGAGCTTTTGTGCTTTGAAATTGACTTAATATGTTATGAAAAATTTTCAGCCTCTTGAAAGCTCCAGGGACTGAAACTTCTTACTTAAACAGCAGTGACACTCTGAGGACTGAAAAGACTAGTGTATCTAGTGTATCTATCAAATATAGGCCAGAAAAACACTATGCATTACAGCAAAAATTGCTTTAAGCCATGCAAAGCTATCTAAACTTTTATGACATAGACCTGCAGTCCAGAAGGTATTTGGACTGTGCCATGGGGCATTGTGATCAGGTAGCTAAAGCTTCCTGGCAGTGGAATCTTAATTTCAAAGTACTCCAGACAAGAGGTGAAAGATGTACCTGTTGCAGATTAGAGAGTAATTGGGTTGATATCATTTCGGGTAGATATCACCATGGCTCTTTCTTGTGTGCTGCTGGCACAGAAATTGATGTCACCCACATTAGCTTGCTAGGCTAGACAAAATCAAGATGGCTTTTTTCATTTTTTCGATTTTACTCCCAGTCTTCAACCACCTTCCACTTGGACACTATTTCTCTTTGTATGTAACCATTTACTTTTGTTCTACCATTTAAGTAAACCAATTCCGAAAGACCCCTCTCACAATGGATGAGTAGTGAACCGCTTTACCATGCAGACACATAATTCCCTCTTTGCAGTACTCTAACTAGCCATCAGACTCATAGTTTATTCATCTGGAAGCAAAATTACTAGCTCATAAAAAAACTTAGTGCTTTGTTATAGGTTAAATATAATTATCTTTAAAGACTTTGCAAGTTTCAGTTAGCAAAATTAGCTTTTATTTCATTTTGTGTTAACAACAAATTTTAAACCATTAGTGACATTATGGGGACAAGTTTGATGTTCAGAACTTTCTTCAAACGTATTCCTAAGTATACCAAAAAAAGTAAAAAGTAAAATGAAATTGTTTTTTATTAAATGCTACAAATTTACCTTCCTTCCTATCCAATTTCCCTAATGTGATAATACCCTCCCAGTGAATAATTTGTTCATACAAATTTCTCTTTGCTGACTTCAAGTATATTAAATAAGACATAGTGTCTCTAAGTACCTATGTGAAGGCAACTTTACTCAAATTCTTTGAATTCTAAGGATGTCAATGTATCTGTGTAAATAGCATTAACATTTAATTAAATTTCAATTTTCAGATGAAAGTCACCTTTTTGGTGAACTATTTTATCCACAATTCTTGTTGAAATAAAAACAAATCTACACAAAACAAATATTTATAAGAACACATATCTAGGTATAGATGATCAGCAGTTCTAGCCTTGCTTGTGAAATTATGATGATTGGCTGTACTTACAGTTTTGCAAATTTATCATTCACAGATTTAAAAATATTTATGTTATTAGAGATGTATGTAGGCTTACTAAGATTTATAAAACCATTTATATAAGTCCAGCCTAATGCAGTGGACCTTATTAGAAGGTTTACACTGTTTATGGACTATATACGTTTGACTTTTTGTTCTTATATGCTTAAACTAAAGCTGTGTATAATTTCATTTTCCATTACAAATGATGAACAGCAAAATTTTGATATGTATAAAAATTGGACTTGGAAAATAAATCCTGTTTGAAACTTTGCATACATTTCATCCAAAATTTCCTCTTTGTGAAAGCTTGAAAGTGATTTTGGAAATAAAACCATGAAGAAGTCCTCATGTCTTTTCATATTACTGTAGCCAGTATTTCTGACCAGAACTTGTTCAAATAGGATCCACTTCTACCAACAAAATCACTGGAAGTCTTTATATATGAAAAATCAGCAAAACTATTTAGATTTTGTTCACTATAGAAAAAGTTGAAGGAAATAAAGTATGTGATTACTACATTTTCTTAAGTCCTGATGACTGATCTATTCACTGATTTCATAGGGCAGATCTTCCAAAAAAAAGTAGTTATTCTGAGCTTTCATCTTACATGCATTCTGAAATAGTTAAATTTAAACAAACTAAATAAAGGAGCACATATATTTCACATTTACCAAATCATATGCAGATTGATATAAGAACATAAGAATGTCCATATGGAGTCAAACCACACCTCTGTCAAGGCTAGGATTCTCTCTTCAGCACTTGCCAGTACCAGATGCCTAATGAAAGTACATGAGAGCAGGACAAGTAGATAGGGATATTATATGCTAGGAAATTCAACAGAATACTTTCCAGCCATCTGTAGCTCAGGTAGTTCCTGAACTACAGAAATAGTGTCTGCATCTAATTGTCCTAAGCAGATTTTCCTGTCACAAATTCGTCTGAAGCCATGCAAACTTTTCCATCTGCAGTATGTTACAGCAAGTGTCACAGCTTAATTGCATCTTTGCAGAAGCACCTCTTGTTTCTTCTGGGCCTGCCACCTGCTAATTTTATGTATTGTACCTCACTTTTTTTTTTTTTTTTTTTGATGGCAGAGTGAGCAATCATTTACTAATTCACCTGCTTCACACCACTACTCATGATTTCACTGATCTTTCTACAGCCTTTCAGGCAAGAGGTCCTAGTGTATTTAATCATGGTTCTTCCCTGTACAGAAGCTGCTCCACACCTTTGATCATCCTTCTCACCTTTCTCCGTATCGTTTCCCTATATAAAGTCTGAAGATGGAGAAATAAGACAAGGGAACTGTGCATGCTTAAGACGTGACTGCTGTTTTATGTTTTCTTCTCTATTCCTTTCTAATAATCCCTTATATATCACCTGATTTTTGACTACCTTTTAAAATAATCTGATCTTTTTGACTTTTCCATTGTAATGCAGATTCTCATTCCTGAGAATAATTCTCATTTCAAAAATAGGCATTGTATAAGCAACATTAGGGATTTTTCCCCCTATGCATCAAATTACATTTGACCACTTTAGTTTTATTTGATTGTTTTTAAACTCCTGACCCTTCATTATGTAAGATCCTTCTGAACTTTTTCAGAGTTGACTCTTCCTTTTTCTATCTTGAATATGTATAATGTCATCATCAAAGTTCTTACCTCAATATTTAACTCTTTTAGAGATCATTTATGAACATACTGAACAGCACAAACTTCCACTTGTAATTACCCCTTTCACTCACCATAAAAATTTAAATTTTAATCAGTTTTTTATCTATGTGAATATCTGCCTTTGGTAGTTTAGTTTCCTTAATAGCCTTTGGTGAGATGCCGGGTCAAATACCTTTGATACACTCTGCCTTGTTCAGTTTCCAGTTAACATATCTTCTAAATCACAGTAATGTGAGTGTAATATAGAACTGGAGTGTTCGAACTTTCGTAAGTGACTCAAGACACTACAAAACTTGATCCAGGTTATAAAGTACGAGTGAGAAAAACTTCAAATTAGATACTTGCTGTTCTATTTTGTGAGGAAATAAAATCAAGAAGTTTATGTTAGTCAAACACAAGACCTCTCATAGTGAATTATTTTTACCTTAATGCTTGACAACAGGATATGTCTTATGGCCAAATCTATGAGTTTGTATGCTGTATATTAAAATTAAAAAAGAAATGTTTTTTGTTTGTTTGTTTGTTTGTTTGTTTGTTTTAGATATTTCTAATATTGTTTATATACTTTTATTAACCTCTCAATATGTGAAATACAAAAATGATGAAGCGTTGTGTTCATGAACTGTTACTTTGCTCCACTGATTGAATTTATTCTATGTAGACGGCATTCAGCTCCAGTGATGCTCTGACCTGTGAGGGTTTCCCAGAGCATAAAACCATGTCCTGGAATGCTAAAGCTATAAGTGGTTTATAATATAAAAACTGTAAAAATCCAGTTACTAGCAGAGTGTATGATTGCATAAAATCTTTTGAAAAGATTGGAAAAAATGTATTCATTGTGTTAGCTAAT
This sequence comes from Anser brachyrhynchus, assembly GCF_964034855.1. Classification (NCBI taxonomy): domain Eukaryota; kingdom Metazoa; phylum Chordata; class Aves; order Anseriformes; family Anatidae; genus Anser; species Anser brachyrhynchus. The sequence continues at coordinate 13,597,985 of NC_137702.1, read as the reverse complement.
ACTATAGGTAAATAACTGTACAGGTATGCATTTATATCACAGCAAGTTTGAGATAGACTTAAAGAAACTTCATATTTACAAAATTTGAGAAAGTCAGCACCTTAATGAAAGTATGTCATGATCCTTTTATATCTACCTGGAGAAGCAGAGCTTATACAGGCAGTTAATTTGGAAGTAGATAATGTCTAAAAATCTATTATGGTAAAGTTATAAACCACATTGGAACACTATCACAGTTCCTTTGAATTAGCCCAATAATAGTCAGTCTCACCTTGGATGAATCCAGGCTCCATCTATCACGTTTTCAAATGCCTGTCTGTCAGTGCCTCTCACACTTTCAAATGTACAGTCTGCTTGTTTGTATGAAGCTTTCAGCGTGTGATTTGCACCAGATTTATGTTTAAAGCTTCACCTCTCCACTCATGTGTCAAATCCTAAATTAAGTCTCCTGGTTACTTCATGGTAACTTATCTGCGTAGCCATATTGTACATCAGCTAACAGCTTCTCCCTCATCAGATGCCTCAGACAGAATATTTATTCCTGCAACAAACTGTTTCTTTGAACAATGTGCATGAGTCCCCAGGCACAGGCTATACCCAGTTTGTCCAGTTTCCCCTTTGCACAGGGATATGTTTGAGCTCCACAGGCATTTTATCCTTTGTTGAAGAAATGTTGGATAGCTGCCCAGATGGTCTTTTTGTTTATGAATATAAACAGAGTTTATAGGCAGTGTGATAGGAATGACAAAGCTGATTGTAAAGGCAGAAAATTCACTAGAGAAAGTAAACTAAGTAACTTGTGACTGATGAGGTGAGAATATTTTCACCAGTTGCAAATTAGTTTGAAAGTTTTAGCATTGGCAGGGTTTTATCTTAATATAAATTGGATATAATGCATTTACCCTGGATTAAGACCAGGTCATGTGAGAATGGAACTTGGCTTGCTATTTTTACTTACATATCATAGAAAGGTTGCTGCTAATAATTAATTTAAATGCTGTACTGGTTCCATTTCCATCCCAATCTCCTAGCTCTGGCATGTCACAAGGAAGTTGCATTTCTCTTACACTAAACTAAATGTTTTGCTGTGGCCCAGCACAGAGATATCACAGGGCAGGTATGGGCAAAACAGCTGTCACTTCCTTCTTTCAGAGCTCTTAAAATCTTCCTGGCACTCTCATTAGTTATCCTTTGACACAAATTATAAGGGGGAAATTCAAAAACTTCATTAACTGTGTGGACAACAGTAGCGATATTGGTAGAATAACAGACAACGATTTGAGATCTTTGAACCTTCCCTTTGAAAGCTGTCTTATTAGCTTGCACGAGAAGATGAGCATTAGGTCAAGCCATAAAATAGTGTTTCTTTTCTTTGACTATACAATTACAAAGAATCTATGAATCTGTTTAATAATATGTCAGTTATTAAAAACAGATGAGATATTTATGCAAGTCAAATACAAAAAAAGGGGTCTTCAGGTGGCCTAATAACATAAATGAGAGTGACACATAAGTCTGTGGAAATACTGTGCATATTTTCTATGTCTGAAAGTCATATTCATTTTGTTCTGAGGTCTGGTGGAGTTGTTAAAGGACAGGTTCACTGTGCTGTCTCATTACGACATTACTCTTGTTTTCTTGTTTTAATTAAACTGGCATAAAACTAATACTAGATGAATGGTTGATATATTTTCTTTGGAAAACATAAGAAGAAACTTTTGATAAGAAACATAAATGTATTTTAAAAGAATTAGAATAGGGAACAGGCTGATTGATGAAGCTAGTGCAACAGTCATACATCATTTCTCCTGTGAGACAGTTGGCTTTTGTAGCCCAGTCATCTTAATGCAGTTTAAGCCTTGCAGTACATCCACATCCTGGAGTAATGTGAGAAGCATCTTTCATTTACCAACATGAAATACAGTCTAACTCTTGTGGTATCATGGCAAAACCTACAAATATAAAATTAAAGTTTCAGAAACTAGAATACAAAGCCACAGTTAATATAAACTTTATTATTCATTATGATATATATCTGACTCAAGATCTTAAAGGATCTGGGTTTCAACTTGATTGGGTTTGTATCCAGTTAAATCCTGTGATGTCCAGTGATCAAATCAGTAACTATTTTTGACTCAGATAAGATTTTTCCATTTCTTTAAATAAAATAAAAAATAATATAGCTTCAGAAATGAGAGGCATGGTACACAACATGACACTTCAGGAGATCGATTTTTACCTGCACATTAAGGTTTAGTTTTCACAAGACAAAGGGGATTTGGATTTAACATTATGAAAGGAAGAGTAAATGAAACCAAACAGAAATCTTAAAAGTAATAATTTAACTAGAAAAAAAAATAAAATTAATCAAGTAAAATCTTTTGAGTATGTGTTGTAAACTGTTAAACAAAGAAATTGAACATGTTTAACTTGCTTCGCCTCTCAAGCTGCTTTTGTAGACCATATTATTTTTCCCAAATATTCACTATATTCACTTCAATTTTATGTCATCTCTGCTGGTAAACATGACATTGTACTCCCTATAAAATCGTAAAAAAAAAATATAAAAAAAATGGTGAAACAATGGGCACATCTGATTACTGGCAAGTGAAAGGTATGTTATATAGTATTAATACTACTTTTTCTTATTCACTCTATCACATAGTCCATAGGATATAGAGGGTAAATACTTCTGCAAAATGTTGGCAAGCTTATACTGTCCTGTAGCTAAACTTTTTAGCAGAAAGAACCTCATATACCAGCTTTCCTCTTATAATCTCCATTTATTCTTTTTTTATATGTGTGCTTCTAGTTCAAATAACTACAGCCTTATAAAATGGAAGTAAATGTCATATCTAAACACATTGTTAGTACGTTAAATCCTCTTTTTAGAAGGGCCCTTGAACACATCTAACTCTGAAAGCATCTTTCTGTAGATGTGAGCTTTACCATGAGAATAAGATGCACATCTGGCATAAACAAAGATTCCCAATATAATGGAAATATTTGCTCCACATACATTTAATGTCTTGAAATGCATGTACCTTGTTACCCTAAAAGGAAGAAGAAATGACAATAACAACAAGAGAGAGTGTATTCTGTTTTAAGGAAACAGAGAGCTGAGATAAGCCTTCCCAGTAGCTGAGGAAAATAAATAAATAAATAAATAAATAAATAAATAAATAAATAAATAAATAAATATTGTGCCCTGAAGATGCATCACTGGACTTGTCTGCTGCAGAAAAAAAAAAAAAGTGAGATGACAGGATGACAGCAGCAATATAGCCAGCCAAGAGAGTCAGGCAGGGTTCTCCCCAAAATGCAGCTAGCGTGGCTGTTCATAAGGGCCTGAGCAGTAGCTGCCCTGGTGCACTCTAACACTGCTCACAGTAGCAGGAGTACTCCTCAGCAGAGTTTTCCAGGCTGGCAGAGAAGGAATAGTACAGCCTCTAGCAGTTTCCTTTCCATCCAGTCCTCCAGATGTTTTCCCTTTGGGAATTTAGATATACATTTTGCTTGTAATCAGAGAATACACAGTCCAATTTGAAACAAAAGTTTGAAAAGAAAAAGAACAAAAAAAAAACCCACAACATTAAACTGAATATGTAGTTCTAACCACAGAGAAATGTCCAATAAAGATGACATTTTTCATTTTGAAACTATTTTTTATTTCAGAATTTCCGTACTTTATTCATACATAATCCCAATAAATAAAATAAATAAAATAAAATAAAATAAATAAAATGAAATAAAATAAAATAAAATGTATTTTACTTTCCAAATAAGAAAATATTTTCAGAAATTTTGCTTGTAGAAAATTTTTTAATGCTCCAAAGAATGTAACTATCTCAAATAAGTTAATAGTTTTATACCCTGATCTCTTACGAGACTTGAGTTCTAGTCTTACAATAATCAGTGTAGATGAATCAGAGTTTGCAAGCCTGGGGCTCTGAAACAAGCTATTAACTATTGATGCTATTCACCCTTCACAACTCAATTGTTTAAAATCATTTGAAACTGATGACTTCAAATGGTCTACATTTTTTTTAACTGCAAACTTCAAAATAGTGTGACCACATGACAAGAATTTGACATAGTCTCTATAATCCACAAGTCTCATTGCTGTGTGATGATCTTGTTTAATCACCTGTATAATCTTTTCATAATCTGCCTACCTTAATAAAGGTGTGCACTACGATTTGGAATTCGACAGAATTTAGGAGTTGGAACAGGAAATAATTGCTTATTACCCTGTTGTAAATACCCCTTACATTAATTTTACTACCAATGTAAATCTAGTGATTTTTCTTAAGAACAATACTCATTAATATTTGTAAATCCATCTTTAACCCTGTGAGTCTGAAGTAAATGAATAAATAAGCAAGCTCTGAGGAGATACACTGTCTACTTTGCTTCTATAATTAGAGGGTTCAGCTGGAAGATGTGGAAGAACTAACTTCTATGCTAACTCTGGCCAAGTGAATGGGAATTTTTCAGCTGATTCCCATCAGCTTTGGACTCAGTCCCCAAATTCTTACAGCTCAGGAGGAGAGAAAAATAATATGAAGTGGTTCCCACAAATATTGCTTTAACAGAACTTCAAGATTTCTTTTTTAAACTCAGCTTTGGTGAGGAAAGCGAGAAGAACAAGTAGCATCTGCATGGAGTGCAAGTTGGCAAAAAACCTAGTCTGCCACTTTCCAAATTGTTTTAGAAATGTTTGGCACGTCTCAGTCACAAATTACAGCTGATTATAATTTCACAGTATGTGCAAGCAGATGGAGGAGATGAATTGGGGAAAAGTTTCACCCCAGACAAATTAATTATTAGTAAGTATTTTCAGATCAGAAGTTAAATATTAAAACTGTGGTTTGAAATAAAGAATTATGGGATGTCCAAGTAATCTATAACTTTGAATCAAATATTTTATGAACACTTCAACACCTGGTTGAATAATTTATGATTTTCATAGGTGAAAATATAGCATATTAAAAAAAATATTTTTGAAATTCTGAATTACTGGTCTGTTTTTTTGAGTTATCTGTTAAATCAACAAGCTCATGAGCAGTTAGAAACAGAAAACACTCCTAGCAGGGGTGATAGAAAATGTTTCAATTTTTTTTTTCCCACTATTGGTAAAAAAATAGAAATAATAGAAATCTTCAGAAACCTAGTTTCAAAGCACTCTATTTTTTATGGAATTCATGTTTCAGTGCATTAAATATTACCTGTTACCTGCTTACACTTTTAAAAGCTAGGCCAAAGACATATAGGAAGAAATAGGACATCAGAAAGGGAGGCCTCAGTGACATAAGGACAGAACAGGGAAACATGCTAAATGCTTTTGTTTCACAAAATTAGTGGCCAAAGGGGTGGGTGACATCCTGCTCTTTTTCTCCCATTCAGGAACTTGTGATCCTGGAGATGTAACAGGGGCTCGTAAAAATGCTGGCCAGGAGAACTGCTGCGAGTTTTTTTCTGTGGTCATCATGCCCAGACACACTAAGCAGGTAAGCAAAGTGTAACGTTCTCTAGACTTACATGCAATTCAGCCATTCATAAAATAATTCCTGCATGTATCTTATTAAAAACAAAATCAAAAACCAAACCAAACCAACCACCAACAAAAGACTTTTCTTGGCAAGAAAAAAATTGGCATGCCTAAAGTAAAACTAAAAACTATTTGAGAAGAGCAATAGTTATTCAAGTTATTCAACTTCTTAAGGATCCAAGGAATATGGTTCCTTTGTAATCAAATAAAAATATTTGATTTGAACAGAGAAGTAAAATGACAGCTATTTCTCTGAAAGAGCAAAACTGGACTTAAATATTGTTCTTGTTTTATTTCTTTATTTTTTTAAAGAGGAAATTAACTTAAAAAGATTAAATATTGTGGTTCCTATGTAGAGTCTGAAACTGATTTATTAATATCTAAATGGCTATGGAATGCACTGAAAGTGAAAATGAACATATGAAAAAAATTCTGTACATCTTGAATCAGATAAAAAACACGGTACTGTGCATAATGTTATATTACTGTATTTATCATTACTCTAGCTGAAGATTTTGCTTACAATGAAATGCAGCTTTAACTATTTTCCCTAATTGATTTTCATTTTTTCCAAGTGCTTGTGAAAATCTGAACTGTTTTACAAAGAAAAATGCTTCTTGGCCATGCTTTCAATTTTCCCTGGAAAACCTTTTAGTCAGCTGATGGTGCTTATGCAGTGTAGGGAATTGAACATAATGCATGATCAATGACTGTCCTGTGAACAGAAGCTTTACTGGATCTTTGAAATTATGTCAGACTCACCTTTTTAAATATTTCACATTTTTTATAGTGCATTATAGGCTGATAGGAAGATGCAATGGTATTGAAATAACCAACAGCAATTCAATCCATGCTTTTACCAAATAGGGTAGTCAGCTCCTCCAGGTGTTTAAACATTATGAAAATGTTAAAAGATATCATCAGGTTCTAGAAAGGAACAATTTGCTAAATCACTGTGGCCACTGATGCTTTCTAACACACAGAAAAAAAAAAAAAAAAGGAAACAAAACTATTTCAAAGCATTTGGCAATTTTTGATCTTCATCTTACTGAGAGACCTGTGTAAAATAGATGAGTAATCACCTAACGGTGCATTTAAATACATTATGTTTGTGTATATTTCTTTATACTATCAAACTTAGACTATATTTTTTATTTTTACAATCTTGAATGTGATAGAATTATATATTTGTCTCGGGGTTGCTACTTTAACATATATCTAATAATTTTTCCTATCCTTAGAATGACAGTCTTCAGTGGTAACAACAAATAATTGTTATATGTACTAAGGAAAAATGCATCTGGATATGCACGAGGGAGTCATATGGCTTGGTTTAACAAGGTAGCATTTGCCTTCTCTCCCAGGCAGTGTGATTTGAGTAAACTTGTTTTGCTTTGCACTGCAACTGCTAGAAGTGTACACATGATCAGTTATTATGCATAAGATGATGAAATGTATCTTACAAACAGTGATTTATGAAAATATATTTGCTTTGTTATGTATACTCATCTAACCATACTCAAAAACTCAGCTTCATGTAAATCTGTAAATATAAAACATAACTTTAGTAAAGAGAAAAATCATGCTTCAAATCTGCAGCTAAGTTTCTGCAAAGTTAGATTTCTTTTCAGTACTGCAGAATTTAGAACATTTTGGAGGGTAAGGTATGGTTAGTTTAGACAATGAGATGCAAAATGACAGGCTAAAATCCTGCTCACACCTTTGTCAGTGGAAAGTTTCCTATGAACTTTTGTTCAGCCATTTCACCCAATATCTGGTTAGCGTGGGGTTTCTGAGTTCGGAAACACAAAGTTGAGCTATCTGTACATTTTGAGTTTAGTAAATGTTGGTAATGAAGAAATAAGTTGCCTAATTATTTTGGATTTGTATGCAGTTTCAAGTTATTAAATGTCACAGTGAATATTATTAATGTGTTACTACATATAAACATTGGGATATGGGTGAATACTATTAAGGTTGCTTACCCTGGAACATGCTGCATCCTTGGTGTTTTATACTGTGTACTGTATACTTTTAGTCAGACCTGCAAACTCTTTAGTAAGTGTGACACAAGTTAAATAACACCATAATTCACCATGATGACTATCTGATTGCATAATAAAGCAGTCTTTCACCCTAACACTGTCTTTCCATAGTGGTTGTTTCAGAAGATATTGATTAGCCATATATTAATCCCATATTATTATTAATTACCATAATTAACATAAGAAAATCAACACAAAATGAGATACCAGAAATCTGTAAGAACAACTGAGAAACATTTACTTTGTGATACGTAGTTTTCTTTTCTTAATAATTATTCAAAAATATATTCCTGAGATATCAACAATGTGCACATGCAAAACATGTACTTGTATGTTCATATATATCATGCACAGATATCTAACTTTATCTGCTTATGTACTTATTCACTGTTTATTATTTCCTGATAATTGTCCATCAAATAGAAAATTATTAATGGTGTAATATGCAAGTAACTCTAAATTTAGCTGTTCAATTAATAGGACTACTGCATACCAGTTTTTGCCAGTTATCTTATGTTGAGACCAACTTTAATTAACACCTCACAAAACATACCAGCCTCTTACAATTAATGAATTTATTAGACACAAAGGCTACATGTTTAAGAGGTCTCCACTGCATGTAAATTAGATCTGAACTATGAGATAGATCTGCTAAATACTACAGATTTCATATATAGTGGAAATAAAGATGCAAATCACATAACAATAAATTCAAATCTTTGTTACAAACACCCTGGAGAAAACTTTAACAAATCATAACTGTCAGCGGGATGGATGATGAAAGTTTTTGTCATGCAAAAGAATACAAATCACTCTGCTGTTGCAAGCATCGCTCTTTTATTTTCTTGGTTGTAGGCACATCATCAAATTTAATGATAAAAGCCTTCCACAAAAATAATTCTTAAGCCTCAGGAACAAACACCTCTTTGGCACCCTGAGAGAATGCTCCACAAACATCATCAATCTCCTTCTGAGTATGATTTACAGCCTTTTCCTTTGGCCTGCTCAAGCTGTCCGTGTGCATGCCCCGGCAGCGTCACATTGGGATTCTCCTCCACTTTGTCCTCCAAGCACACACTACTTGATTGGTATTCTTGCCATCAGCTTTCCAAACACCTCTGGAAAATAGGAGAAGGAAGTTTGAGTATAATCCCTTCCATGTGGACATGTTCGAAATATACAACTCACATGAGAGAAAAAAGGAAGGAATACATATCTAGACATAAACTAATGGGCCAAAGTCTCTTTTCCAGCCAGATTTATTGTGTGCAGCCAGGAGGGATGTTTACAAAGAAGACGTTAGTCTCTCCCGAACTGTCTAGCTCCTCTAATTTATTTAATTGCCTATATCTACTAATGGACAGTCCATACACCAAGAGAGCCAAAACACAAAGCATCGTTTAGTGAGATTCATTTCCATCTGTGACACAACTTTTGTGCCAGGTGCTGCATATGCATGTGAGTAAGGTTGATGAAGGCGACCGTGCACCAGCTGAGGCTCCCTTAAAGAGGTTTAAGTGTTCTCTTTTTCCCCTCCTTGTGTCACTAAACTAAAGGAGAGGGGTGTGATGTGGTTGTTACCTTCTGCAGGAACAGTCTTGGTCTGTCTCTTCTTTATGCCAGCCCTGTGGGTAAGTATATATTCATTTAAGGGAGTGCAAATGATAGGAAAATCTGAATCATTATATGCATTGAAGCAGCAGAAGAAAGGTTGTAATGCAACAGGATAAAATAACTCAAGCTTAAATTTAGTGTCTGAGAGTGCAGCTCTCTCTTCATGACTCACCTAACTGAAGTTCACTTGTGGACTGCAGGTGTCTGATAAATGAACTCTTTCTGGCTGCTTTCTTTGAATTTCAAGAATACAGCCTGTGAACCAGAGTTGAAGACATTTATTGTTCTTTAGAAACATGCACTCACTGAAACACATGCACATTCAGTAATAATTGTTGCCTGACTTCAGCTATGAACATAAATGGAAAAACTATTCTTATCAGGAAAATATAAATGATTAGTTGTAAGTACAGACAGATCTTAAATATGCCTGCATTGAGTGAAACAGTAGGTAACTATGAGCCCGGTCATATTTATAGGGGAAAACAAGTGAAGGAGAAGAACCTAGAAAGGTAAATCTACATATGCATTCATAAAATCTTTGTGATGTTTTATAAAGCCTTGAAAACTAAGTGGATTGTTTCAGGTCAGAAATTAGGATGATTTTCTTTTGAGAAAGAGTGGTTAGGCATTAGAATCAGTTGCCCAGGGGGGTGGTGGAGTCACCATCCCTGGGGGTGTTTAAAGAAAGGTTGGATGTGGTACTTAGAGGCATGGTTTAGTGGGTAAAATTGGTGGGAGGGGGATGGTTGGACTAAATGATCTTGGAGGTCTTTTCCAACCTTAATGATTCTATAACTGAATTTATTGAATAGCATTTTCTGATGCTTCTATAATGAAGGGATAGACTATATAAGGAAATACTTAAACTCTCTCTCCTTGGACGCCCAGGCTTCAAGCTCCTTTTACAGCAGATAAAAAGTTTTGGGCAGCTCTGAACTCTCCTTGGAAGCTAACTTACTACTGCTAATGTGGCTGTCTAAGCTAGAGATTTAAATAATGCTCACACTGATCATTAAGAGCTAGCTCATCTAGCACTAACTTGTAACTTGTTTGGGAGGCTGCATGGAGCTGCAGTGCCCCCAAGAAAAGCAGTGGGAATTATGTCCTCAAATAGAGCAATCTCTCACAATGTTGTTGGGTGCAAGGAGATTGATAATGCCAGGCCACTTTTTGCTATGGTTAATCATGCACTATAGAACATGAATATATAGAATTATATATATATATAGAAACATAAATAATATATTAATATATATAAATATATAGAACATGAATATCTAGAATATAGAACATGAGCAAACAGAAATGCTCAGCTACCTAAGTATCAGCTGGTGTTAAGCATCTTATTCCACTCCTTTGTGAATTGTAATCCTTATCACTTTTATCTGTATAATAGGGATAACATTTCCCAAACTCCCAACAGCTCTATGGAGTGGGATATATTGACTTCTGCTTTTTTTAGGAGCTATATGAAGACGAAACTTTCTCAAAATGAGAAGTATGGAACTGCTATCCAAGTAAACAGTCCGGTCTGTATCCAGTGGTTTATTTTGAAGCATTCAGTCATGAAGCCAGGCACTGATTGTATTTTTAATAAGGCTGGCAGAAAGTTTTCTATTAATGGTAGAAAAACAGTGTTTCAGTGAACTGAATCATTTTTTGAGCGACTGCTTTACAGAACAAGTTTTAAATTTGTGACCAGATTTAAAATATTAAAGCTTAAATAATGAGTACTTGTAAAGTTTGTATGATAAACTTATTCTTTTGTCAAAGGGAAGACCAAACATCATCTCCTAATTATGTATTTTTACACAAGGTAATCCAATGTCACACAGTGTTATTGCCTTGTATTTCTGGAAACGTCAGATGACTTTTTGAACACTGAACAGTAGTTTCTGTGTGTATTAAAATTATGTTTACAGCTATTAGAGAAATTCTGTTTTTATTCTGCGTTCTGCAGTTAAATTCATATTTATTTTGGAACAGTTAGTTATAGACAAAGTTACCAATTAGTTTTTTTTTTTTTTTTTTTTTAGAAATAAAAATACTTGAAATTTTGCCACTATTCTTCCAAGGAATGCAATTATCTTGTACAGAATGTCAACGCATAATTTCAGAAAAAAGATTGAATAAACAATTTTTCATGGGTAATAATAGCCATCTAACTTCATCTTAAAGGAGTAAAAGCACTATAAAATATCATTCCACTTTACCTACAGCCTAAGACATCAGTAGTGAGAAGCAGGGAAGTGGGAGCATGACTAGTGATTTAAGTAGGAGAATTTAACCTACTGAAAATAATGAAAGCTGTGATGGCCTCATGGCTTTTGTAAGCTCTTGCTTCCTTGCAGTATCAGTTACCAAGCCAACAACGTGCACAATTTTTAGTGTAAATTCTTTCTGTTCAGCTGCTTAATTTCATTATCATGTATATTTTAAAAACATGGAATAAAATTCTGATGTCTTTGTGTGTAGTATGCCAAATATTTGATACATAGATATTAATTTTATGAGACATAATAATCTCTAACGATTCAGGAAATCTAAAATTTTCAATATAACTTTGGAGCCAAAGAAATTTCTAGTTGTGACAACATCCTTTTAGAGCCAGTTATGACAATAATTGAGTTTCTATGCTTTTCTTTTAATTTCACTACCTGATGATACCTGAAAGCAATAGACTTTTTCAGAATCCCATTATATACCATTATAAGATCTGATTTCCCTTTTTTTATTATTTATTTTTTTATTTTTAAATGTAATTGTCAGTCAATGTGCTATAGTGAGCCTAGCTTTCTTTTGGCTCTCATGGCTATACACTGGGTGTGTGTGGTGGTGGGAGGTGTTGGGGGGGGGGGGAGGGGGGGGGGGTTAGTAGAACAAAAGGTCTTTGCTTCATCATCCCATCAAGGAGATTTCTTAACAAATTACCTTTACCCTCGAAAGAAAACACAAAGAGACTTTTTGTGGCTTTAACAATTCTCATAGTTCATCTTCTTTTATTGGCTATTCCAGGGAAGAAAAATACTACCTTTTAGACCTAGGACATAATGATATTAATATTTTTAAAGAATCATGTTTTTATTAAATACTTAGATTTCACAAGACTCTAAGCATTATATAAAGATATATATATGTTATTATATATAATAAATATAATATAATTATATATTATATATAATAGATATAATAATATATATTATAATATATATTATATACCAATAATAATAGATTTTTCAAAATGCATTTTCTTTGTAGACCATTTATTTACAAAGAGTACATAATAGTAAATTATAATACAAAATAGTAACCCCTTTCTTTGTATGCTAGTTCACAAAAGACTTGGTGTTCATAGGTTTGCCTTACTCTGAATGAAATTCGCTCACTTGCAGAAAAGCACCTTAAGGCATTTCTGAAATTTTACTTCCTTTTTTAGAGCATCATGTGAAAGAAAGGCCTAGTCCTCTATGAATGAATAATTTGGTGTAATTTCCACTGATTTCATTAGCATCTCCGAAGGACTTTAGAGGGCTTTGTTGGTTGTTTGGGGACCAAAAAAAATACTAATACCAGCAGGCACCTACTCTTTCCTGCCAGTCCTTCTGTAGCTGTTCCAGAAGTCCCTTCTCTTTCCTTGGAAGTGTAAAACTAACACCTGGGTTGGAGAAATGACACCTGGGCTGAAGTGTACCTGTGTTTACAGAGCCACCATAAAGTTTCCTCAACTGCAAAGAGTCCCTATGGTCTCTCATCTTGTGTCCTATCTTCTTCATTACTGCACAATGTTTTGTGTCTGCTGTGCCTGTGTAGGACTTGGGGAGTTTGCTTTTTGGTTTACATCTTTTGGAAGCTCACTGTTTTCAGCAGAGGTCTTGCATTTCAAATTTATATTGGGGTCCCGTAAATCAGTTGAAGAATGACTGTGTGGTCCTGTCATACCATAAATTAAATTAAGCTATTTAGGAAGTTTTACTAGTAACAGGTGGATGTACTTAAGATAGAATGAAAAAAAAAATCAAAATATATAAGAAAAACTCCAGCAATTTCAGCCATGTTCCTGGTGCATGCTAAAAGCACATTATTCTTAGAAGAAAAAAAAACAGTATTGAATAATGTAATTTACTACAGGGATCCAAACACCTCATTCAAATAAAGTTAAGAGTTTACCTCTTCTAGCATGTCACCAAACAAATTACATTAAATACACAGACATAAAATACACATACATAATTTCTTCTGAAATTATCCAGCCTTTGATGAGTTACTATTATAAACAAGCACGCATCGTATATACAGACATAATTGTCAGCTGTCTGGCTACAAGTCAGTCATAGTATAGTGATACACTTTTTGCCATCGATATACTGCTGTGCTTAAGCACCTCTGAGCCTGCTTTGAACAATGATGAGTTTGCAGGGAAAATCCTGGAGACAAGAGACGAGATGTCACTTTCCAAAGGCACCCTTAGCTGCTTTGTAGGCATGATTCATTCATATAAAGGAGTTGATGCTAAACTTTAAGCATGGAAAGATCAGTGAATAAACCTATTGTTAATTTTAAAAGCAATTTCAAATGCCTTTACAGTTAAGCCATTTAATTTCCATTGCTTTAAGTTTAATCATTTTTCATTAATGTAAGCTAATTTGCAAGCTAATCTAATAAAGTAGCATGAAACATAAGGAGCAGTGCATTGAAATGAAGGAAGCTCAGTTGCTTGCAGCTCATTAAGGTTCTTGAAGTTTAGAAGACTAATTACTGTCTAAAAATTATTTTGTTTACCTCTACCTTTTGAGAGTTCCTGTTTTATCCCACAGTTTAAGATTCACAAGCCAAATCATCAGTACATATAATTTGGTAGAGCTTCAATAAAGTCAACAGGCCAATTTATACCAGTTGAGAATTTCAGTGTTTGTTGTTGTTGTTTATTTATTTTTTAGTTGCTTGCTTGTTTTGACTGGAAGTTGATGAAAGCTTCCCTTTGAAAGAAACATTTTAGTGCAAGCATCGGCAAGCCATGTTTCCTCTTCTTGTGCCTAACAGAGTTTATGGAGCACTTCATGTTGATTACAATGAGAAGCTTTAGATTGTAAAATTCATGCTGTAAGAGAGTTGACTAATATTTTTTTTAAAGCTTTAAAATTGAGGCTGCAGGACTTCTCTTAATTTGTGTCTGAAATAGAACCTAATTTTTTGTAAAATGATCTTCTAGTCCTAACTTGCAAACTTAGAACAATACTACATCACAGTCATTGGTAAACTAAGTACCCTTGCTAGTAAAGATGCATAAAAACATCTAAAATCTTTTCACTTACTTTTTCAGGTATTTTAACAACTTCACTGAGCAGTTCTTTACCAGATTTCTGTTTTCCATGGATACTCCAGATTATTACAAAATTAATCTTGTTTTTCTGCCATTCATTTCTGATCAAATGTGAATGTTAATTATAGTCTAACTCTAGTTCTAATGTTTACTCATTTAAAGATGACGGTGGTCATACAGCCAGGAGATAAGACGAAAAGACTTCCCTAAGAGCTGCATTTGCACATACTGGAATACATATTGTTGCTTATGCCCATGCAAGTTATCCAGGTCACTCTGCAGCAGTGACATGTTCTCCTTACTTGCCACAATTTTGTTGTTGTTTCTTCTCTCTTTTTTTCTTTATCTTAAATAGCACAGGACCAAGAACTATTCCAAATTACTACATGTGTTATGAGATAACTAGTGTGGTACGAGATATAGACATTAAAATATAAATGCAACAGCTGAGTGTTTGTATAAAATATTGTAAACACTGTGATCTTAAAATATAATCAAACATTCCATACTGTACTACTTAAGGTATTACAAAAATGTTCCAAAGCTCAATAGAATCAAAAGGAAAAATACGATTAACTTTAATGTAACACTAAGCATTTTTTATCTTTAATAACACAGGAAATACAGAAATGCTTCAACCTTCAGAAACACAAAAACAAAAGCTCTTTTCTTACATGTGCTCCCTTTTTCCCAAGCATCCCTCAGGAACCTCTTGTATGAGTTTCACCCACTTTTTCTGTGGATGGGAGAGATGGATGAAGTATGTGCCTCAGGGATAGCTTTAAACCTGATCCTGACACAGTTTCAGTTTGCTGTTGTGACCTTGCTCGGCTACTGAGGGCCTTAGGGACTGCACTGAGATGAAGACTGCCTCGGTACCACTGGCTCTGTCCATCTGTCTAGATCACTGCACAAATCTAACAGAGTGATTTTGCCCTTAAACAGACATAAATACTGCTGTGTAGGCAAACTAAGAGCCTCCTCCTGTGCAGGAATTTTACTGAGCCAAATGCTGGTCTTGCAATGCACTTGGGCAAAGAACAGTGGGCAATCTTATCCCAAGTGACATTTCAGCAAGGCATATAGAGAAGTTAATCAAGCATTACTGTCCTTGGGAGAGAGATCAGAAGCTGTTTCTGATCCAGATTTTTCATTGGTACAGAAGCTGCAGCAGTGAACACATAATAGTATCCGTAGTTCACAAGTAAAAAGTGGGATTGGGAAGTCAAAACTGAGTAAGATGAGTGTGATTTTTAGACAAAATGAGACTATTGAATTTTAAAATGAGTTAATCAGGACAAAAATAGGAAAAGAAAATAATTATTTGAATAGTGGATAAATTGAAGTGAATAGGATATATATCATATTTATTTCATCATCATTAAGAAAGCTGATTTTCTGACACTCTCACACAGATATAAAAATATACTGACTTTTGCCTTCTTTCTTTAAGTGAACTGTATTATGTGGCTGTACTAAAATCCATATGAATAAAGATTTCTGTAAAAAATTGTTTTATGAGCAATGCAATAACTGTGTATGCAATTAAAGATTTGGTTCTACGTCTGCATTTGAGATACAAACAGGATAACACAGTATATTTTTGTTAGAATATGAAAAGAAAATACAAAATTGGCTTTAGTGGAGCTAAGTTACTTGGTATTGTCCTAGCTGAGGTCAACTATAAAGAAGAAAGCACAGAGAAGTGGTAGTTTGGAAACACCGTTGTGCTTGTAATATCTTGCCACAGGGCTTTGTGGCACTCCCTCCTTTGTGAAGGCTATTCCATACAAGAACTATTTTCACGAAGAAAGTTTAATCCAAGTAAAAATCTACTACTATATTCAGTGGGCTGGGAAAGTAGTCCCCTTATGGTTCCCATGCTATAAATGGAGTCTGAAGAAGGCTTCTAGAAACATTCATTCAATTTTTTAAATTACAAAGCAGGATTACAAACTGAGTTAAACTGATTTGCCAGAAAAACCTTTTATAAAAATTCAAGTCACTGAATATGAATAATTGCAAATGCAGACATTCACACTAGAAAACTACTTCCATATTGTAGGGGTATGAGAAAATTGCTATTTTTGTAAGAGAATGGCAATTATTAAATCACTAGGAACTGTTTAAATGCATTGGATTGTGGATGTGACTATTAACAGTACGAACAGGTAATAGATATTTTCTTTCTTCTAAAAATCTAATTGCTCTCTGCTATATCAAGAGGAAATTCAGTATGCTGGGTGATTCTCTGAGGTCACTTGCTGTGTTTTCCATCATTTTCTGAATGGAATTATCCTATGAATACTCTATAATTCAGGTGAATGGGAAATGTTTTTCTATTTCAAGAGAATTTTCAGAGGTTGAAAAAAGTTTAAAAACATTAAAAATGCCAGAATGCTCATGAATTTCTATCTGAAAACAACATTTTTTTTTTTTTAAATTACGTTCAAGGAAAGAAGAAATTATCCCTGGAAATGCTAAAATAGGGTTTTATTAAAATCTTTCACCTAGGATTTTCTTAATATAGATATTGGACTTGAGCACTGGCATTTTTTATTTCAATAAAACAAATCAAAATAAAAATAAAGTAATCATTTCTAACATTTATGTATTCAGATTTAGCAAATTATGAATCATTTGAAGTGTTAATGGCTTTATAAGGAGAACCAAAGCACTGAGGTCACAGACACTTAGGCATGAGACTTAGTTTATAGAAGACAAGAAGTGAGATTTGCCAAACTGCATGCAAGCAACATGTTCTGCTTCTGCAGGACAGATGTCTAGATCTGGGCCTGTAATTTCACTTGGTTTCCATCCCTTTATTCATATATGAGCAAATTCTTGGAGTTCAGCATGCAAATTAAACTGTTCATATAAAATAAAATAAAATGTTTCTGGAATAAGAAGTTCCCAAAATATACTGGATTCTCTTTATTCACAGAAGTCACTAAAGCCATTTTATCCATCTTTTTAAGGGCAATTACCCATCAATTTAAGGACACATTAATGTATTTTACCACTAGGAAGTAATCGTAGTATAAATAAACCCAGATTCAGTGGATTTCCTTAGATAGATCTAAAAGCTAAATCAGGTCCATTGTGCCTTTGTTGGACAAGGAAAATTACATGCTATTCATTCAGGATGTTCAGAAATTCTCTGCATGTGCCTGTGATGTATCTATAGTCCTTCTGCCAGTTGGTTAATTGCAGCAAAAGATATGATTTCAGTACATCTAAGTTCTCTCTTGAAACATAAATTAACCAGCTTGATGTGAAGGGAAACTAAACATACTTTTCCCTGTTACAGTCAGAAGTTCGGCATTCTCAAGTACTCTGAGTCCACGTGCAAACCATAGGAAGAAAAAACAAAACAAAACAAAAAAACAAGACTTTATTAGAGAAGTGGGAAAGGTTATAAACTTGGGAAACATAGAAACAGGAGGGTCCTATTGCTTTTAAATGCAAATACACATTTACGTGTTATGGAAAAATAATCTTTCACCTTCCAATATTTTTTTTCTGTATTTTCTGCATTTTCAGTAACCTCACAGAAGGTCCTACACGTAAAGGTAAAAGGTAAGATGGTACCATGGCTTGGAGCTCTAAAAAACAATAATTTTTAATACCTATTTCTTAGCAGATCTGTCACCAGTGACAGGGAAACAGCTTGTATGAATGTGACATTACTGCCCAGACCCGTGACTGCAGCAGAGACCAGGCCTATCATGGTAGGGCTATTTTATGACCATGTACACCCACTTTGACTGGTTTATCACACTGTCCATAGTGGTATGAGTGCTTTTGTTAAGTCTGGATTGTGCCCTTTTCTGGGCTCTCAATATCAAAATATTTTAATGGCAAAAATAGTCACTCTAGATTTCAAATATCTCAAATATCAATGGAGGTTGTAAAGGTAAGTGGCCAATACGAATTACATTCTCTACAGCTTTCTCCTTTAGCTGCTGGCCACAGAGCTCATGTTTTCACACTCCTAGATTCAAGTCATGGTAGAACAGTTAGAGGTTTCGACTTTGGTTATATAAATAATTGTTCCAGAGTAAATCTCTGCCTGTTCCTCTATGCTCTTTGCAAGCCTGGGAATTTATGAGTGGATGAATTTAGAAGCACTGAAAGCATTACTTGATCAGCTTCACTGTCATCAGCAGATGTCACTGCAGCCATTAGTAACTAATGAATTGTTTAAGAAGATATAATGGCTAATTTGTCTGGTCAAAAAGGCATAAACACAACCTTTGAAAAGTGCCTTCTATTAAGTCAAAAGAAAAAATTGAGTTCACTGTCCTTTAATTTTTAAATAGGATGAGTTCCAAATCAATTACAGATCCGAGACAAATTATGTGGTGAATTTGTGGCATCTTCTGAGATGCTGATGAGAAAATGATAGCTGTTATGCAATACTTAGGGTGCCAAAGGATCAGGTAAAGAAACCAGAAAAGAGATTTATGTGATCATAATATGAATAAGTTGGCTCCCAAAGGATCATTAAACAAGATATTTGTCTCCCTCCCTGTTTTTTTGAATAATGAGCACTTATATCTGAAGGCTTCTGTCTTTTTCCATGCACTTTTGAGTGGCCAGAAAATGTTTCATAACTGTGATTGTTACTTTGGGTCTTCATTAAGGCCAGATTTCCTACCTTGTTTTCACACAAAAAATAGTAATAGACAACAATATAAGAGAACCTTTCTTTACACATACTAAAACTAGGATCTATTTCCTTCTGATATAATGAATTAGTCACAATAGTTAGTCTAACCTGAACTGAGGACCTATATTCTAATTTATCCATATTCAGTGTGACCCAATAAATTAATCATAGAGTTCACAAATTTAATATACTTGTGGAGTGGTCTAATCAAAAATATCAGATGGCTAGGAGTCAATTCCTTGCTCATGTATCCTGTGTAATCACTGGATGATGGAATAGCAGAATGACTGTATGAACTAAGAGGAAAGTTAGAGAAAATTTTAAGAAGCCAGCCCACCTCACTGTCCGGACTGCAGTCTGAATGGAACTCAGCAGTGGGACTAAGTCTTGTACTTTTTTTTTTTTTTTTCCTGTTAGGACTGCTATAGTTTTTGAACCCCAGATCTTATAAACACTGTTTCCACTGCGTTAGGAAGACAGTGTCACATCTTCAAATTATAGCAATATTAGTAGCCACTGTTTGTAATCTGGAAAACAAAACAAACAAATAAAAAACAAACAAATAAAAAACAAACAAACAAAAAAAAAACCAACAAACCAAACCAAGCAGTGAACAAGCACTGGAACATACCTTTATACTTACCTTACTGTCATTAGCACATTACCAAGTAACCCTGACAAATTCAACTTTTTCATTTTCTATGTCAAATGGTAATTAAGTTCTTGTGTTGCAAAATGGGAGGAATGACTATCATTTTGGTAGTGTGAGCTGTTATTAACAGGAAGGGTTCTGGACTGTGATAAACTTTTAAAACTGTTTTCTAATAAACATGTTCTCGTATTAAAGATTCCTTGGGCCTGAAACTGAAGCAATTAGTTCTTTTTTTTTTTTTGTTAAGTCACTCAGACTGTACTGTCAAAACACAACTGTGCAAAGAAAAATTAGCTGGCATGCAGCAGTGAAAAAAGGTAAGACTCTAAGGGTCAGCTCATCAGATGGTGTAAATCTGCTTTGTGCTACTAAAATCAATGGAGCTAGACAAGTTTACAGCAGTGGACAATGCTGCATCTTGGTAGCATGTATGCATGCCAGGAAAGTGCCGCTCGCAGAGGCACAGACAGCTACAGAGTGGTGAATATAAGAGAGAACAGTATGGAGTGATGTGTACTAAGGAGTAAGAAAGACATTTCACTTTGCTGAACCTCTGTACTCTTAAGGTTTATCAAGTCACTGAAATGTTTGTACACATTTCCTCATTTTCTTTTCACAGTTGTGCTGTCAGAACAGCTAAAAAATGGGATTGCTAAGTATACCTCATTATAAAAAATTAAATATTCAGAGTATTTTAGATGCCAAATTTACTTCAGGTAGCTGTTACAGATTATGATGTTGCTTTTAAAAATGAAATGAAAGGAAAAGAGAAATGAAGACCAATAATTTAAAAAGCTTATTCTTTATGAAGGCTTGCACAGCACTTGTGCTATTGTATTTTTAATGTGTTATTGTTATCTTATTAATGAATTAAATATTCCAGGCAAATACCCATTCTTGTTTTACATGAAAATGTAATATAACATGCTGATATTGCAGTGCAATGGTGACTAAATCTAGAGTTGTCACAAGCTATAGACAATATAATCATTCTGTGTTACTCTTGATGGAAAAATAATGACTTCAGACAGAACTTTTTTTTTTTTTTTCTCCTAGCAGTGAAATTGCAGAAAAAAAGTAAATAATGTGAACTATGTATGAGGGGACACCACCTGGAATGGAATTTCCCCATGTCTGCATACAAAACTCCAAAGTTAAGAAAACAGCCAGGGAACAGATGTCAAGTTTTACAGTACAGAAGTAAGGAAAAAGGCATGGAAAAAAAGCGTTTCTACAAAGTGAAGAAATTCTATTGCACAAAGAATCTCTCCCCATAGGGGACTACTAGACTGCTTTGGAAAGTTGTGATGAATTATGTGCCACTGTAGTTCGGATTGTTTCTTAAATCACATTTTAAAAATACTTCACTGTTGAGCAATATTGTTTATACACTAGGAACACAATTTATATTAAGAGACAACTGCTTTTTAGGGTGTAAGATTTAAAAGAGAAGACTTCAGAAAAAGAATTTACAGTTTCAAGAAAGATCTTCCTTTGACAGACAGGGAAGTCTATTATGATTTACTTATAATAAACTTACTTTGGGTTATGTTGTGCTTAGCTATTGAGGATTATATTGGAGAGGAGTAAAGTATATTAGATCTTTTTGCCTATTTGCACTGCCATTACATACACAGGCAGTAGAAACCATGCAAGGATTTTATGATTTTTTTTTTGTAATTATTATTTTTTTTATTTGGAGAAAGGGTAAATTACTTTCAAATTTCTCATATCCTACTGAAAATTCTTAGGCCCCGGGTATGAGAAAACACTTTTGAAACTGAGCTCTGTGCTCTTTAATCATCTCTTGGACTTTTGTTTATATGCTCTTGTACCAAGGTTTTAAAATATTTTTCAGTGCACTGTTTCAAATAAATTATGAGGAAACTAACTAATTTGACAAGTGCTCTAGAAACTAAACCAAAAACAAACAAACAAACAAAAATGTAAGAGATGTCAGTAATACTCTACTCCCTCTTCTAGGCAAGAATAACAATAAATGAGTCAATACTGGCATATTAATCAATCTTTTTAGTCTTTTCTTTAAAATTTACAATATTAGAGACAATATGGCATCTCCAACCAATCCAATCAATGTACTACTGTAAGAAAAAAGACTATATATTTGTATTACTGAGAACAGATGAATTCTTACACTGTACTACCATGCAATGTGGCAGCAATATAACGTTCATTAAGATTTTCATATTGATCTCTATAGGTCCATTTAATGCAACTAACATGGTAATGTTAATCTGATGAGAACGTATTAGGATAATTATCATCATGTCAGCTGCATTAACCTCTTACAAGTGGACATTATTCACTTCAGTCCACTGTGGTTTTAGTAATATGCAAAATTGGACTGATGGTATTAGCACTAATCAGATGGGCTAATAACTGTTTTCTTCAAAAGCCACCACTCACAGTCTGTAGGATGAGCTCGGAAATAAAGGAACTGTTATAGAGACAAAGCAATGGCCTATGGTACATGGCAACCAAGCAGGCACATCCCACAGTATGCTGTAAATCTTCTGGTGAATATTATTTTTGCTGAATACATGGAATTAATTTCCACTGATTATTGTTGATAATTACTTTTTTTTTTTTTTTTTTTTCTTCTCCATCAGATAGCAGCAAACATTCAGGAAGCTAGAGAGGCACAATGCTCATTTTCAGGAATTATTGCTTATAGTTACTAATCAATGTATTCAATCTGCATAGTTTCAAAAGGATCAGGACAATATTACACTGTCTATTTTTTTCCCCTCCCTGGACAGCACCAACAATTTGACTTCATCATCAAGAGATCCCCACACTATTTGTGATATTTGTCATGCGAAACAAGTTTTAACACTCAACATTCTCACTGGACTTGCCCTCACTGGTAAAAGAAATGGTTATTTTAAAATTCCTTTGTTTGAGTAAAAGTGCTTCTTAGAGCTTCACCAAGGATACTGTAATGAAAAAAAATGTTTAGTAGATATATATTTTTTTCTTAATAGCAAGAAAGAAAGGACCTGTATACTATATCTGACTTACCCATGGTCACAGCTGTGCTAATACAACAGAATATTAATCTGTAGTTTTACACCCAGAAAAGATTTGGAAGAGAACATTGCCTCTGAAAAGGGCATATGCAACAAACATTTGCTGTAAATAAATAAAAGGTTGAGGAAGCTTCCAGGAAATATTTGTGTATGTAAATGCATGTACCCATGTAAAATGGGAAGCCAGGCATGCTGTATTTATCTCCCTCCCAAAAAACACCCACCTTGAATTTCTCAGTTCCAGAAGATTTGTATTAATTTTTGGAAGTTTCAGAAAAGTCTTGGGGAGTTTGTTTGAATGTTGTTTTCCTCGTAACTTAGTATAAGAGGACCTGTTCTCTGTTTCAGTTGGAAGATTGCCCTCTTGAATAAACAAACTGAAATTTAGTATCATTTATTTTATCATTTAAAATCACAATTATCATTTTTTTCAATTAATATTTGCAAATCTTATGCTCATCTCACAACCCAAAGAAGTTCCTTTTGTTGTCACCAGCACAAGGAAATGTGACAGTATTTCTGGTATTAACAAGTACATAATGTCTGTGAGTCCAGACATTTTCAGTATACGGTCTTGTACGGTCTTGTAACAATCCTTACTCTATTTGAGATATATGTTAATCAAACTGTTAGATAAATTAACTACATTATAGTTATGGACAAAAAAAAAAGTCAGATTTTGTTTTGGATCACAGAATCTAGTGAAACCCAATCTATTAACAACACATTGTGATGACATTTATTTCATAAGATTATTATGTAATGATCTGAAGTCCAATGAAATTAATTTGCAAAAGTAACTGCAGAGTTTGGCAGACTAGAAAATGTCTGTTTCAGACAGAATGGCATTTTGATGTAACATTCTTTGCAGATAGACTGATGGGAAGAACAAGGCTGCTAGAGAAACTTGATAGAAGTTAGATTGAATTTATTTCATTATACCTAAAAATCAATTGATATAACTTGAACTGTAATTTGCCTTTTTTTCCCCCTCATCAGATGAAACCTTTTTTTACCAGGGGTCATTTCTAATTGTAGGACCTGTGCTTGTAGAAGAAAATAAATGCTTTGGAACACAGCTGGGATTTTATTAATATCTGGAGTGTGATGAAAAGGGTGGAAAATCAGGGGAAATGATGGTTCCATCACCACCTCTTCCAATGAGGCTAGTATAACAGGCTGATTATGTGAGAAAGGGAAAATTATATTGGTCTAAACATAGGATCTTCACTCAAGTTTGTAAAAGACAAGGCAATAAACCCTGTTTGAACTGCCAAAGAACGGCTAAGATATGACCCTTTTAATTCTTCAGATGATGGGAAAAACAATCAACATAAAAGGAGTAGCTTGGGTAAATGGAAATAATCCATATAAAATTGTTTAAATATTAACAGAAAATAATTCCAGCTAAATGAGGTCAGTATTAAAGGCTCTTATTTGCAAACTTTATTTTCTAGTTCCTGATAAGTTTATTTTCCTCTTCCTATTGTTTTCTAGTATATGTTCATATTTGATTATGCATTGATATATTTTATTTGGTGGTTGTGTGGACTTCCTTTTGACATTTTATTTTATTTACTGAGGTATACAAGTCCAGTATAACATGTTGAAAATGACACTTCATCAGCTATATATCATACTTTATCTCTAGCACTCCTGTGTTAAAGTCAAATTGGTCTATCTATCTATTATAAGCCGTGATTTGGGAGGTTTAAATATTTCAGCTTTTTCTCTCTAGGCATAGTCAGTACATATTTTATTTTACTCTGTCTCCAACTACCTAATTCTCCAACCAAGGTACTATAGCTCAATAACAACAAGCTATCAACCCACCCTTGTCATTTCAATTTTTCACACATTTTCTTAGTCTGTATGTTCTATATCTCAGTGAAGTCTTATCTCCCTGGTCCACTGCCATAGGCTTGTGTTATATAACAAAGCCTCATCTCTGAAATGTCAAAAATAATGAAAAAAGGAAAACCACAACAGAGAAATCGGCCACAGACACTTCTGTGGATCCAAAGTTCTTACACTTCTGTTCATCAGCAAACCTTAAGTTAGATGGCTTTTCTATCACCTGCACTGTAGCTCTGCTGCCACTTACCAATGGGGTGCTGCCCAGCAACGAATGCTTCCTGCAGAACATCTCTGTGCAGGTATTCACTGTCAGCTAGAGAAAATACTGAGCACTGGCAAGGGATTTCTCTTCTATTTCAGCTATCACAGTCTTTTTGAGAGCACAGACAAAATTACAGGAGAAGGTGACATAAGAACATGTAGTAGTTGTAAAAATGGAGCCGTTGGTGGGATTAGGAGATTTATATAGAGTTTTAAAATTTCTCAGAAAAGTCACTGAAAGTATAATCCTCACTTTTGTTACTACATTTCATCAAAATATCAATCACCAATTGCTTTTAAAAGGTGATATTTTTCTTCCAGTTGGATATGTGATTCTTCCCCTGGGATGAAGTGATGACCAGCCATTTCACCAGTAATAAACAGAAAATCTTCAATATCTCCTGACATTAAAACAAATCAGTGTTAATGGGAAAAAACGTGAGAGGGGAGAACAATAGTTGATGTTGTTCTCATTTAATTGAAGGATTGAAACTGAAAAGCTGGAGAAAGAGCAGAAGGACTAAAACATATTGCCCACCCTGAAGGCTGAAAATAGTGAAGAAATAGGCACATTCCAGCAAAGCAAAGGTGTGTATTAGTTCCCTTAAAAAAAAAAAATAAAAATCAGCCTTTATTTGCAAAGTAATGTAAGACATTTAACTACTTTCTTATCAGAACTATGGGTGACCCGTTCGGTGACAAACTGGAGCTGATTGATACAGTGGTGCACTAAGGGTTAAGAAGAAGGTTACTCAGAGGTAACCAGGCTAGAATAAGAGAAAGTGGGAACCAATAAGAAGGAGTTGTTAGGCTCGGACGGGCCTATAGAGGGCTACGCGTGATCAAAAGGAATACACCAATCAGAAGTCTTTAACTGTGTTTGCCAGCCACGTGCAGTGCGTGTAGGGGCTCAGAAAAACTGTATAAGATCTGGCATTGGGACAATAAAGGGTTTCCATTTCTCAACTGTCTTGGCGTCCGTGTCGTCATTCCCTTCATAGAACTGCAAGGCAATTACCAGTGTGCTAAAGATCTAATTGTGAGGGTTCATTTGAAATTATTATTTTTTTAAAAAAAGTACTACTAAAGGGCATCACTACTCCTCCATGTGTATGTTTCTATGAATTTCTCTCCAAGCAGCTATAAACACTAAATATACTTTAGAAAAAAAAATCCTACCATTTTCATTAAAGGCATGGATGATTCAATGAAAACACAGTAAATTCACTGTAACATCATTACAGCTCTGTGGATATTATGCTGACTGTTCTGTGCCTTTGCCACTCCTATGCCACATGTCATGAGGATTAATTAATGATTTTAATATGGACCATACACACACACACACACGCATAATGGGCAAACTCATTTTCCAGACACAGTGCAATGTGAATTGTGGCATATTCCCAAATTTCTGACCCATGATTTTACTATTTCAGACAGTACTCTCAGAATTATTGGAAGGACAGTGTGAAGTGTGTGTTCGCAGTCCACAACAGTGCATGCCAAAACAGAATAATTAAATGGAATTTCTTTCACCCTTTCAAATGTAGAAGAAGCTAATAATAATAATAATAATAATGTTACTAAATACAGGACCGTATATGCTTTACTCAATCAGGAAAAAAAAAAAGATTGAACTGAAAGAGCTATGCAATACAAAAACTGGACAGTCAACCTCTTCAAAATTCAAGTAAGTCAATGCATAAATAATAATCAGAAAGAACAACTGATATTTGAATTAAAGTTCAGCTACTACATGTAACTGACTCTACCTCTACACCACATGACAAATATGACTAAAATTGTATCATACACATCAGGTTGGTGACAAGTCTTTGAAGCTGAAAGCACAAATATATTTAAGCATGTAGCTTTCGACAACTACCTGGAAGGAAGTGGTGGGGAGCTGGGGGTCAGCATCTTCTCACAGGTAACTAGTGATAGGACTAGAGGGAATGGCCTCAAGTTATGCCAGGGGAGGTTTAGGTTAGAAATTAGGAGACATTTCTTCTCAGAAGGAGCAGTCAGGCATTGGAACGGATTGTCCAGAGAAGTGATGAAGTCACCGTTCCTGGGGGTGTTCAAGGAAATGTTGGATGTGGTGCTTAGGGACATGGTTTAGTGGGTGACATTGGAAGTAGGGTGATGGTTGGATGAGATGATTTTGGAGGTCTTTTCCAGTCTTAATGATTCCATGATTCTATGATTAGCATTGGTTTTCTGTGGTTGGAGTACCAGACAGATTTACTTTCTTTGCCAGACTTATCTAGGATCATCTTCTTCCTGAAATGGAAAGCAATGAAATTCAAGATAAATACATATAGGTGTTTTGTTGTTGGTGTTTTTTGTTGTTGTTGTTGTTTGTTGTTGTTTGTTCTTTTTTTTTTCTTTTTTTTTTTTTTTCAGATGAACATTTATACCTTGCCCTTTTTGTGAGGGTGTCAATAGATTCAGTATGATATTGAAAAGAGTGAGTCTGGCTCTCGTATGCATATCTGGAGAGATTTGAATCTTGAGTCATACCCTACTTGAAAATGCAATTTGGATGTTTCATATTTATTAATTTCATCTTCTCTTCCTATCTGCTTTAGACCTCTCTCTTGGGTCTCAGCATCTGCTTACAAATCCATTCCCTTAAACCCACCAAATCCTATTTAGAACATATTCAGGACATAGCTCCTGATTTTGAAGCAATCTGTCATTTTTATGAGGAGTTTTGACTCATTTTTATGGGAAGCCTAAGGGACAAATGACATGCAGCATGCCAGAGTAGAGTGATTAGCCTGCCAAACTTGGAATCTCTAGCAAACACCCATTGCTGTTCTAATTAACTTACTACATTCAACATTTGCATAAATAAATTACTTAATTGAAGCTTCCTGAATGGCATGACTTTGCACATTTTTGTGAGACCAGAAATATCTGAGAAAGCATAGTGAATTTTGTAGTTTTTATAAACAACTTCTTCCTTCCATGGAATTCTCATTCATAAACTATTTACGAGTGCAATACTAGGTTTATGTAAGATCTCTCTTTTTTTTTTTTTTCAGTTGAAGTATGAGTTTTCTAAATAAGATATAAATGCCACATTTTTTCAAATTAGATTTTATAATGAACAGGTCAGTGTTTTTTTAAGTACTCGGCCAAGATATGGCAATCATACCTCATTAGTGACTATCTTTCTAAGACTTCACAAGAATCTCTTAAAGAATTTAATGGACACTATAAAGAGCTGCAGCTGAATTTCTGCATTTTTCATGAGAAACAGAAAGACAAGGGAATTGTCAAGCCTACAAAAACAACATTAGAAGTTAAATTTTAGTGGAACAACCATAAATAGAGTGCAACATAATTGGGAAAAGAAAATCTCATTTGTGAAAATCACATTGCAACCACCCTGCTAAGACTAATACCGTAAAAGAAACTGCAGCATGAAAAACAGATAAAAACAATGAGAGTAGAGTTCGGAGACATCCTGGGCACACCCTGTCTGTTTCTGCTGTTCTGGGAATAGCTTATACTACAAAAGTAACATATCATGAAGTAATTGCTCACTTAAAATTAAGAAAAAAGCAGCTGGGGGAAGAATTTTTTGGTCACAGGAGAAATCAAGATGAGTAAATGTAATAAAATAAAATATCCCTGTGTCTGAAAATAGGTTTCCTAAAAACTATACAAATGTGGAGATTAAGTTGAACTTCCATGCTAACCATTTGCAAGCAATTTCATAAACGTGAATGACTTCATCGTTCAGAACCTAACCTGGGAAGATCAGAGCAGAGTGACTTCTCTTCCAGAACCCAGATAAACAGATCATAACATTTCGGAGTGATTCATCAGGGCAGAAACATGGCTTAGAGTACAATGACATTAGCTGAAGCGAATGGTACTAGATATCTCCAAACCCAGTACATGAAAAATGTAAATCGCACCACTCATTTATTCCTTCAGGATAATGCTGATGGGTGGAAAGAAGTGCAAGAATAATGTGATATGTTTTGTGAAAGCCATTTTCTACTGAACAGAAATTTGCTGTGTCAATGATCTATGTGGTGACAAAGCTGTGTCACGATATTCCCAGCTTTCGGACAAACAGAAACACTTTGAATTATGGTTGGATGCATGAATATTTCTGGAAGGTGGTGAAGCAATCTCATCAAACCATGAAAGCTTTGTCAGCTACCTTCCATTTCAGTAGATCCTGGCTTTAGAAGCCTCTGAAGTAAAATTTCAATTAAAACCTGAAAACAAAACAAAACATATCTCAAGGTATTCTTCAAGTATGGCAAAGACAATGTAGAGGTATTGTGCTAAA
Organism: Anser brachyrhynchus; assembly: GCF_964034855.1. Taxonomy (NCBI): domain Eukaryota; kingdom Metazoa; phylum Chordata; class Aves; order Anseriformes; family Anatidae; genus Anser; species Anser brachyrhynchus. Next base: position 13,568,642 of record NC_137702.1, on the reverse strand, counting down.
TTTCACAGAGTAATGCTCAGTCTGTGACTGGTACATGGTTTAAAAACAGCCCTATGCAAATCGTAAATGTAGGAGTAATCAGTAATAGAACTTCATGAGACTCTATTGCCTGTGTGTCAGGGTTGGAAAGTTTCACTTTGGAGTTTCAAAATGCCATTGACATTCTCCCTGTCTTCTGCTAGTTTGTACCAGCATGGCCAAGTACCAGTAATTGCCAGGCTCCAACAATAGCATGTATTAGTAATTGCCAGGCTCCAGCATAGAGCCACAGTGTAGCCAAGTGTTCCCTGCCTGCAGGGTGACAGGGTGTGGATAGGCCTGGGACACTGCCTGCCTCACTGCTGCCCTGCTACAGGCCAAGCCACAGTGCAGGAGGGGGGACACCAGCGCACATGATATTCCAAGAAAGACTCCAAGCTCTGTTCTGCAGACAGCTCCCTCCCCTCCTCCCACACCTGTCCCCAGACCATGCCCAGCAACTCCACCTGAGTAATCGCCCCTATGGGAGGTGATCTCACTTGGGGATATGAACCAGTCTCTAAAGCATGACCAGTTACCTGGTGACACCAATGGATAGACTCCTGCTCCTTCAGTGATCTCTGTACCAAGTACTAGCTAATTATTTTAATTACATTTGTGAAATTCGTTCACGGATGCTCCGGTGAGATCACTGTTGTCTGTGAAGTTCAGCTGGGCTAACGTGCACAGCTGGGCCAGCAAGAAGGTCCCCAGCTGCTCTGATCTCACACCTCCCTCTCACCCACCTGTAGACACTTGACAACTCTCCAATCTCTCTTTTGGTTCTTATAATGGGTTTAATAAAGGAAGTGCTGACACAATCTTAGCTACATCAGCGTAAGTACTCCCCTCCAATAAGGGAAAAAGTATGAATATAAAAATGGCTTTCTTTGTTCAGAATAGAACAAACCAGATGGCTTCCCAGACTATTGTACCTAAAAACTTTTACTGATTCCAGTGTGTACAGTATAATAAAAGCGTTCAGGGGCCTTTAACTTCTTATAGGGTATTTTATTGTCTTTATTCACCAGTCTGGATATTTGCCATGACAATAATTGAACCATGAAAAACACATATTTCTTTAAAGCATGTTATAGTGCAGCTTTTAAGGAATTGCTAGTAGACTGTAATTGAAATGATTTTCATTAATTAATGCTTTGGGTCAACTAGTGCAGTTGAATAAATAAAAATATTTGATTTATAAAATATAAATGGTATTCAGCACTATCAGTTCTTAGAGAAACATTAAACCTAACAAATATTTTCTACAATAGAAAAGTTTATATATACATTTCTACGTATTTGCACATTTTAAACATTTTTAGTAATACTTTTTTACTATCTACTTCATTATATGCAACAAAAGTCTGTTATAATCATGAAGGTAGATTACTACATTAGAATGAGTCTGATGAATGGAAAAAAAACTGTACAAAAAAAAAAAAAAGCAAGTAACTGTTAAAATTTAAAAGACACTCTTGTAAACTTCTACCCAGAGGAACTGCACCACTGAAGCTGTTTAACCAGAATACTATGAATAATCTCCATATTGGCCCCAGATATACATTTACTTCCCCAAAACAATAATTAGGAGGAAAAGATAGTCATTCGCAAACATGTCAGTGGAGCAAGGGGAAGCTTTTAGCAATCCCAGGTGTTCAGGGTTTATAAGTGGTAACAAAAAAGGGAAAATGTGGGTAACTGACAAAAATGCTATTGCTTTATTCTTTCAAAATGAAATTAGATGGTATATTGGAGTAGTTTAAAGAATAGAAACAATACTGAGGAATGAAAAAAAAAAAAGTACACAAAATTTCTTCATTCTCTATGAAATAGAAAGTATGCATTAGAAAAAATATAATTCTGCATTAAAAAATTTCCTCATTTACCCTGTCACTACCTCAAACCAATCAACACTTCCTGCACATGTTCAGGTACTCAGGCACAAAGATGGCTGCGTGTACAAGTGGGCTCTTCAGGAAGTTCTGTCAGGACAATGTCATGTTTTTATTTCTCTGTGGAAAACAAATTGAAGTTCAGCCTTAAAGCTTACATGGCAGGATAGATCATTGTGGGCTTGTGTTTGAAGATCTAAGCATCAAAGTGAACATATATTTCATACTGGACGGGACATTTCAGACAGGTGGCATCTTTATGACATTCATGTTAGAGCCTGAGTAAACCAGCCTCTGGTAAACAAGTCTTCCCCTTACCATAGCCCTTCCAGCTCTCATCAGCTTGATGTCTTCCACCATTGCATTTACATCGAGTGTGGAGACTAGTGCTTTGGACGTGTCACCACGGTGTGAGGTCGATCGCCAGGCTGAAAGTCTAAAAACCGAACAATGCCAGGCTGAAACTGAACCAGCAAACAGTCCTGGAAGAAACACAGACATGCTGGCAGTTCCATGCCATGAAAATGCTGTATGAGCTGCAGAGATGATTCTGAAGGTGAGACTTAGTAATATCAGTTCAAACCACTACTAATTTATCATAATCTAGTGGTCTGTTGGGACTCAGCAGCTGGTGGAAAGGGGACAGAAGCAAGCGAGATTTAGGTTTGTTAGGAGTGTTCAAAGATGGGCAAAGCACACATAGTGTTGACCTTGAGCTAACTTTATGAATAATGTAGTGAAGAATAAACCATAGCTAACATATTTTAGGAATCTTTGTAATAATTGTCAAAACAATACAGCTATCTTCTGAAAGCTTTTATCCATTACTAGTTTACAGTGCACAGTACTTCAGGGTGCCGAAGCACTGTGCACTATTAATGTACTGATTCTGGCATCTGTTGTATAGTCTTTCCATATTAAAGAAGGAAATTCAGTTCTCCTTAGGTCCAAAGGTTTAAGGAACAAACAAAAGCTTGTTGAAGTGAATGGTCTAAACCACTGGCTTCCCATCAGGACCTACATTTTTCAGGAAATAATTTCCTGGTTTAGGCATGCATGACAATTTTGTTTTTATGTTCTACAAAACTCATATTAATGTATTATACATTTAAGCATACTGTTAATAATGGAGTGTTTGTCTGTCTGGTGGCTAAAGAAGGGTTCTCTGAGAGCTTATTATTTTCTGAACTATAATCTCAGCTTCACCATTTTCTTGTGTTTGTGAAATCAAGAAAAATTTTCTTCAATGAATGTCTTGGCCAGGGTTAGTGCTTCCTAACATTCTCTACAACTGCTGTCAGATACTATGGGAAAACCCTACAAAATGTAATAGAATATATCTTTTCCAGCTAGGTTTTTAAACACACAAGGGATTTTAGCAAAGAACAATACACACTGGTGTTGTAGATTATTGTAGCAGACTTAAGAAATAGGAAAAAGGCACTGTACATTCTGAAATTGTAAAAAATTAAAATTAAATTCAATAAAAGTATAATACTTTTCCATCAAAACTTTTGGTTTCATTCATCACTTGCTCTAAGTGTTTTTCTGGAGTTCCAGAAAAATTCGTGCCTGAGAAATATAAGGCATTTATGGATTAATATTTTTTGCACTATCCAACATTCTTCCCCTGCTCAAACACTCCAAATTACTAGTGTTCCATTGTGTGTTAGGGTATTTCTGTCCTAACAAAGACAAAATGAAATGTTGCACACATTTAGGTTCAGTCAGATGATTCACTCCAGCTGAATCTTTAAGAAATGATTTTCCCAGGTTGAACACCTTAGATCTCAGCAGGAAAGCCAGAACCCTGTACTCTGATGACCAATCTAAAACAAATCAAGTTTTGTTTTGTTCACAGTCATGGCTGGAAATTTACCAAGGCTTCAGCCTTCATGGTTACATAAGGAGCCTTGGGACACCATGTGAAAAGAGGCCAAGTGTAATTAATGGGCAATGTCTGGCTTCATAAAATCTTCCTCTGCTTGCAGATGTTCAACACTGTATCCTCTATCAGACATAAGCACTACAATCTTTAAATCAAGGTGATAAGGAGATGTGTGGCCTCTGTGTTCCCAGGCAGTTCCTGGTAAGGAGGAAGGTACTGCCTGCCAAGGAACCCACCAGCGCCTCAGGGGCAATTTTTGTCAGCACTGCATTGCCATTCTTCCTGTTAGGAACTCCAGATCTGTCAGATGCAGGACATCAGAGTACCTCATGCTTTTCCCTGGGTGGCTGAGGTGCAGCTCTCCATTACCAGCTGCAGCTATGACACTGAACAAGCACTCTAGGTACCTACATGATGGTGGGTGCTGAATTCATTTGAGATCTGTCTCCTGTTATACAGTTATTTAAGCAGAAAAGCTGAATTTCTTTATGGTTCTGTATGACCAGTCTTTCAGAACACCACAGGTGGCATATTTGTACCTTTCAGAAATTAAACTTGTAGTAGAAAAACAACTGTTATTTCAGTTTGAACAGAATTTTTGTCTCACACCATTAAAAATAAGCTTTAACTGCTAATATTCTTCTAAGATACTGAAGGTCATTCTCTGAATGAAGGATGAAACAGTTGTTTAGACAGTGCAATGAGGGTACTGATAGAAGAGTCAATGTTTGAAAATAGGCAGGAGGCATTGACCAGAATACTTGCAAAATTGTAGTTTAAATTTTGGATATTAGTTTGCTGGAACAATTAGTGCCATGAGGTTATATCTGCAACATACACCTTTTGTTTATATTTGCAACACGTGTTTGGACTGCATTTGGACTCCTGTATATGAGAGAGAGTGAGATTTTTCACACTTGTACATTTGACATAATAATCTCAAAGCATTTTTACTTATTTATGTTATATTAGCTACTATGCGTAGCTTCTTTAAACAAACAAACAAAAAAAAAAAACCACAAACCTTATTGATTTGAAGTAGTACCCACAAGAACCGATTTTCACCCAAAGTACTAGAATGAAATAACAACATACCTCTATGCAGGAAAACCCTGAAGCGATGTCTACAATGGCTTTGCTTGCTGATGGTTTCATATTGCCTTAAAGGCCAAAATTTGAATTTGAACCAGCTCCCTCTTGTACTTCATTTTATTTCCTAGAGAGCCAGCTGGCTGACTCAAATCCAGACTATGAAGCAAAGATGGGCAAAGCACTTCTCTGGAAACAGATTCTCATATGACATGCACTCACCCAGCCTTCCCACCTGAGGGGCTAGACCTCAGCCACATCCTGAGACTTTTAACACCTGGCTGGACAGGACACTCCAGGCCAGAATTCATCCTTATTTGGAAAGAAAAGGGGAGATTTTACAAACCTCACTTGACACATCACTACTATTGAGAGAACCTGCCTTTATAATATAACCTGCTTGAATGTTTGGTAAATGCTACCAAGTGCCTACTCCTATAGACATTTTGTATCTGTTTCCGTTATGTTTTATTTCCATGTTTTCTCTATATACCAATTAGGTTTAAAAATTAAGTGCCTTGTTATGTGAATTATGATCAATACATATTATATTGCCGATCCTTTTATTCTAAAAATTCTATCTTTTCTAAACAAGCACCTAAAAACAGTTTGTTCCTGGAATAAGATAGGAAAAAAACTTATTTAATAACTGTTTAAGGGAAGAATTAACATTGTTTAAGGAAACACCATTTTTCCTATCTCAACTACTAGGATTTTTGTATCAGTATCTGAATAAAAGTTACTTCATCAATTGCATATCTACTTAAAAACAAGTTTTCTGGCTGTAAGCATTCACCTAGAAGGCCTGAAACCCTATGGAATTATATCAAGCAGGTTACTAGTCATCCCACTGTCAGTTTTAGCTGACATATTAATCCATCTCTCCCTTGGCTGCACTATAGTACAACAACTGCACTATATTAATCAGGTGGACAGAACTGGGCATAATTTCTTTATTTTTATTTTTTTAAGAAAAGAGTGTGGGAAAATAACCTTACAAATTTGGTATGAAGATGAAGTAGAGATCTAATTCAACCTAAATTGTCAAACTGTGCCTTCAGAAAAAAAAATACTAATTTATTTAAAATATTAATTTGATCATTTGTTTTACAATAAACACAGAAAATTAAAAGAAAGAGTAATCTTAATGGTTTTATTTTAATGTATTTAAGACATGACCTACTTTCCATGGCGGTTTATACAGGAATATGACAGCTTAAATAACTCTTTAAACTGGCTTTACTTAATTACAGATATCCTTCTTTTATATATAAGTTGAGTAGCTAATGGTACTACTGAGATTAGTTGGCTTGGCATTTACAACTTGAATGATAATAGCAGCTAAAAAGTGAAGCATGGAATTTGGTAGATAGCATAGCAGGATAAGGACAAGTATCTAAAATGAGATACAAGCTAAACTTTTATATATATATATAACATATATATATATAAATATATATATATATCTCCCTTTCTCCTAGTGTCATCTTGTTTGTTTTTCCTAAGAAATTTATTAAACTTATTTGTCTGCAATAATGGTGACATTTCTTTATTTATTTTTATCTAACATGATGATCACATTGTGGGACTTATGGACACAATATTCTACACTGCACATTTTGTCTTGTTGTCTGCTGTGCAAAGTAAATACCTCAGAACCTTAACCACTTTAATAAAATATGATGATTTTTTCAAATGGAAAAACAAGAAGCCACTTCTACAGCAAGAAGCCACTCAATTCTTTACATTTTATTTTTGCCCTTCATGTTACTCTGACAATTTCCCACCATTCCTGAAATAACTGCAAGTTTCTGAAATAATTTGAAACCTGTTTTTTCCTAACAGGCTCACACAACAGTCATTTCTGCCCCCATACAGTGAGAAGCAATGCGATATATGATTTTTTTTCCTTTTTTTTTCCTTTTTTTTTTTTTTCACGATTTGGAAACAAAAACACATCTCAAAGCTTGTCATGAGAAATGGAAAGGAAGTTTTCATCCAAAAGTTAATTCAGTACAAAAATTATTTGGGCAGTATAATTCAGAAATTATGACTCAGAAACTTTGATTTTAGGCATTTCAGACAGTTCATGTTGAGATTTCAATCTGTCTCATTGACAGTTAGATAAATTTTGAAAAGTAGGTAACACCTTCATGCTACACTTCCCAAACAAAAAAAAAAAACCAAAACAAAACAAAGAAAAAAAAAAGAGAGAGAGAGAAGAGAGAGAGAAAACAAAGAAAAAAAATAATGAAAGAAAGACGGAAAAAAAAAGGAAAAAAAAAAGGAAGGAATGCAGGCATGAAGAAAGCCGAAGTAAAGAAATGGAAGGGAAAAAAACCCACGGGTATGTGAAAGGGAATTTTTGTTGACAGCCAAAGTTACTATGGTAAAATTCAGTTTAACTCAAATAAACTCAATGTGCAATGCAAAGTCTTTGAAATAAACAAACAAACAAAAAAAACAAAAAAGCACCCACATCTTTTCATGTTTGAAAATGACTAACATTATGTTTACCAAATACAATTTATTTCTGCTGGTATAAACAGATATTAAAATATTCCACTTCCCAAGAGACCTGCAAAGCCCTTTTTTGTAACAAATAATTTGTTTATCTCTGTATTTTCAATTTCCAAACTTTCTATGTTGTTAATAATATCACAATAAGATTTTAGGAAACGCTTAAATGAAAGTTCTAATATAGTCATTTAAAATCCATATATTCAGTAAAACATCATTTCTTTAAAATTCTCAGGCTACCAGAGTAAATCTTAACGTATTCCCTTGTTCATCCAGTTTGCAGCTCTGGAATAAATAACACAATAACAGACTTTTAACACCCAGTGGGCTTTGGGCTTGGGGCCCTGGGGCTAATAAGATACAGTGCCAGTAGCAATTCTAGTAGACAGTAAAAAAAAAAAAAGCACTAAGGGAAAAGAAAAATATTTATTTACTGTTGAGCGTGTTTCTTGTTCTACAGAAGCCTTTCTGTACTTTGGGTAAGCTGGGTTGTATTTTCAGGTGCTGTACCAAGGCAGACTCACAAACGGTGCAGGGTCATTGGCCAGGTGGGCTGCTCACTAGACTAACGAATTTTGTTTTCTGTCCTGTATCTAATATGTAGGTAATGTCTATGTTGTTGTTTAGGGCTGACACATTAAGATTCCCTTCAGCTAACATAATATGAGCCACATTTCTTCGTCCCTATTACTTCTTGGAGTCAAAGTCATCCACGTTGTACTTCTTATTGACATAGCACAATCTGTCAAAGAATTGGCCTACAGGGCACTCGTGGTGCTTTCTAAGAATTTTTGTCCTTTGCTGTATTAGAGAAAGGAATAAAAACACCAAGGGCCAGATGTCAAGAAAGAGAGCCTGCACTATTCTTGACTTTCTTGCAAGTGTCAAGACATGTTAAGAGTCCTAAGCAGAAATGCTAAATATACATGTTCAGATAGTGCCAAACATGCTGAGGAAAGAGACAGCAAGTTCATGTGGTACCTCCCTATGCTGGAGCTCAGCAGAGTTCTCTGGACTGAAGGACATAGCTAGCAGGCTTCGGGCTGCAAAGCTTACAGCCTCATCAGTATGCAGTCAACACCACTGGGTGTTGACTGTGCTCATACAGTCCCCGTTGTCCTCAATCTTTAATGTACATATTGTCACAACAATCCTGTAGAGTAAGAAAGTGCAATTAAATTTGTTTTGCAAACAGGAACTGAGTCACAGAGACAAATGACTGAACTCTAGAAAGTTTCAGGTGCTTAGTTAGGATTTTGCCAAATGTCCTGGAGGAAAACTAAGTCTGAGACTGGAATTAAGCTCTGCTCTTTCATGCCATCAGTTGTTGGTTACACTACTAAATCTTCTTTTCTCTCATTCAGCCATGCAGGAATAAAAAACTGCAGGAAAAAAAAATTGCACCCAAATACCTCTTCGGATTTTACCTCTTCAGATAGTGATTCTTACTAATTTTTCATAAATATTCACATCAACGCACTTTTGTTTTCATAAATTAGTGACCCTCTAAAAATCTCTGCGGTTAGATTTATATAGATTACTGAAGAGTTTAAATTTCTGATTAGCATTCACATGCTTTTTTTTTTTTTGAATGTCTGTAAGAGAAAAGGTGTTCAGCATATTCTAGCTGCATCTCCATTCTGTTAAACACTTGCTCTATTTCTGTAGTAAACATTCCTAAAACACTTTGAAGTTTGATTTCAAAAATGAATTGAATTGCTGAATTATTTTTTGTATGCATACTGCAGGAACATAAATGTTTTTGGAAAACAGTCTTCACTGTCATGTTCATTCTTCTAAATGGAGTGTCAGGGCATGTTAGGTATATTTAACAGCATTATAATTGCAATTTTGCAAAGATGTAAAATGTCAAGACATGCTAGATGTTCTAAACAGCACTGCAAATATACCTGCTATATTTTTTCTGCAGCAAGTGTTTAAACAAAATTAAGCACATTAGATATCAGCAAGGAATATAAGGCACAGAAGGTTAAGGACTGCTATGAACTGAATTACAATACATTGTACTGATAAGAATGCTAGCACCAGTTCTCAAGCAGGGTTTCTCACTTTTTGTCACAGGAAGCCTATGTGCAGTAAAGCGTTTAACTCTATGTGTAATGTTATTATGAAGCCAGTAGAAGAACCAGCATATTCTGGACCGTGGTACGCAGAATTAAATATTAAAATCCTAAATATAATGGATTTTTTTTCTCACCTTAAAGACATAAAGACAGTGTTTGAAGGGTAGTAATTCTCCAGAGCAAACTGGTAAGTGAGGACCTTGGTAACAGCAGGGCTCCAAAGGAGTACCTTGCTGGAAAGAAAAAACAAACCAATCCAAAAGAGGGAAACAACAATCTACCTTTGCCGCAGTTTATTTCCCTCTTTAATTGTATCCTAATTCTAAGTGTCTCTGATGTTTGTTGGGATTTTCTTTGCAATTTTTTCCCTTGTTATGTCTCAGGATATGAACTGTCTAAGCTCCATTCAGCAGAAATTAGTAAAGACTAAATCACTGCTAAATAAAAGACTGTAATGATTACTGATGAGGTTAATCCAAGCCAGTAATTTATACTTTACAAAATCTCACTTTGAACACAGTTTATTAGTGCACAAAATACATTTTCATGGAGTTTCTTTTCCAGTTTTTGGTATTTTTCAAATGGTGATTAAAATAACTAACCTCAATTTAATAGAAAATAAATAAAAAAGAAATACATTTTAAATGTCACATTTATATTTAAAAAACTGGTTTCCATTATGTTATTAAAGTGAAACCAGCTCCTGTTAATTTTCTTCCTTACATTTTCATAGGCTTACTTTATTATACCATTAATTATTTATCTATATAAATATATATTGGAGTAGAAAACTCTCCAAAAGGCACCTCAAGGATGATGTATTTTGTAAACTGACAAAGGGAGAGAATAATTTTAACTACTAGAAGGAAATGTAGAACAGCAATGTGTTTAATAGTTGTATTGAGCAGTACTTAAACAAAAATATTATTTTCATCAGTACTCATTTGGGAAACAGGAGCAAGAGTTTCCTTTCTTGGATGGTAGATTCAATTTTGCATATATTTTTTTGTAGGCTCTTTCTGGTACTGGTTTGTTTGTAACTACACTCAAAGCAAAAAACGTTCTCTGCCTTAGGAGTTGATAACCTTCATATATGACAGCTTTTTGAATGTAATATTAGTAATATTCTCAAGAAATATAGAGGAATGGAAGAATTTAGTTAAAAACAAATAAAATCCATGGAGTTGAGCAGATTATATGGCTTGTAATAACTTTAGAAATAACATAATATTAAACATCTCTTATACATCTGAAAAGGTCATGAAAACAGTCATGTAAATTAACAACCAGAACTTCTAAAAATATGATTTTTGTAAAAGCACATTTTTAATATATACTACAGCAGTCTGAAAGAGTTTAATTTCCCACTTCTGTGGTCAATCAGAAAAAAAAAAAAAAAGAAAATTGTATAGAATTACCTGTGTCAATATGCTGCTGAAAACACAGCAATTCTACAGTACATATCCTCTTCATTCAAATGCCATTGCTTTCCAGAAGGTGATGAGGCACAGAACTGGGAGTGTGTCTGCATCCAGAAAGAATCCAGCTGGCTGTTGAAATGAGTTCTTCAGTATCGATGAAATTCTCTACAATTGCTAAAGTAACCCTGTAACTCATAAATCACTAATCAAAAAAAGCTTCTTAGAGTCTTTGTTTGTGATCTTTTATATTCATTTATTTATTTATTTATTAAAAAAAAAAAAACAAAAAAACAAACAGAGATGGTCTGGTAAGTTTGTATAAGCAAGAGATAAATATAAAATAATTAGGCATGAAGCAAGGGACTAACCTAGGGACTCTGTGTTTAATAGAACAATCATCCAGCACAATGATCAGGAAGAAGAAAATTATTTAACTCATCAGTTCAGGACATAACAGCAGTATAAAAGGCAAATAGGGCAGAGGGTTTTTAGGTGAGGCACAGAATATAAAGCAATAGAGGTTTATACAGCACACACTTTGCCTTAATGGGGATGCAGCATTAAACTACACAGGTGGCAGATAACAGTCTAAAATATTTTCTCAGAGAAAAAGGAAAATAATGGCATTATTTTGAGTAAAGGCACAACTTTTTCCCATTTGCACAGTAGCTAATACAGTAAAGTACTGGACAGAAATGGTCTATTGACTCACAAATCCTTAAAATGATTAAATTAAAAAAAGCTTATAGCAAGATGATTAAAAAATGAAGAGCACAGTTACAGAAAATGATTGAAATTGTTATGTCTTTTTTTTTTTTTTAAACAACAACAACAACAGTTTATACACATAATGTGTTCAAGGCTGTAGCAGCCCACAGACTACAAAGCAAACACCCTGTTCTTGGCAAGTCTCTGAGTGTTTTGCCAATGATTCAGATAAAGAACTTGAGCCAGTGAGGCCCGCACTATACCAGCAGAATCCTTTGAACAACCAACACCAGTAGAATTACATACAAAGGATATTATTCAAGGTATTTCTGACTTTCGTTGGGATTATTCCAAACTCATATCAATTACTTCAACTTTTCCTATCCAAGAACAAAAACAAGAAGGGAAACACAGATTCGGAAGTAATACCGAAGAAGCTTAAGGGATGAGTTGATTAACAAAACAAACAAACAAACAAAAACAAACAAACAAAAACAAACAAACAAACAAACAAAAAGGAGACAATTAGTTTTCATGGATCAGAGAGTATGAAACAGCATCTTTTATCCTGTTAAAATGGTGCTGTCAGCAAAGGCAAGCAAATGCAAGCCTTTTATTCTCCACCTGCAGAGGGCTCCTCGTATAAGTGTGAGTCCAACTGAAATGCATCTGCTGGATCTAGCTTTTCTTCTGACACACGCTCCAATATTTCATTTTTCTTTACTTAATTTTATATTTTCCCTTGGGAATTTTCACATGATCTTGTCACAGTTCACCACTGAACTACCGCGGGTGTTACGTGTTGTCTTTGACTATCCATATAACAGAGATATTCAAATGTTTTTTTTTTTTAAGCTTCATTCTAGAACCTCCTTTATGCAGATCCATAATCAACAATTTTTCTCATTAATGAGATTACAAATAGGCTTCTGAAAAACAAAAAAAGGAAATAATCACTGACTAATAAACTGAAGATGCATATTTTAACATATTTATTTATATTTTCTCATTACTTCCATTAAAAAAAATCATCCATACAATCTCATATAGCACGATGAGTTTTCATACTGCTATTTGAATTGAAATTGAAAATTTCAATTCAAATAATACTGAAGTGTAGTATCTGCTTGTGAACTCTAGGAAAATATTGAAGTGGAGATTTCATTATGAATAGAACATGCTTTGCTCTCTGTAGTTCCAACACTGAGATTTTGATAGATTATGTATCTATAAAATATATTAATACTGATAGAATTTTCATTTTTACTCAAATATTTTGGACTTATGCTCTATGAAATCTCAATAAAAGTACAAAATCAGTAAACAAATTTGTTGAAATTTGTCTTCTTTCTGGATAACCTAGAAGAAAGCTTTCAGTTTGTGAAATAAGACATATATCAGGACTAATACTGGGAATCTAGTAAAGACTAAGAAAAGCTAGAAAATAGCTTATCCTAGATATTTTCTGGTCAGAACTTATATCTGAAAGACGAAAGAAAAACTTCAAAAACACTTGTTTAACTTTTCAAAACATAAAAACAAACAAGAAAAAACACTTTTTTTTTTTTTTTTGAATCTGATAGCACAGCTGGAAAGCTGTGCAAAGGAAAAGAATCTTGGAGTGTTGGTTGATGTTTGCTTGAACATGAGCTGGCCATGTGCCCAGGTGGTCAAGAAGGCCAACGGCATCCTGTCTTGTATCAGGAATAGTGTAGCTAGCAGGACCAGGGAGGTGATCATCCCCCTGTACTATGCTCTGCTGAGGCCACACCGCCAATACCATTTTAAGTTTTGGGCCCCTCACTACAAGAAGACCATTGAGGCCCTGGAGCTTGTCCAGAGAAAGGCTACAAAACTGGTGAAGGGCCTGGAACACAAGTCCTATAAAGAGTGGCTGAGGGAACTGTGGTTGTTTGGTCTGGAGAAGAGAAGGTTCAGAGGAAACATAATTGCTCTCTACAACTACGTGAAAGGAAGTTGTGGGAAGCTGGGTGTTGGCGTCTTCTTGCAGATAAATAGTGATAGGACTAGAGGCCTCAAGTTGCACCAGGGGATGTTTAGGCTGAAAATTGGGAGACATTTCTTCTCAGAAAGAGTAGTTAGGCATTGGAACAGGTTGCCCAGGGAGGTGGTGGAGTCACCATCCCTGGGGATATTTAAGGAAAAGTCGGACGTGGTGCTTAGGGACATGTTTTAGTGGGTGATATTGGTGGTAGGGGGATGGTTGGACCAGATGATATTGGAGGTCTTTTCCAACCTTAATGATTCTATGATTCTGTTATATGAAATTACAGTGATTTTTGGGTACAAATATATAGATGATTTTATTTTGCAATAAGACATTTACTAAAAATGTACTAATGTTTAGGGTTTTCTTCTGTGTAAATTTAAATAGCCCACTATCTCATTCAAATATTTTTTAAATGGAGATGTACATTGAAGGGTGAATAATGTTTCTGACCTAGAAATGAAAATTCATCTGGAGTTCACTATGAATGAAGAACATTTTGCAAATGTCATTCATATGCACAACAGGCTAACCAGCTGAGTATAACATAAGCAAAATGTTCTCAGTTATGTTTTTGTTTGTCTGGTTGGCTGCTTTGGTTTTTTGTTTTGTGTTTGTAGCAGTCCATTATCTTGTTGAGATTGTTCTTATTCTATGTAGTTACTCAGTATTGATGAGGGACAAAGAGAAGTGTAGCCCAAGCAGAACAAAAAACTCCATCTCCAGCCAGTGGATTTGCTTTTTATTCCTTATAGCTCCAGGGCTCCTACCACCTTCAAGGACATGAAGTGGCTGAAATGAGAAAACTGTCCATAGCTATATAATCCATACCAGTGAAAGCAGATCTACAGACATTTAGTGGCAATCAATCACTTATACATGCTTTGCTGTATGTTATCAAAGGCAGGTGTTTCATTTTCTCTGTTCTGTTGTAACTTTTGATTGCTATATCAAGTATCTATTTTTTTTTATTTTTCTTCTTTGTCTCTGGCAAGAAGGGTAGCACGGGGGCTGGGGGAAGAAGGGTAGCACCAGAGCTGCGGGGAGAAGGACTGCTACAGCCACTGCTGATTGGATCTATTTCTGAACATCCAGTTGTCCAAAGAGAATGGATAGAGCTCAGTTTAATATTCATTGTTCTGGGTGGAAGTTGGAAAAAGGCTGGACCTTCCCCCACAGCAGTTTTGCAGGTTGGCTGATTTGCGTTTTGATATTTTTCTTCTCTAAAGGTCTTAAAAATTCCTATTCACAAATGTGATCATTCTAGTAAATAAGATCCTACCAGTCAACACAGACAGTTTGGTAAAATAGTTTAGCAAGCTGAACAATTGAATTAAATTATATTAACTCTTAAATGATGTTTCATTTAACTTCTATGGACAAGAGATCAATCTTTAGATGTTTATATCTGCAGAAAACAAAACTAAACTAAACAGAACAAAACCAAACCACATACGTCTTCACACTAACCACATTGTGACCTAGATTTATGCTGTGCAAATTATTGACTGGAAATATATCAATTTTGTGAAGAAAGATGTGAATTAATTACTTACAGTAATTCTAAATGATAAAAGTAAAAACATAAAAAGTAATTTTACAAATCAGTATTGTGAAAAATAGTCATCTGATTAAATTAGTAAATTTCTTAGATGCAATAGTAGAATATAAAAAGAGAAACAATACATTTATGGCAAAGATCAGAAGGTATATTTCATCTAAGGAATCAGTGAAATTCATACCACTCAGAACAGTAAAATCTTAGTTCTATGGAGTGTGTCTGACAGTAAGATTTAAAAAAGATCTAAGTGTTTGACCTTTTTTTAATAAGTAGACTATTTCAAACGAGAACATCTGGTTTATGTTCCTAAACCTCTGGCCTTTAAAAAGTTCTGTTCCCAATTCACACAAAATACCATTCAGGATTGTTTGACATGGTGACCTTCCCCGTAGGTGGCTGGCTGAATAAACTGATTAAATCGATCCAGGAATTTAGCATATATACAGCAAGTTAACGCTTGCATCCGGGAATCATTAGTAAACATCCTTGTTGTTCCTCTATGTTTTCTACTATAGGTATGGATTTGAACTGAGATTTAAAAAAAAAAAAAAAAATTGTCTCTTCAGTGGAACTAAAATAAAGAAAGCATTTATTAATTTTTCTGTCAGAAAAGTTTCCATTGCATTGTCACATTTTCTTAGACATGAAGCAACATAAATCAGAAAATTTCACACAATTACAACATTAAATGTCATGGTTTCACACAGACTGAGGCATTGACGAGGTGGATAGGTTAGGTACATAAATTCAAATGGTCAGTAAATATTTAACAAATGCTTTTGTACATGGTAAATTTAAAAATTAAATAGTGTGTGGGCTGGGAAGGTTTCATATTTTACCATACTCATTAACAGAACATTCATTGTTATTTGTGTAGAGTGTAATTCTTTTTGACTTTGCCTTCCATTTGCCTTGAGGACAAGCCAGTTTAAAATTGTTCAGCACACTGCACCATGCAGAACAGGTAATCTGTCTAATTAAGGACTGTAAGGATGTTCAAAGTAAAATATTGAAGAGCTTCCATAACCTCACTTTCACCCTCCCTATGTACCACAGCTTCTGAGACTCAGAGATACCCTAGCCATTAACTCCAGTGTTTACACTCTAAGCTCAAATTCTACTTTGCCAGAATGGTTCATTTCACATTTTACAAGTCTGTTTCCTCATTTACAGGCAGAAAGCAATTTATCAAATTTTTATATTACATTTCTCAACTTGTTTCAATATTGGACAATATAATATATGCCTGGAAATTCAAAATGCAAAAGCAGAGTGTGACTTTATCCAGGGACCTAATAAGATTTATATCCACATTCTTTTTTTTTTTTTTTTTTGTATGTTCATTTGGTACATTTCAATGAATTATTAATTATGACCAACAATAAAATATTATTTTGCTCCAATGCACAGCAAAAGGAAAGATACCCAAGAGAAATCCGTCTGACAGTTCAAAGTAGACGTGGCCAAAGTATGCTCACAAGTTTCTCATCAAGTACTGCATGACATGCATCTGCCCATCAGATGAACCAGACCTACTGAGCCTTTTCTGAAGACACAGATGTAATCTATGGGGAGGTAAAGTCAAGATTTATTACACATTAGGAGGCATTGATTTTTTTTTTCTCAATGCTTATTTATTTATTTATGTATTTAATCGGCCAAAGCTATCATAGTGTAACATCAAAAGATTTCATTCTATTCTCCATACCTATTTTTAAAGGTTGACATATGGGATAGAAACGTATGGTAGGATGCATATTCTGAAGCTGACAGCAGTCAAATTCAAAGCTGCATGTAATAGCTTTTTACTTAGTAGATTTAAGGCATACTTACAGTCAGTATTATGTAACTACTATAAATGTTATTATCTGCTGAGAAATTTGTTTTCATTTCACTTTTATTGCATTCTCCTAAGTGACCTTAACTCTAACACAAGCTTTCATGATATTGTAGGTACATATTACTGCACCTTCTTGTAATTTAGGTTCCACATCTTGTTTTTTAATTTATTGAAAAAATACAGTTATTCAAATATTTCATCTGCATAGCATTAGCATTCTTCATGCACTACTTACTAATGAATGTTGTATAGCCAAAAACACTTTAGAAGTTTCTTTACTTTCAAGGTCATTATAAGAAGTGTTTTTTGGAACTATAATGAACAAATGTTAAAAATAAGTGAAGTTTCTCTTCCTTAGAGCTATCTAAATAGTCAAAGAATATCTTGCAAAATATTCAAAGAAAATGTCAAGTTAAAAACACGTTGGGTCTAAAAGCAATAAAATAGGACTAAATATATTTCTGATTTTCTTTGAAAAGATAATGCAGACTTGTTTTGTTCTTTGTCGTGCTATAAGCGTATAAAAGATAACACTGTGCCCCATAAGTTAAGATGCACTTTCAGTTTGTTTTATTTGTTCTCTGTGAAGTCTTCAACTCAACTTGAAGTCTTTCAGAAAAATATTCAATGTACTAAACAGACTTAATTGAAGAATATATCATGCATTTTACCAGTTCCTGAAAAATCACTTTTTATCATGTAAGTAACAAAATGTTTCATGCTTATAAAGGATTACTAAGAATGATAAGAAATCTGCTTCAAAAAATCATACGAAAAGCTAACTTAATGCTTATTTGAAGGAAAATGGAGTGCTAATGGATTTTGACAAGCTGATCATCCCTATAATAGCATCAAGCACACCAAATTCTTTTTCACACCACATGGTCCCCAAGGGATCATCAACCTATAGATTAAAAGCCCTGACTTTTGACCTTTCTGTAGTTAACTATCTGTCGAGATTGTTAGCCAGGCTGTCAATGGGTCAATGGGCATGAGATCCCTTCTCTGTTTATATTAATTACAATTACTGTTCTTAAGTAAGACCAATTCACAATATTCATTCTTTACATTTTGAAGTTTCCCTTATAATTTCTCTTTCAGCTGCTACTGTCCATTAAAGAGAAGGATCTGATCTAAAATGTTATCTACTCTTTCAGCTGTCATGCCTTTCCACTTTCTTCATCACTGAATAGCGTCCTAACAAAACTGAGTTACATCATCCTTTTTCTTCCTAGGCCTTTGATCAGCTCACAAGGAAAAAGCTGATTCTTTATGAAATGCAACAGAATTTCTATTTTTTTTCTTTCTCTTTTCTTTCCCCTGCCCCCCCCCCCCCCCCCCCCCCCCCCCCCCCCCCAATTCTGTGGAAACATTGCCGAGTAAAAACTCTCAGGAGCTAACTGGTGGTGAGCTAAATGTTCTCTTATATCCTCCTTGTTCTTTGAACAACTTGAATTAGAAAATTAACAGCTCAGTCATATCTCATATTTACATTTTTTTAGAGGCACTTACAGATTTAAAATAAAATATTTCTTCTGAAGAGTAGAACACAGTCTTACTATGTCACCCAAGCACCTCACAGTTGGCTTCTCCTTTTACAGACCAGCAAAGCTCAAACCCAGCTGGAATTGCAGAAACCTTTGGTTTCAGAGAGCTGTTATGGGGTTTCCTGTGGGGGCAGGAGGGCACACCTCTATATCAGTGTCATGTACTCCCTTGTCTACTTCAGAGCCCAAATCAACTGGTAGGGCTCCATGGGGCTCACCTCTTCTGCCTCCAAATGCTCTCCAGTGCATCCCTGCAGCATTAATGAGAGGGGGTAACTGCTGTCTCCTTAGCTGATAGGTGGAGAGTTAATTAGAGAAGTACACTGAAACAGTCTGAGACGTCTCTGCTCTGTACTTCACAATAAGTGATAGGAAAGAAATAATTGTAGTGGCAAGAAGTAGGATGTTGCATATTTCTCAGTGTCTCATATGTCTGTATTGAGTCGGAATCAATCTGTTTGATTCTAGGTGAGATTAGATAGATTTTCCATTTCACTGGGGTTTAAAAAATAAATAAATAAAAGAAGACTAACTGTTACTATACTAGACAATGTCAATACATGTAGGTCCTGCCTCATGGTAAAACAATAAGCTCAAAAAGAAATTTAAAGTTTTATTCCTGTTATCTTCTCAGAAGCCATACCCAGCTTTTCGGCAGTCTGATTTTCAAAAGCTTGACAGTTTCCTATGTTTCTTCTTTCTTTCCAGGGAGAAAATACTCAGAAGAAATGACCTTCTATTATGGCAAATTGAGATCTAGTGACTAATGGCTAATTGTTATTGCAATTCTTGACCTGATCTGTAGCGCTGGAAACCAAATTTCAGCCTCTAGAGTGTAACCAGATATAACAGGCAGCCCCTAAGTTTATACAGGCAGTGCATTAACAACAGAGCAACTTCAAAATTGTTACCCTAATGAACAGTCTCAGATCTAATAAATTCCAGTGCTAAAACTAAGTGAACACACAATTGTTTTCATTCAAACTGACAGAACTGAAAATAAGACATTTCTCTTATATTAGTTTATTCAGGGTGAAGAATAGCATTAGAGAAGTAGAGGAAACCTTCTCATTGGTATATTTTTTCAACAGCTTCAAGCTGTTAACAGTTACATTGTCCCCAGGTATGGGGTGGTGCATGTTATGGCTAAATGATTAGTTTAGAGGCTCTTGACATACAGACTTTTTCTGTTCTCCAGTATCAGCTGTGAAAATGTATTTCCAAGCAATTAAACCTCATCTCCTGCTGGCTTGGGAGCCAGGAACCTTCAAATTTCAATTCAAATTCTTCAACACCTACTACCATTGGAAAAAAAATATAACTCTGCTAGTTACAGTCACAAAGAAATCCATTGATACGTGTTTGAGAGTCTTTTAAAGAGGAAAATGAAAGACCTGGGAAGAAAAGTTGCTAACAGTGTAAGTAAAGCAGACGACAAAAAGTATCCTCTTTTATTTTTGCAGTTTTGGAATTTGCAGCACACATACACATCAGCATGCACAACTGAAAAAGAGTTGTGTATTATGAAACAGTAGGAAGTCAGAGTTAATCTCTTACTCTTTCCTCCTTCCTCCCCAGGCCTAAAGAAGATTTTCTGACTATACAAGTTTTAAAGGAAGTAACTTCTATTTGCAAATGCTTGGCTGGTAGCTCAGATAGAAAATGTGATGATAACCACATGACCTAGGTGATTTCACAGTGACTGAGACAGCAGCTTGGTTTGCTTTTGGAGAGGTGAGTGCCGGACAGTTTTCTCCAAAGAATGCCAACTCCTCTGTGCAGGTGCTAGAGAGATGAATATTCAAGTCCAAGTTCATTTCTAGCTATATTCAAAGAACTTTAATGGCTCATTGCTGAGAGCCAGCTTACAGGAACATCAAGGAGAATAAGGATACACCAGTACTATCTCTATATATCTCTTATTCTGTTTGCTACTGGAACTTTTGAAAGATGCTTTGCCATAAGTGTTCTAATTCTATCATGTGTTTCTTTTGTATTTCACTGTCTGTTTTACTAAAGATACAAATAAATGGCAAAAAGAGGAAAGAAAACTTGATTATGTTGTTTTTATACACTAAGGAAAAAATAGCAAAAGCTTTCTATCAGATGCTGTCACAGCAAGGATGAAGTGTTTGCTTTGGGCAGATGCAGCTGCTGCCTGCAATATTCTCTTTACTGTTGCTTGTAACATGTAGTTATGGTTTGCAGCTTGCATAAAGCATAATCAATCACGCTGACCAATAGTTAGCGATATAATGTGATATAATTTAGGGCAGATTGTTGTGGAGAAGTTTAGTATTTTAGTTTGTAAGGTAAAAGCTACTTGAATTGAAGATATATAACAAAATAAGAGATAATGTAGTTTATGAATATTTTTAAGGACTCAACTCAAACCAGAGGGGTGCTGACTTGTGGCGATGAAACTTCCGTAAGCATGAAGGTCCAAGGAGAACATCCTCTCTTTTAATTAAATTAAAACTTAATTAATTAAATCTCTCTAAATTAAATCTTAGATTTATCTGGGGAGGAGGCAACTTCCCGATTTTACCCCTATCTTTCTAACATTAGCAGAAATCCCTGGATATTCACCCCTTCCCAACATGAAACATTTGTAACTTTAACTCTGATCAAAGTACAAAAAGCCACTAATTACAGAATTACCTTCATTGCTTCCATGAAGTGCTGTTCAGCAGACCTGATAGAACAATGAAAGATAATGTTGGCTTAAGAGATAGCCTGAGCAGCTGGAGCACAAAAGCACCCATTCAGTTGGGTAGCCATCACATTACTGCTGGGACTTTGGGCTTGTTAGGAAATGGTACGCTTGTTAGATGTTTTTTTATTTTTATTTTTGTCAGCAATAGTCATCTTGCTAGATTCATCAGCCAGACTTAGTAAGATGAAGTAAAAGGCTTTTAATACTTTAACATTTCTGCTTTCATTCAAGTCAAATTTGTACTTCCTACATGGAACTGATATCATGCTTTAATTTCAACTAACATATTAGAAACCCCACATGCATCCTTAAACTGCAATAATTTTCATAATTCTATAATACTAATAAGCTGGCCAATGTCTTCCTGCAATATAATTGAATAAGATATTTCCAGTTAAATTTTACGTTGATTCTAAAGGGCGTAACTTGATATGTTAATCTCATACTACTGGAGGAATGATATTTTACTCCTTCAGACTCTCCATTTTAATACTTTTTCTGTATTTCCACAGATGTCAAAAGTAAGTAATAATTAGAATTGGATGAATACAGCAAACATATTTCTATGAATATTCTTTTGATTTTAAAGGAATTAGTTTAAATTGTGTACACACTGCTTCTGTGATTACATTCCCCAAATATTCTTGTAAATGAGTCTGTGGAAAAGAACATACAGAAAATGAGGCACTTACATATGCCTATTACACAATTCACATTTTGAATTTAAGTGCAAGTATTTGGCTTTAAAGTTGAATAGATAAAGCCATCTAACCATGGGACAGCAATGTACTTTATGACCTTCATGACAAGTCTCATTGTGTTAAATGGTGTTTCTATTTAACTATTTTGTGGTTTTTGGATAGAAACTGTGAGTAGTTTCCTGTTTTTCTAGATGTAAACACTCAAGAAGAATGATGGAGAAACCAGAAATCATTTAATCATTTGGGTGAAAAAAAGATTAAATGGATTTCTGAAAGTAGATGACTGTTTTCTCTGTGGTTTTTTTTTGTTTTTTTTTTTTTTTTTTTTTCTGGGTATGTGGGTATGTGTTCCAGATGTGTGTACATATCTGTGTATGTGTTCCAGAGTTCCATATATGTACTTTCCTGACCAATATTTCCCTGGTGTTGTGCACATACTTTCTAGAAGCTCATCCCAGATAACCATACTTGGTAGCTTTCAAGTGAGGTGAAGTTTCTGCCTCCAGCAAGATCTTTGGAGTACTACTGCCAGGATGAAAGAGAAAGGTGACCTTTCTCACCACAGCTTAATTCTATTTTTTAGCAAAACTTATGTCATATATTACTCATGTTAGAAGTAAAACCAAATGGATAACATGGTTCTACCATTCATCACAACAACACATCAGTAGTTTAATTCTCAATAATTAAAATGAACTGGTAAGCAAGCTGATTATTTTCTTCAGGTACGTTTCTATCTGGAAGGGAAAGATTTTTCTTGTGGCCCAGCTTTAACAGCGTTTGCAATTTTTAATTTTTTTTTTTACCCCCAAGGGGCTGTTTTCATAGATTTTTTTTTTTGTTGTTTAAACAAGGGACTTGTAAGTTTCCAAGTGAAAAAGTCACATTTTCATGTTTTAAGATTTATGATATTGTATAGATGATTTAGCTTTGCAGACAAGATATTTCTCTTGGTTGAATGTTACCGGGGTCATGTCAGGCTTTCACTTTTCTAGTTTGCATGTGACTCTTGTTTTGCTAACAATGCTGCAAAAATGCCTAAAATATCAAACATTTTTAATATCTATTCCAAACTCTGTAGCTCAAATGATTGATGTTACACAATCAATGGGCCAGAATTTTCTGAAATTGACTCTCTCATGTGTCTCTGAGACAGTCATGGGGACATTTTTTTCAGCAGAAAATAGACAAGATTCAATAGAGAGATAATGCACTCAACTTTGATTAAAAAAAGCTCAGTACTGACTAGGAGCTTTATAGTTGGACTACAATATGATTTGCTCTTTTGTATGGATAAAAGAGAAACAGGAAAAGGATAAGGAATAAGAACTAGTTGCAGAGAAAATATTGAGAAATAGCTATTTTAACTATATTTAATTACAATTGTAGGAGTATATTTTAAAAATGATATTCTTAAATATAGGATGAGATGAAACATTCATCTAGTTGTTGAAGAAGTTTGTTGTGTGTTTATTGAGAGAGAATTGCATTAGGTGAAATCTTCTCCAGCCGATTAGTTCCTTGGCTTTCATTCCAGCTGCTTTGTAAGAATAAATAAATAAATAAATCTCAGCTACTTTTTGTGATATAAGCTAGTTTTTAATGCTTACAATCTTTCTTATCTGTAATTTTGTATACAGTGACCCATGTGCGAGAAGGTAGGGCAGAAGTAGATGCTCAGATTTACACTGTCAGCAGAAATCTAAATAGTTATGGTAGCTTGGATTTGCCTATGGACTCATTCATGGGTCATTCAAAACCTGAGTTGTAGCATTCCAACTAGATGAAAAGAGTGGATGCCTTTTCCAAACAAAGCATGCATAAAGATCTTTTGCTGCTGTGCTTTGAATGTAGCAGCTTGATTTCTTGATCTACATTCTCTTATCACTGTAGTGTCTATATAAACCAAAATCTTAAGCTCCATGAGGAGGCCTTGGTACACATTCAAAACTATGAGGGCAGAAGACAATTAGTTTAGTAATTATTTCAAAAATGTATTTTTGGGAATTATAATGACATAAATTTATGGCTTCATGGGCTGTACTGAGTGCTGCCTACACTTTGAAAGATCTTGTAAAGGAAAAGGTTTTCATCAGCAAATACTATTCACAGTGAGAAGTGCATTTTGACTTGCCACATGATACAGCATACAGAGTGACTTCATGTGAAGTAACTTATTCTAAATCAAAAATAGAACAAGCAACCTTACCTTCAGTTATATTCTGTGCATGTAGTGAGTTACTGCTGAGTATCACGTACCCTGTATATTCACATTTTCCCTAACTAGCAACACTCTAACTTTTGTATACAGACTAACCTTGAGATGTTGTCATGTGTGATGCAAAGACCAGGCAAAACTACACAACTTCTTTAAAGCTTTTTTGCCTTTTTACCATGTAACATTTAATAATAATGGTTTAGTAATTCTTAACTCCTTAATATTTCTTGCAGGAATATTAATTCTGATAGTCTCATTTGATGTTAATATGGCTGTGATAGAACTTTAGTTGAATTTCCACTGGTATTCAGAATTAATTACCAGACCCATTACTTTGAAGCATTTTCCTTTCAGTACTACTCTGTTATGTAGGACTTGTTCTCATAGCTCTTACCTGAACAAAACTTAATGAACTTTTATGGAGTAAATAGGGTAGATGTTATTTTCACATTGGCCCCACTTAGGCCAAAAGTGGCAGAAAGTAACGCAATGAGAGCTGGAAATGCATATTCTGTGGCATTTATAAATGACTCCGGTTTCTGGTGTCAGCTCTCCAAGGAATGTGTTACCCTTCAAATGCTGTAGTCATTTGTAACTACACTCAAGAGGAAGAAGATAAGTATAGACAAAGTGAAGCAATTTATCTAATAGAGGAGATTTATTAATTGAGGTGGTATGGTTCTTTTTTTTCACACAAAGAAAACTTGATTGCACTTAAAATTCCACTACAGCCAAAAGATGCAAAGTTATTAAACAAAAGGTAACCAATCAGTTCTTCAGATGTCCATGGATGAAAAAAAAAAAAGAAAAAAGAAAAAAAAGAAAAAAAAAGGCTAAAGACCACAGCAAGTGATCTGCTTATTCAGGGACTGTCTGCTGACCTTCTTACCAGACTGGAAACTCGCAGATATTGATTACTGTTTTAAGAAAAATGCCTTAAAAATGCTTTTATAATTTAAGATTTTGTTGTCCTGATCTGCATGAAAGGTATTTTGAATGGATAGTGTCTCACATCAGAATGTGACTTTTTATTGCATTATTCTGACAGAGCTTTTTAGCTTCTTAACAAAGTTATTTTAATCTGCATTTATAGTGTCAGGGTCTGTTCATTTTATTTCATGAAAATAAGCAGGGATTATAAGTGACTTACTTAGCCACATAACCAGGATCTGTACCACATCATGGATCTTTATAAAGAGCTTTGAAATGATAACTTATTTGGGAGGGCTGTATAAAAGAGAGTATGAACTCTTTCCTCCAGTGACCTTTTTGCTTGCATTAACTCATTCCCTGAATTAGTACAAGGAAACTTTTTTTTTTTTTTATTAATTTTCTATTTTATTCAATAGGAACCCATCTTAAGGCCCCTATTTGAATGACTTCTAATAACTGCATTTTAGATGTACTTAACAGGGCTGGACTAAAGGAAAATGAAGAGTTTTTTAAAAGTATATTCTGAAATGAGACAAATATTCTATTCTTATGTCCTTTGAAGAATGTTGACTAGTGTTTTCAAACAAGTCATGTTGTATTTGCTGATGTAAATAAATTTTCAGAGTAAGGGAAAGATTGTATCCTGCAGTTGCTTCAGGAAAAAAAAAAATCATCTTTCACAAATCGATATGATTCTCAATAAATAAAACTGAAAAACCAACTGCAAACTGAAGAGAAATTGGAAAAGAATTAGCAAAACTTAGGGAAAGCACTGAGATTCTATTAGCAAGCTTAAATATTTTGGGGGTTTAAATATGTCTAAAGCTGGACTTTTAAAAAGATATACGATTCAGTCAAAATTCAACTTTCATTCAAAAAAGTCTGAATTGAAATTTTCCAAGCAGACTTAAAAGTTGCACCTAAATTTCCATAGAGGGAAAGGTTTAGACAGTAAGCTCTGAAGAGTGAGAGAATGTTCTTTCTTCTGCAACAAATTGTAGTGGGCTTTTATTTAGTTAAGAGTATACCATTCTTAAAATTAAACTTCTGTTTCTACTGAAAAAGTTTTCTAGTAAACAGAAAAAACTCAGAACCCTTGTCTGTATTTGTTTATTCTGGTGGAGATAGAGGCGTAATTTTATAGAGGTTTAAACAAAACCACCCAGAATCAAAGCAGCTGTGTGTTTCCACTCTGTTTTCTGAGATGGCTTATAAATTAAGAGTGAAAATTGATCATCTGTAGGATAATCTAGGTTTACAGGTAACATGTTCTTTAAAAGAATGCATTAATCACAGATCTATCATAACTGTAAAAGCATCAAGGTGCATTACTGTACTCCTCTGACAACTTGATAGGTCCATGTACAGCTTACAATTTTGAAAGAATTTAAAACTAATGAATTAGTAAGTGCGTTGGTGTATTGGAAGCCTGTTAGGGCTATTTATGTATCTTCCTGACTAGAGATGATGAAGGATTATTAAACTTTGATGACCGCTACTCAGACAGGTACTTCTCAAAGAACTGGAAAGTCACATCTTATGATAAACTCTTTACAGTTTCTCTGTTCAGCACAGGATGTTGAAAAAATGAAATAAGTAACAGAATAACAAAAAATTAAAAATAAATATCTGTGAATCCTATAACTTCAAAATCCAGATCCTAACAAATAGATCCAAAGTGTGATAAAAAGGAGTTTCAGAGTGACAAACACTTGAAGGCAATGAGCAGGACAGCACTAGGAAAGAGATATGCTCTCTGATTGTGTGAATGGTGGCAAAAAGGCTGTATCTGCTGCCAAGAGGTAGGGCAGATCATAGAAAGACAAGCAAAGTACTTTGTCAAGAATGCCTAAAAATGCTGAGAAAACTGTAAAAAGGAAAATGGAGACTGGCATTTAGGAGAGGTATTTTAATTGCAAAAATCACTTGGGAAATTTGGGGTGAAGTAACATGGGTTGTTACAAATCCATTTTGTAAGGAGCTGGTCTGGACAAACTTCCAATTTCCAGTGAAGGTGGAGGAGCAAGACACTGAGGAACAATTTGTTGCTTGGCTTAATTAAAATGAAAGTAGTTGTAGCTCACTGGAAGCCTCTGATTCCGTCTATAAGACAGGTTTTAATAAGTTCAGCCATCTTCATAAAATACTTTTAAATATAGGAACAAAGATAGCTATGAAAGAGCTAGATATCCTTAAGAACTATGACCTGAGCTAAAATATTTTTGGTTATAATAATTAATTCTAAACTCTTATTATTGAAATAAATGTTGTGTGTTTCCTCAATAGAAAAAACATGTCATACCACTTTCATAAATCAAGTACTGTGTTTAGGTTTTCTAAAAGCTCTAGTTAAGTGACGACAGAGCTTGTGTGTTCTGCAGATGTATATGATCATAATATTTACTGGTGATATATGCTTGGCTTTGATTCTCTGCATTAACTTTATCAATACAAGATAACAAATGACTGAATGTAACTGAAAGCTCCGCTAGGAAGGCAGTGTTGGGTGTATGTCTTTTGATTGACCTCATAAACAAATCAGCATTTTTTCCTGGTTGAAATATTCTTGAGGCTGCTAATCATTGCAAAGGAAATATTATACTTTCATTCTTTACTCATGCAATCCATAAATTAAGTCACAACTGATTCTCACACCACCAGTGGGTAGAAAAGCGGTTTAAAGAATGTATTTTCATTACCTGATTGCCACATTGTCCTGTGTGGCAATTTAGTATTCTCACCCTTACTAGTCTGAAAGTGCTTTTCAGTTCACACAGATTAGATCTGCTTTCCGAAAGATATAGAATTCTTTCCTCGTCCTTTTTCATAGTCTCAGGGGTATCTCTGCAGGAGAGGGTGATCAGAACAGGTACCTCCAGGGAGTGTGCTGAGTGGCTGGGTGACCACAACCTCCCCTCCATGCCTTCCACACAGTGACTTGTCGTAAACCCCAGAAAAGAAATATCTTGGGTTTTTTTTTTCCCACATCTTGTGGCTTCTCTGACCTATTCTGAAGGTTTCTGGGTACTGGCTGACCTCCCCCACGCTGCTCAAATGTATAAAAGAATGGAGCAAAGAGTAGCTATCTTTGAGGTTGCTCACACTGCAAATAGACCGATTCCTCTCAATAATCAATTAGGAAAAATTTTAACAAGACACAACAGGAAGGAGTTAAGCAAATTAGAAGTATTCCCAAGATTTTACTTCTATTCAACTATAATTAAAATCAAACAACAGTGCAAAAATAGTTTGGGAATATCATTCAATGTAGCTCTGAAAAATCCCCGGAGGAAGTTATAAATGCTTCCAGCAAACAAAATAAAGAGAAACATTAGTCAGTTGCAAGCCTCATTTCCTCAATGATGGGAGGTAACAATGCCATAAATCACTAGTTACCTTAAATCATATGATCTTTTGTGCCATGGGCCTTTTGGTAATCTTTACATTTACCATCATGGGAATATTTGTTGAATAAATATTTACTAGACCAAACACACAATTTCAGTATAACAGGCATTTCTGTAAACAGCACTGAAAAATGACCTGAGCGGGGTGGGGACTCAGCTGATTATCATTTATTACTAGATTTATAGAATAATTCTTTAATAAATGATGTATGAGCAAATACACCTCCTAATAAGAGAGCAGGATGTTAATTACAATGACTCAAAGTTCGGTTCAATACTTTGAACTGGAAATACACCTGATATTCGTATAACCTGTGGAGTTTTGTTCTGGAACTGACAAAAAGAAGCATACTGAGCATGTGTCCCAGCCAACTGTTGTCTCACCTTGCACAGCACTGGGATACATTGGTCTGAAAATATGACAAGGACTTTACTAGAGATCAGAATGAACTTTGCAAGTCTTGTGGTCAAATTATTTTGTTCTGATGCTGATATGCTGCTTAATACTTTTCCAGTATTAGCATAAATACCTGCAATTCTTTGTGCAAAGAAAGGTTCCTTCTTAAATCTCAAGAAACTTGCCCAACTTAGTGAGCTTTTTCTCAGTTCTTCACTGAAGGAAAAACAGCCACAAGAAAATTAGGTGTACGTGAATAAGGAGTTCTAGACTGGAGTCATAGTAATAATTACTAGCAATTTTTATAGATGTCTTTTATGTCAAATATTTCACATTTACTTTCTATACACATTTGCCGATGAAAACATAAACAGAGTAATTCCTAGGATGGAAAAACTGCTATTCTATGGAAAACAGCTTTCATTGCTATGTGAAAAACTGAGAGGTAGAGACTAGAATGAGGAAATATTTGACTCTTTGTGAGCCTGACGCTTAAAATGTGGTGATTACCCATTATGTTTGCTGGTGATGGGAATTTTTCAGAGTTTGACTCCAGGGTTGGTACATTAGCTCTGATTGCTGCTGCTAGCTCTGGGGAAGCAGAGGAGGCAGGTGATGTGCTCCTGGGCACCTCCACCCCCACATCCTAAAACAGTGTACAACAGCAGCCTGCTTCCTAAAGCGTGAAGAGGACGTGCTGGTAGCAAAACTAGTAGCATTTGTGGCACCTGGGGGTACCGGTTTGGGGATGAAGCCCTGCCACTCAGGGGCAGCTCTGCCTCAACAGTCTAATAACAGCTGATTATTAGGCCAAACACTGAGTCTTTGGCAACTTTTAAAGATTAAGTGATACTAAGAAGGACTGTGATTAAAAGGATCAGTGAATAAAGTATGTTCATAAATATTGCAAGTAAATAAGTGAATAACTTAATTCTCTTGATAGGTTAAGATGATAAGTTAAGATCAGACTTTTTACTTTTGTAATGTATTTATTTATTTATTTATTTTTATTATTATTTCTACATTCTCCACTTGGAGCTGTGTGACTCACAGCTTAGCATAATGTAGAAGGGAAAAAAAAAGAGGATTTTTTTTTTTTTTTTAAGATAGTACAGATTATGTTTTGAGACATTCCACTATTTATTCAGTATTGTCTTCATCATACCTCTAGATAAGGAAGTTCTGCAATATTGTGGGGTACTGTAGGGTCCAAAATTATGTCAGTTGAGAAGGATCATCATTATAGGTGCTTGTATAATTTCTATTGCTAAAAGTATGCCAATCTCATGGGGAAACTCATAATAATAACTTTACTTCTACATTGAAATTCATGGTCTGCAGAACATCCTGCCCAGTATCTAAATCAGAAATTTGCTAAAACTCCAAAGAAAAAAAAATGCAAGTGATTTTTTTTTCCTTCCTTTTCCAATTAAAAATGAGCAGCGTGTGATTTTTATATTAATGGATCCTGTTTAAAGTAGTAGGATGAAGAGACATAGTAAAATCAAAGAGAGCTGAAGTAAAGCATTAATGAATATTAAAACAAAACAAACAAAGAAACAAACAAACAAACAAAAACAAAAACAAAAACAAAACAAAAAAACCCCACGCACTTTGTAACACCAGCATTAATGATTTGACAGAAAGTGGATAGAACCTATTGGAGATTAAAACAGAGACAGACAAAATACCAGATTGCCTGTGGCAAACTCTGGGAACAAGCTTGTTCACATGGAATGGGATTATAACATTAAGATAATGACAGGCCATGTTTTGTTGGTCCATTCATATGTGCCTCAGGTATGTTTTGGGGATGGAGGCTACAGGCCTATTAATTGAGATATTTTGCAGTTGTTTAGACCTAGAACACCAAAAGCTGTTCTGTGATCATTCACAGAAAATCAATCACAAAAATTCCATTTTTGGAAGATGTGATATAATCAAGAATACAGTATGAATAACAAGTAGGAAACAGACAGGTTGCTTTCTGTTATCTGAAGAATTAGAATGGACTTCTATAAAGTAGGAATTGATCAAGTACAATAAACCACGCACAAAAGAAGTGAAGGCATAAAAAGCTAATAGGTGAGACACCGTTAACATTTTTTGAGAGTTTTTCTACAAGCCGATGACAATCATCAATTAAAAGCCTTTAACTTGTTCTATCAAATCATCACTGAAACAGTCATCTTTTTCATTTGCTTCGAATCATAAGGAAAGGTGGGTTAGTAGAATTTGCCTGAGGAGAAGAGGGTAAATACAGAAGAATCTTCAGGGTAAAAAAATAAGGAAAACATAATTCTGAAGATTAGGGGAGTGAAAGAAACCTTAAAAAGTGCAAAATGCTGAAGAGGTTTTGGTAGTTTCCGATCCTGTGGCCAGGCAAAAAAAAAAAAAAATATCTTTTAAAAATCCTCTGGAAACTGCTCTGGAAACCGTAACCTCTTATGATTATGTCTGTCACAGTCCATAGTAGATGTCACTTGCATGGTGAGAGAACCGTTGTTCAAATGATACATCCTTTGTTTGCATTCCTGTATAGTTTTGTGTTCTCAGCTGTACAGGCTTTCTAGGGTTTCTCTGCTTCACCTTCTAATCACCATTTCAATCATCTTTTCTCTTCCAAGTGTATTGTGGCTTATATTTTCTCCAAGTTAATTCTTTTCTGTAAACTTCTTTCCTATATGTCTAATGTGTCATGACCTACCTTTGTATAATTCCCTCTATTCATATTAGTGTTTGCATTTTAATGCCATTTAGCATCATGTTGAAAACTCATTTATAGAATGCATATTTCTCCTTCCAGACCATTAAGGAAGAAATTAATTAAGACTGGAACCATCACTTATTTTTTTGCAGTTTCAAACTAAGCACTTCCTTCCAATTCATCATCTTACTTTCTATTACAGTTTTTTGTTTAGTTCTTTAGCTCATGCAAATTTTTCAACCCAGATAATTTAGATTAATTTTGAGTGTAGGATTTTGTAAAACATTGTATTCAATGATTTACATTATGTTTACAGTGTTTCCTTCATTCACTAATCTGGAAATTTTATCTATTCCAGGACTCAGGTATATCTAACAAATGCTCACCTTTGATACTCATAGTGAGCATTAGCTCATTTTCCCTTTTTTCTGACCTTCAAGCCAACCCTTATGTTAATTTCATTGTCTTCCTTTGGCCTAGCTGGTGCACATATTTCCCAAGTAATTTAGTAATAGTACCTGAAACTAAACATTTTTTGTTTCCATTCTCCTTCAGTCCCAAACTGACAATGAATCTTTGTTATTTCTGCTGGTTTTCAGGTCTTGAAACCTAACCTAAAATAATTCATTGTTGCATTAAAGCTCTCTGGCACTGTAAATATTTTTGGTTTATAAAAACTCAATTACGATTATGGATTTATTTTATTTATTTTTCTCCCAGAGAAAAATTTCACAGTGAGCTTAAAGAAGATCATACCATCTTTTTTCAGTTTAGAGAAAGTTCAAAGTCAGAATGAACTGGTAGATTTCATTTAGCTTTAAACTGTTTCATTTTAGTTATTTAGCTGCCATATTTTATCAGAAGTTTTATTGAATATTCTTAAAGGTGGAAAATGCATAAGCAGTCTCTAATTGCAGTGCCTCAAAAGTTATCATTTAGAAGTGCAGATCAGATCTTATTTTTTTCTTAAAGTTAAACTTATATTTTAGCACATTAATTCTCTTCTTCATCTCAATATGATGGAAATATTCAAAATTTAGCTACTGCTAAAGTTTCACACGGTACCTCAGTTAAAATGTTCTGAAAATATCTGCGACAAATTTTAATTAAAAACAAACAAACAAACAAACAAACACCTTAGTAGTACGTTTGCCAATTAATAATATAAAAATGAGATTTATGTGAAGATTATATGACAAGAGATTATGTGATCCTGCATGACTATGAAGCAAACCAGAGTAAGAAAGTTATTACTATGAAAGAGCTACCTCATTTTCTGAATGATGTCTTTACACTGAGTGACACAAATTCTTCTCTTGTTTGAGACATTATACTTTTATTCCCATACTTAAATTGATACTATATTTCTTTTTAAGCAAAAATATTTCCCGCTACAGCCTTTCAAAGTTTCTTCTTCAGAGTATGCTGTTCCTTGCATGGTTGCATTGGTAAATAGCTTTCTAATAACTTCAAAATGACAAAAAGATTATTTAGAAAACAGATAAAATCAATTTATGATTATGTAAAGAAGCTATCTTTGAAATAATTACAAGAAAAATAATTATTAGAAATCTAATAGCTTAGTCTCCATATGTAGTTTATTATAATCTTGAAACAAGAGCTATGATATAAACAGCTGCCCCCTACTGTTTTTACTGTCTTTTACTGGCCTCTATGTGATGCGTGATAATTGAATGTTTATTATCCCCCAGCAAAACAACATTTTAAACATGAAAGCATAGATGTAATATGCTCATTGTTATCACCAAACAATAGATTTTATACTGCTTACAGAGGCATAACTTCTACAACTCAGTATTGGTGAGGTGCCTCACAAAGGCATGACATTAGCATAAAACAAGATGACTTTATGGATTTGAGAGAAACTTCTCTTCTCTACGGTCATAAATTATACTGAAGTGTTAAGCAAGTATCATTTCAACTTGAATTATCTTGGAGCTTTCTAGTGTTTTCCATTATCACCTTGATTTTAGGGTAGTTTGTTTATCGTTTTAACATGTATGGGTGTATGCTGGTGAAAAAACTGTCAGCACAGATGTACTTTCTAAAAGTAAGAGCTGTGGTAAATTACTTAAGCACATTGTAAGCCCTTGATCTAGCCAAAGTGACATGCAACAGCTGTTAGACTGCAGATGTTCCACATACATTTCCTGGGCTGCAGATACAAAGATTGCTCTCCATTCCAAGCAAGAAGCACTACCTTCGCTTTTACAGGAAAACTTATTATGTCTCAATATCTCCTCGGAGTAGCTCAAGGACACAAATTGCAGCAAACTATATGATCCGGAAAAACTAACTACAGACAGCTTGGCACCAGTTCATCTCCTGGAGGGTGGACTGAGAAATATCTGTGTTTTGAGAGCTCCTGGCAATTAAGGAGCTTCAGATTTACTGTCTTGTATAGATAATTTGACTCCTTTCATTTTATTCAATGCTGCATGGATATTTAGGATCCTGGGTCCTTGTTCTCCATTGGTCTTGTCATTTAGGCCAATGCAGTGTTTGGTATTAAATGCAACCAAATTAGTAAAGCAGACTTTTACACTGCTGGCTGGTATGCACTATAGGGCAAGGGCGACTCTCTTTCTCCATCTCATATTATCAGTGGTAACTTTATCAAACTCAGAAATGAATAAGATTTTTTTCTTCTTTTTTATTTTTATTTTTATTTTTTATTTTTCTGATTTAGCTTGGCTACCCAGTGAAGCTTAGGTTAACTGTATTTGCATATATTTAAATTTGGAAATTAAAAGACCCCCTTTTTGAAAAAGAAATCAAAATAAAATTAAAACAAAACAAGAAAAAAAAAAACACAGAGAAAGAAAAAAGCACTAGTAGCTATGAACAAAACAGGGCTTCACAGAGAATTATTTTTCTGGACTGACAAACTTAAGATCACTCTTAAGCTGTCCTATAATCCTTAAGGTGGATAATGAAATGGACAGATAGCTTTGTATGACATCAGTCAGGAGTCCAAAACATATTTGTCCTTTGTTATGACTGTTACTAACTCAAAAAGATTAGTTAAACTAATGATATCAACTTAGCTTCAATTAATTATGTCTGGATGTGGGGCTATGTTAATATAAGTTAAAAATCATTTGCACTGAAACAGCTTTTCATAACTAGATTGCAGTCATAACTAAATAAACTCTGGATCACCCCCACTCCTCACCCTCCCCCAAAAAATAAACAAAACAAAAACAAGATAGCTGATGCATGAGATAAAGCTCAGGTGAAACACTTGCACAGGGAGCTAAGGAGGAAATGTGGCAGCAGAAACAGTCTCCTAATCAGCCCTTGATACTAATGAGAGAGTTGCCTTTGGAGTAAAGTGATGTAATACGAATTGTATGCATCCACAGGTGCTCCAGTGGATGATCTTAAAAAGATTCTTGAAGGAAGATACCCCAATTTCTGGTAGATGTTGACCGCTATGACTCCTCCAGGTGAAATGTCTTACTACATCAGAAGCTTATGAAGCTCTATTAACATGTTCATAAAACATCATTTAAAAAATTTAGTTTTTTACTCTATGCCCTTATTTTACCTGTGTTCATAAGTAATACATATATTTATTGTATGCAATGCAATATAGGTAAATATGTAATGCATTTATTTTTTGTTCATATTTAAAATGCAAATAATTGAGTTCAGTCCAGTTGTAGAGACCTTCTATAAAACGTAAATTTGTGATACAGAAATTATATTAAGCTGCTTAAATCCAATGCCAGCTGTCCGTGCAACCATAATCTAATCCAGCTCTATAATTTAATTATATTCTATTAACAAATTCCCTTCCAACTCTAACTTTGTCCAAGACGCCACATGCACTATCAGTGATAGATACAGTAATTCAAAACAGGTATGTAGGTATCTTCTGACCATCAGAGAGCACAGGATGTACAAATAAAAGCTGCTCTCAGTAATACGAAGTGAAGGGAATTTATATGATATTCCCACCCATGAACATGAGGCTTATTTCATTGCTTCACAATTTCCCACTAAAATACATTCATTACCAGATGTTGTCATACTGATTTGATAATGACATAGACACAAATGCTGAAAAGCCTTAAAATATATGTACAAACATAGATGAGCCTTTGAAAAGCAGTTACGTTTTAGAAGATCACAGGAGTTCTATGCAGTTGCACCACCAAGAACTTTGAAACAATATCAATTAAGCTCAATTCTTTAAAGTTGTCAATACTTTTATGACTGATAATCATTTTTAATTTTTCTAGTTCTAAGTGGTACGCACTGCAAAAACTGTATTGTAGATACAGCATAGTAAAATTCTGAAGAACCTGAATGTTCATCTGATAAAGTTTGTCCAATTATACAGAAGTCTTAGAAACCGGTCTTTAAAAAAAATGGTACAAATCCCATGCTCTCATTCAATGTAATTTAAAATTATATAGTTAATGCTTTTAAATACAAAGGACTGCAACATTCGCATTATTTCAGAACAAGACACATACCTAGGTATAAGTAATATACCCTGGAACAATACAAAACCTGTGGGTAGTATTCTGCTTTGCTGATAGAACAATGATTTAGTGCAACACAAATTAGTGAAGTGGACAGTTAATCATCCAGTTAATCAACACAGCAGCTTGGTTGTCCTCGCTTTAAGCTATTCTACCCCCCCCAAAAAAGGTGCATGCGTGCGTGCACACACACATGCACAGAGGAAACAACACAAGAACACAGTCCAGATTTCCCTAAAAAAAAACCACAAACATGCAAACATTTTTTTTTCCATCAGTGTGTTGATAAGTAAAACTAAATAACTATTTCTTAATGCAGTTTTAAATGACTGTAATTTTTTTAAAGAAGACAATTTACAAGTTTTCATTCTTTTTAATTTTGTTAGTCTGTATTAACACTAATTGTTTTAAATGGCCCAATTTTCTGTTTTTAACTCTTCTAGTTACAATGTGTAACTGTAATTACATTTAACAAAACTACAGTTATCCAAGCAGATTGTGACATTTCAAAGAATCAATAATTTCAGCCTTATCAATAATTTTGAGGAAAAGATATATTCTCCTGATTATATATTTCTGCTGATTATCTCAAAGAGACTATGATTATGCAAGTGACTTTAGCTTTGTTTTGGAATATAGTCCAATGAATATTTGCATACAAACATAGTCATTCAGAAAGCATTATATGACCACATTAAACAACTTATCCAATTTGGATAGGCAAAGTTAATTTAAGCTAAGGAACATAAAGCACTTTTAAGTATCTAAATGAGAGAATTGATCAGCAGACCCAAACACATTTCACAGTTATCAATAACACATTCCTTTTTGAGGTTGAATGTTCTGGAAATGGAATAGTCATTTTATTAATTAGATACGGTTCCTCTCCACAGATGTTGATTGTCCTTTACTTAGAAAGAGAGAACACTGTGTAGTTACAAAAGCAATTAATCATGCAAATGTCTCAATTTTATATATAATCAATTACTCTGCCTACTTTTTGCCTCAGACCTACTACTTAATCTTATTAATACTGTTCTAGTATTGTGCCTTGTTCTCAGATACTGCATGATCAGTTTCCAGCATATATTTACCAACAAAGCTTTCTTTAATCAAATTTTTCATGAGCAAAAAACCTCAGAAGATATTTCTCATAATAAATGCTGCACTGCCAGTCAGATTAGTTTTGTACAGTATGTAATAAACTGGGTTTACTGTGGCTAGAAAAGTAGTTTTACTAGGATTTTGAACTTGTATGTCTTATCCCATTCATCAAACACTTGTCAACAGGAGAAGGGGGGAAAAAACATCAGAAAATCTTGAAGCACTTTCATAGTCACACATTTTTGCCAATCAAGGTAATCCTCTGGATAAACCGGACAATAAGAATGGACACCATTTCTTTGTTCAATTCTGATATCCACATTTTAGATAGTCAGACCTACACGCAGAGGATACCATGTTGATTTTTACACCCTAGTTGGATTCATTTGATCCCATCTCCTCTGTGTACAACGTCATTGTGTCCAGCTTTTTCACATCCATTTTTTCATAATTTGAAATTGATCTATCTTTTAAATATCTGCAGTCCACATTAACACAATGAGCATTGGGTATGGAAACCAACAGTGAATGTTAACTGGTCTATAAGCATGTATCTGTTCAAGCATATCTCTTTTAACTGTAAATTAACTTCAACTGTGCAACTGTATAGTTTGGTTTTATTTATTTAACTAAAAATAAATTTACATTTTACTATTTCTTATTGTTAAGAATTATTTTTGCCTTGATATTTTCCTATAGAGGCACTACTGAAAACATATATGTACCACGTACCCATCCACTCTAGATGATGATGATGATGAGGAGGAGGAGGATGATGATGATGATAATAATAATAATAATAATAATAATAATAATTCTGTTTTGGTGCCTGAGTCTCCATTTCAGTGAAGCACTCTCTATAGCTAATGCTAGTAAAATTAATTTAGATTCAGCCTTAGCAAACAGTTCATCCCCATAAAGAGAACTGTATTTTATATCATTTGCAAACACTGGATTTTTGTGATCAGTGCAAATGTAATTGACACCCCAGTTCAAGTGGTGAATTCAATTTCTGTTTTGATAATCACTAGCAGTTTCAAATGTCAAAATTTTGATAGACAGAAAAATAAGAACTAAGGAAGCTATGAAGTTAGAGATACAGTAGAATTCAAATCCTGTTACAGGTGGTTTCTCCTGCTAGAAGAGTTACAGGTTTGCTCAATTGAAAAACTGGTATATGCTTGACTGAACATGGCGTTGAATATATGAAAAGCAGTTCTTATAACATCAATTTGAATGTTTTGAACATTGGATCTTCCCTTTTTTAACACAGATGTTAAAAAGATATATTAAAACTATTATATTTACAGAAAACTTTAATATTTTAAAATCAATATTTATAACAGTTTTAATATTTATGATACTGAGATTTTGTGAGCTGAAAGTCAAAGAATTTAAATTGTATTTAGTCTTGGAATATTAAATATATAGGAAGAACAATGGTAGTTTTCAATTCTTTATGCTTTGTTCCAAGTATGAAGTTGATGTAAAATCAGTGTGATGATTGATATTTGCTGTAAATTCGTTCCACAGCTATCTTTCATCTTACTGGTTTGTTAAGCCCAAAAATAGAGCTCAAAAACATGCAGAGAATATAATATGGTGACTATCACTTCTGCCAGTGTGGAAATATTAAAAGGAAAAAAAAAAAAAAACAGAAATAAATTAAATTGTTTTGCAACCCATTAAAATTAAATCAGTCTAATTTTCTCTCCTAGGTCATTTCTGAATGCAATCTAATTAAAATAATGATAGGTCATGAAAGTTTATAAGTATCTTTGTTTGCCTTCCACATATTTGTTGTTAAGAATCCATGAACCCAAATCAAAAAGTATCGTCAACTTTGTTACTGATCCCAGCCAATAAATAAATAAATAAATAAATAAAATTCTAGGTAATCTCTTAAATCAGATGGAGACATTCCAAAGTAGCAAAGTACTTTTCTGCTTCCAGTCCTGCAATTATTTTGTAGCTATGAAAAGATCTTTTTTTTTTCCTCTTCAGATATCAATATAGCATCTTTCAGGATGATTACATTTTATTAAAAGGAAATTAAAATAAAAAACAACAAACTGCATGTTTAATGAAGTAGGGAATAAATGCTTTAATGATTATTTACATTTTTCATGTACATTTTAGCTAGAATAATCCCAAAGTACTTCAAACTATGCTTTCTAACATACTGGGATTTGCACACTAATGCATTGATTATGATTCCTTCACTAAAGGCTAGAATTTATCATCTTCTTTATGTATTAATTATACTGTGTGTCATCCCTAATCTTACAGAATTTATTCATAGACTAGAGAATGAGACAATGTATTTCAAATGGATTTTTCTGAACATTTTTGTGAACCTCAGCCTTTTCCATTGTTGTCATTAATAGATAGCTTTTAAAAATGTCAATAAAACTAAGCTATTAAAATGATTATTATTTTTTTAGTGCTTTTATTTAGGACAGGACAGTTCTTGAAGGCATTTGTAAGCAGCTGACCTTGTAAAATCAGAAGATGCTTTTCTGCTCTAATTTC
Source organism: Anser brachyrhynchus (assembly GCF_964034855.1). Classification (NCBI taxonomy): domain Eukaryota; kingdom Metazoa; phylum Chordata; class Aves; order Anseriformes; family Anatidae; genus Anser; species Anser brachyrhynchus. Next base: position 13,528,834 of record NC_137702.1, on the reverse strand, counting down.
ACACTGCATTATTAGAGTTTGGAGTGAGTCATTGTGGGGAAGATTTTTCATTGTTAGAGTACAATAATTAAAAGAATACTTACCATTAGGAAAATTTTCCTAACATCCAACTTAAATGTATTTTGCTGTGGTTTCAAGTCCATTACTTCCTGTCTTATTCACTAAAAGTGGAACCATTTATTCCATTGTTCTGTGCAATGGCTTTTGTAGGCCTGAGGGCCATTATGTACATCCTTCAAGCAAGTTATTTCAGCTGTTCATGAGAACTCTGGCTTTTTTTTTTTTGGTTGTTTGTTTCTCTTTTCTGCAATTTATTCAATTGGTCCACACAGTACTCCAGCTAAGGCTATCTTATTTCTGAGTACCCTGAGCATCCCACAGGTAATGTTCCAGTTAACAACTGTGCTGAACATTTCATTGATTGATTTGGTTTGGTTTGGTTCAGTAGAACCATCTGTTAAAATCTCTGTCCGGTTCCAACAGGCTGTAAGAATTAGAGGCAAGAGACATAGAAAATGGGCAATAGAAAGAGGAGTTGTCATCTGGAGGATAAAAAGACAAAATTTCTTTAAAAGAGGGCAAACAAGCTGCCTATTATCCCTCTTTTCAAAACCAACCCATATTCGTTTGATGTGTTCCTATTTTGTTATCCCAACTATGAGATATAACTTACAGTAATGACATGAGATTGTGTCTCATGTACCAATAATAAATCATAAACTTCAGGTCTTTTTTGCATAATTTCTTCTTAATTCTTGTTCTCCATTCCTGTCCAAATTTACAGTGTTGCAGCTGTCTCTATTGCTCTTGTCTCATTTTTTCAGACCATTTTTCCAACTCACCCACATCATTTTGAATTTTTAAACTCATTTATTTTAATTCCCTTCAACACCATTAGGTAGATGTTATCTGCAAATTTAATAAATATATTCTCTATTCCATTTCCTGGATTCTAAATGAAAATAGTCTACAAATATAGATATCCATTTCTCAAAGTGAACTAATGATAACTGGACGTGCAATATATTTTTCTCTTTTTTTTTTTCCAGTCTTGCAACAGTGAATGAAAACATGAAAAAAATGGTTCCTCTAACCACAGTCAGTCTTTGGTTGTAAAGTCTGTTTGGAAAAACCTGACTGCCAATTACCTAGGTTTTTAGTCAAATTTGTGTTGCATAGGCAAAACTGTTTGTTACACAATGTGATATTTTTTATTTTAGAATATGGTTTATTTTTGACATAACAGTATAATCACTTTTATTGGAAAACAAAACAAGAAAACTTTTTCAAAAAGTGAATCAACACTATATGGACATTTAGGAATGTGAGATGAAACAAAGCAAATGAATAAATAAATAAAATCTTTATTTTGCTTAAATCAGTAGGAGATTGTAATACATAGAACTCTGTTGCGTGAAGTGATATTGCCAAATTCAGTCTATTCTTTCCCTATATTGTTTATATATTTATGATCTATATGGTTTATTTTCTCCCTGTACAACCCATAAAACTATATTATTTATTATATCCTCATATAGGAGGATGTAAGCTGTGGTGGTTGAAATTTGCTTAAAGAAATTAAGAAGACAAGAATTTTGTCATGTCAGTCAAAATACTTTAATGCACCTTTTACAAACAATAATATTTTTAGTGAATATCAAAATGAATCCACTATCTGTGAGCTTCACTTCTTTTAGAAAAATTCTATATTTTTTTTTTATTGAGAAAGTAACTTCAATGAGGAATACCATTGATTACTTGAAAAATAATTACCTGTCATCCACGCATGCAAATACTTACCTCAATTAAGATTATTTGAACTTGAACCAATGATCTACTGATTTTGCTTTGTTTTCATTACTGACATTCCTTTTGAGTGTCTTTTTTGTTGAATATTTCATTGTATATGACATTCCAATTAGTAAACAATAAATTCAGTCCATGGCAGTAAAGTAAATTACATTTTCTGTACCATTCACTTCACTTTGCAAACAGGCAATAAGTCATCACTTATGACATTGCTCTGAAAAAAGAAGCTACAGGATGATGGATCACATAGTTAATTTGAATAAACAAATTGCAGTCACTTTTTAAATACATGGAATACAACTTTGTTCAAAACGCATGCTTTTGAATTAGCAACTGACAGAATAAATGCAAATGCATTAAAACAATAACAACAACAACAAAACTTTTTGAAAGTGTTTTTCTAAATTCTCTGAAAACACAAACACAGTTGTTCATCACAATTCAATTGAAATATGCAGGGAATTATATCTGAGAAGCTGTCTAGATAAATAGATCACAAATCCAAATAGGTACATTTCAGTTATTAAATCAACTTACAACCTTCCCACATTGTTCCACACCTTTTAAAAAAACTTTGTGGATAGGATACAACACAAAGTTATTTCACCTCCTTAAAATAGCTTTGCTTCTATCATTGCTTTAATTTGAAAATGTATTTTTTATCAAAATAATGCATTTTAGGCTACCTCTGTGTACTAAAAAAAAAGACATTCATCTAAGCAGCCTCTAGCTATTGCAGTTGCAAATAGCATAATTATCTGTCACATTTCAGTGTGTTTGTAATGATAAGACTGATCCAAATGGGAACTAATGCATTACCTGGATGTCTTTCCAAAGGAGGCACAGTGAAGAAACAGAATGGACCATGCATAAGGAAGGGAACCCTGTACCCTCACACAGGAATGACATTTCTGCCTTCAAGCTCTTTTCTATTTCTCCTTGTTTCTCCAAACCTACTCATCTATAGCTTCATTTTATTTCACCATTACCCTGCCAGGTAAGCCTTAGGGGAAATAATTGCTGCCTTTTTCCCTACCACTCTTTGCAGTGCCCTCACTGTCTTTGAATATCAGGAGGGATAGCACTGAAAGCACAGGATAAGACAAACTCCCTTCATCTACCTTGAGAAAGGCTGTCTTCAACCATCATATACAGACTACTGTGGATGATAGCGTTCTGACAACTTGAAACAGTGACCTGTGTTTCTATAATCAAAACAATTTAGAAAGATAAAATTGCATTTTCCTTAGTTCAGTGTAATAGATTCCTCCACAATGCAGGTGCATTGCAGGTGGGTGGATTCCTTCTTGTTATTATTATTCTTATAGGTACAGCTACAAGCTACAAGACCATCACAAACAAATTCATTGTTTTTAATACCAGATGAGAATCTGTATACCTGAGTATGGACTGCACCCAGGGTGGCCAAGAAGAATTAAGCTGCTGTATCATATGCATAGCTGCAGCATGCCTTTTCCAGTGAAAGCAATGCTTCATCCATCTTTCTGTGTGAACTGCTTTCACAGTCACACTGAGCTATATTAGTTGAATTAACTCCTTGAAAGCACAGTTTTAAGAGGCTTGAGACATATGATTCATATGATTTTAAGACCACTAATATTTTGTTCTCCTCCTCATTTATATTTAGTACAAGATTGATTTAGTTCAGCCTTTTTTTTTTTTTTTTTTAATGGAAAATATACAGAACATTTCTGGAAATGGGCAATTTCAAACATGTTCTACACTGGAGTTAGAGGTACTGGACCAGTAACTTGCCAATGTGGGCCACAGTGCTTTCATCCTTTATGTCAATGTTTCTGGCCAAGCTGGCACCAATGAATAGATGATTTCTTACCATTATCATGGCAGTAGGAAGTGACACATTCTAATTCATTTTACATAACTGGAAATGAAACCTAAGGTTTCCAGGAAGTTCTGGGTTACTAGAGGACTTGAAATAGCTAATTTTACCAAGCAAAAGGAGACTCATTTGGAATATTTTCAATATTAATTTGGAACTAAAAGGTAGATTATATCTCTTACGTGGTTATGGCTATGCCCTTTGTCTATTTCCAGTTCTTTCCCTGTGCTATTCCTTATTGAAGAGAATGGAAATGATGCAGCTGCAAAGTTAGTAGAATAAAATATATGAATACATACAAAATTGATAGCCTCCTTAGTTAAACTTCGTATGAACTGATTTTATTTAAAAGTTGCATTTTAATTTTTTTCCCACATCATTTATTTTGGCATTTTAGCAAACTTCTTTTTAATGCAAATTAGCTAAAAAAATGCTTTCTGCTTTAACATTAATTCCCTTGACTCTGCTTATCTTCATCATGACTTTATCCTGTTAAAAAGTGCTCTGCACACTACATTATTGCTTAATTATCCTACACTGCTTTTTCATTGACAATCAAAAACTCAAAACTGCTGACATTAACTTAACTAATAAACACAGAACCTATTCTATGCATCAGGGATGTAACAAAATTCAAATCACTTGGGAAGTGTTTGTTTGATATTGTGGCCATGTTTTATTACTTGTAGCCATGAGCAATTTAGGGTGTTTATATTTGTTATATAAATAATTATAATATATAATTATAATATAAAATATAATGTTCATTATATTTTATTCTGTATTTAATTTCTTTTTTTTTTTTTTTAAACCTTCCTGTCTTTTAAAGCTAGGTTGATTATTTATTTATTTATTAAATGTTTGTATGGATTCTCAGGTAGGCTTTTTTTGGTTTGGTTTGGTTTGGTTTGGCTTTCTCAATGTTTTATTAGTGCATCCTCTTACATACTGAAGGGTTTTACACACTAATTAAAAATTAGTCACATAATTCCAGAAAAACTATACAGGATATCTTCATATATGGGACCCAAAAATTCCTCTAGTTCCAACCAACGCTGCTGAGTTTTAAAAAGTTACGGATAAAAGATTATCTAAAACTCAAGTTTCTCAACACACATATTAATCCTTTCACACATAGAATGTTGATCATTTTAAGGATTAGAACAGAACTGTAATGTAAAAAATCTATGTTTCCTTAAGTGTCAATACGTGTATATATATTTCCCTATAGGTGTTTCTGACAAAACAAAATAAATCTATAAACTGTCTCCATATATTTTTATAATCATGTGTTGTATCCTTAATAAATATTTATTATATTATCAAGAATAAGTCTGAGATACACTACTCATTTAACTAAAATTAAGTTTGTTTTGTCATCATTTTTGAATTTTGAAACTCATAAAAAAATATATCTCAAAAATAATCTTGGTCAAAACTGTTTCCTAAATCTGTCCATTTACAGGTTGAAAGAATGCAATATATTTCATATATAGACAATAAATATTGTATTATACAACTGTTGCTGTTCCAAAGAATCTGCCTATTTATTAATTATCAGGCTAAAGATATAGATCACAATAATCATACAAAGCATAAAACAGCTTTCACATAAATTTTGATTGATTCTGTATCCTAGTGTTCATCACTCTAATAACTTGATTAGACTTCAACAGCATTTGTCACCTCAGAGCAAGATTTAGACTTCTGCCATGACTAAATGTGTTAATAATGTAGTTGTTATGAAAAAGAAAATCCACGAATCTCCTCTCCTTCAAATTAGAACTGATAATAATTTGTTTCATCAGTAAATCTGTTGAATCTATGGCAATCTAAAAGAGCTGCTGCAGGATGACCACAAGCATTAATCATAAGCTTTATTCTAGTTATATGTTAGAAATGTCATTTAGAGATCAGAAACGAACACATACCACATACTGTGTAGTAGAGTTGTACAGTCTGTACGAATTAATTCATTATTTATTTTATTTATTTATTTATTTTTTCAATCTGAACACTTTCAAATGCTGACAATACAGCCACAGTAATACAGGAATTTTGAAATGATAGATTTTGTCATTGAGACACTTTTGTTATTTGCACCTAATTAATTAGTAATAGCTTTGGAAGCAGCATTCCGACCTAGTTATAAATCTCTGTAGGTACATATATATTTATAGAATGCCTCTTTGGGCTAGATCATTAGACAGTGCGCAATAAAATGAACTTTAAATGATTTAGCAATGTTGGTTTCTCATCAGCTTTCACAAACACCTCTGCTGAGTAGAAATATTGTAATATGAGCACCAAAAAGTACAACTATCCCAGAACTGTCTTGGTTTTAAATTTTGCACATCTTATTGACATTTTGAACTTGCAGCTCAATATGTTATCTAGTGAACTTTTACCTGTGATGAGACTACTATTGATCCACACAGCATCTAAAGCTGTCATGATCTTTAAAAGACATAATATATATATATATGTATTTACTTTTCTTTCTTTAATACATATGAAATCCTTTTGTATTGTCTGATGCACTAAACTCACCTAACTATAATACTAGTCTTAGGATGGATAATGCTTTTCAGCTATACTAACTGTCTAAATTTATGAGCACAGCTGGTGTTCCTCCCTTATTGCTTTATGGCACTTTCTTGTGGATTTTTCTCTGATAATATCTCATCCTTACATATCAGAAAGAAACTTGAACATTAATCATGAGAATACAGAGAAATTCTCTGTTGAAAGCCAATGTTTTTTTTACAAAGTTAAATGTTTTCAGCTGCTGTACATACATATCTATATAATATTCTCTTGTGAACACCTGCAAACAGTTGAGTTTAATTAAACTGCAGCTGTTGCTGACTGAAAACAGAGATTTACCAACAAATGTGCTAACTTTATATTGTCTTTCATTGTGCTTTTTTTTCCTCCCAACTATCTGTTAACATTTTTTTAAATGGTAAAAACATTTTGAAATAGAATATTCACAGATAAAGCAATGGAAGCCTCTTAGTTATATGCCATCTTGCAACAGGATAAATTAGCAATTAGGCCATTTCTTAATAAGAGGAAGGAAAAAACATGTAGAAATAAGCCTAAGAATAGTAATCGGATTCATTTATTTCCATAAATCGCAAAACAAAACAAAGCGATATATTATAGATTGTTTTCAGTATCAATAAAATTAACAGTATAACTTTTGCTTTATTTGGTAACAATGAAATTAAACATTACTCATGTGAGCTCAATAGTTTTAAAAGAGCAAAGACATATTACAAAACAACAAAAATAGTACAAGGCAGTACTGAAAAGCCTACTATGACAAAGGTCATTGCATGTTCTAAGACAGTACTGTTGTCTCTGACCATACTGATGTTGGAGACAAGATGTTTCAGAAATTAATTCATGGCTGTGTTAGTTCACTATAAGGAGATACACTGTGCATATAATAAATTTAAACCAGGTTGTCTGTATTGACAGTCAAGGACCACCAGCAGCCAAGGAAATTTAAAGGTTCTTCCAACAGTTCATGACCTACAGTTATTTCTCTAGGAAACCTTACTGCTGACAAACTGACTAAGCATTCTGCCATTCAGAAGGATCTTGACAGGCTGGAGAGATGGGCAGAGACAAGCTGTCTGAAGAGATGGGCAGAGATGAACCTCTTGAAATACACTGGACAGAAGTGCAGGGTCCTGCACCTAGGAAGGAATAACCCCATGCATCAGGACAGGCTGGGGGCTGACCTGCTGGAAAGCAGCTCTGCAGAGTAGGACCTGTGGGTCCCGGTGGGCACCAAGTTGACCATGAGCCAGCACTGGGCTCTTGTGGCCAAGAAGGCTGATGGTGTCCTGGGCTGCATTAGGAAGAGTGCTGGCAGAAGGTTGAGGGAGGTGATTTCCTGCCCCTCTGCTAGCGTGCTGGCAGCAGTTCGAGAGAGGTCCTCCCCCTCTGCTCAGCCTCGCCTGGAGTGCTGTGTCCAGCTGTGGGCTCCCCGGTATGACAGGGACATGGAGCTCCTGGAGCAAGTCCAGAGGAGGGCTACTGAAACAGTTAAGCAAAGACTTTACATTGGTGCTGTACAACCAACAGCTTAAGTCTCTACTGAAACCAGTAGAAGCTCTGCTCATGGCTGGATACTTTGTGGAATAGGTTTGAAATTGCATACTTGCTATAGTGCTTTGCAAAATTAGGTACTCAATTATTGCATTAGTGTTCAGAATAGCACTGCTTACTATGCGCAAGTGCATGAGACCTCATTGCTCCTATAAGCAGTTTGTCCTTTGAGATTTTCTCTTGCACTTGTCAGTGATTTAGTTTTCTAGTGTGGTGTGCTAGAGCACGTTCCGAGATTCTTATTAGAATTCCCTTTCCCCTTATCTTGGGGATGAACTCTCAAAGGAAAGATCTCTTTTTCTATTTTGTATTTTATTTTATTTTTTATTTTATTTTATTTTATTTTATTTAGCCTATATGCTCCAAACCAGAACTCTTCACTTTGCTTAAGATTGATTTGAACAGCAAAAAAGAACTAAGTTGGTTCCTACATAATAGGCCTGTTCTTTGGCATATTGAGCCATCATACTTTTTTTTTTTTATGTATGCTAATCCAACACACTTTTTAGACAAAGTAATCTTTTATTTGCAAATTGTATTAACCAAATACTTTGATAAGGGTAGACCATGAAATAACATTAGAAAATAAATTGGCTGGTCATTCTCAGCTTTTGACACCTGGTTTTACCCTTTCCTTCTTTGATCTATTATAATTTATCTAAAAAACTAAGCTCACAGGTTTTTCTTTTTTTTTCAGAAACACTAGACATTTCAAGTTTTACATATTTTACATCTAGCTTTTGCTAGCTAGGGAGCTCATTAGCAGTTACTTCTTGTGCTGAATAAAATGCCACCTGAGAGTATAAGAACTCCCTTATTCACAAGTTCACATTCTTTTAAGAGGTCGCTTAACCTTTAAGTCAACTGCAGCATATTAAAATTAAGCTGTTTTCAGCAGATAACAGATTATTCAGTTGCATTGGAATTTCCAGGTTACACTGTTGCAATGGAATGTAACTGCTTGAAATATTAACAGGCATAAAATTCCAACAGTTAAAAGTCTGTGCAAGTGCTTCAATACATAAGGGTTACATTTGTTTTGAATGAGATGCAATCTTTGAAGGGAAATACCTCATCACTGTTTTGACTACTGTAATGGAAATAATCAGCATAATATCTGGGATTAATAATAGTATCCCAGACAGCAAAAGAAATGAGCAGGAATTACTCTTGTTTTTAAATTCACAAACGTAATTTGTGGAGGGTGGCAGACTGACCGGCCTGGGAACGTAATAGCAGAACAGCTAATGGAAATGCAAGTTCCTTAAATCACTGAATAGATCTTTGTGAAAAATTTCTTTGGCAGGGCAAAAATCCCAAGGTTTGAAGTGTTCCTGCAAGTTAGAAATGATTGATAATATTGTTTTTGAGCTCTTCACAGAAACATTTGGCAAACTTTGGCTTTTAATGTGCAAACTCCTGACTATGAAAAAAATGGGTGTACTAGGTACGTGAGTTCATTTGTGTGCTGGCAAGCTTTGCATGATAGAAAAAGCTTCTTCTGTTTCCTTGACTGGTGTTCTGACATCCAAATTCAATACCTTTTTCCATTTTGTTAAAAATGGGACCACTGCAGTTCAGCCGAGCTTTTTACTTGTACTTGATAATTATTTTGTCTCATCCTCATACTAATGGAAAGAGAGCTGGTAATCCTGATATATTTGAAAATTACTGAATTGTATAGGATTTATTTTTAATGACAAATCAAAGTTTTGCTTATACATTTTTTAAAGGTGGAGTTGTATTCTTTCAAATCATTGTTCATCTCACAATTGAAGTAGAACTTGTGCTAGAAAAGAGAAATCAATAACTGATGTAAATTCACACACAGAGATACCAACCGTCACATATAAATTTTGCTTTCAGTTTTAAGAACTCATTTGGCTAACGGTAAATATTAAATCTGAAATCAGAGTTCAAAACAGTTTTATGATGACCATTTCTACAACGAATTACAAAATTATGTTTAAGCTTTGCATTTGAACACATTCATGCCAGCTATGATGGTTACTAGAAATGTCAAAACCCTGTCTTTTGAGAAGCTGTGCAGGTAATGTTTACAAAAGATATAACAAGATTTTTGAACATGAGGGAATAAATATATCTGCCCTTTGGGGAACCTTTTATTCCTCATGTGAAAATTTGCAAGGGAATCCAGAAACACATGGAATTCATGAATTTTTACTGTGGCACAATTTTAAACTAAGTACAAAAAAATCTGAATATAAATGTATATTTTTCCTTTATTTTAATATTTTAATTGCATCAGTTATAGCACTGTTCTTCAGTGAATGACTTAATGATTGTGATCAATTATTTTGTTCTGCATTTCTTTTTAAAAAGCTGATATAGCATAACAATAGAGGTGAACCTTCTTCCTAAGCAGAGAATGTTTTTGCTCATACTCTCAAATTTTATCATTGATAATTGATAAAAAGCAAAGCTAAGCTAACGACAATAACATTAAAATATTATGTAATTTCTGAATCACTTTTCATTCGTTGTACTTCAATGATAAAATAAATATGCTTGCATAGGGAGAGGAATTTGATTTCAGATTTTTAAGTGGAATTACACTCATGATTTCAATGCCATTGGTCCCTCCTACCAAAATCAACCTTATAATGAAAAAAATACATTAATGAAGCATTATTCACCCCATCTACTCATATTTTTAAAAATTATATATAAATGTGTTGCAACAGTTTTTTGGTGTTTTGTTGTTGTTTGTTTGTTTTCACTAAGTCATTCTTAATACTTACATACAGGTTTTCATTATCCAAGTACTTGAAAATTGAGTGAAGTTGTGGTCTTGGTATTATTTCAGGTAAACTAACTGAATTTAGTAAAGCTACTGAAAAAAATGTTCACTAGTGAATACCTGCAGATAGGATAATCTAGCAAAGATTTTGAGATGTTTTTTTCTATTAAGAGATCCATTTTATGTTGAGTCAAGGCTGAGAGTTCTGGTGACTTGCAGACAACTGAAATAAGTTGCATGTGAGAGGGAAGATGTAGATCTGGATAATCAGTCCGTCATTTGGACTGACTTTTGATGATACTTCAGTTCTGTAGTTGCTTTGAATATCAACCAATTGGCAGCCTTAGGTCTCTGTTTCCTTATGCATACTGCTTCTGACTTGACTTTATAGATGAAAGAAAATGACTAGTGTAGAAACGAGTCAAATGAAGGTGCAAACAAGAGAGAGTACTTAAACTAAGATTCTATTCACAGTCTAGAGAAAAGGCAAGAGTGAAGGTTACATCCTCAAAGACATAAAAAGAATGAGGGTTTTGGGGTTTCCTATCAAGTTAGTCCTTAATGAACTGAGCAGAACGCAGTTAAGATCACACAGACCTGGTGGGCTATGTCAACATTTGCCATAACTCTGCCTGAAGACACGAAGTCTCCTTACTAGAACTTTCCATTCAGCATTCATTTTGCTAAGAAAACATCTGAAGCAGCTGCACAGCCACATAAGATCTATGTATCACTTTGTGCTCATTAAGAGAATTTTACTACCAGAAGACATGTTAACATCAGCTGAGACAAGCTCTTTACTACTACTTTCCTAAGTGTTGTGCAGTTTGTATTTTGTATTGTATTGACCAAGTCAGTTACAGAAAACAAGTCTACTCTTCTGGGAATCAGTTTTCCTGCATTCCTAGTGCCAGATTCCTGTTGCTTGGCCACAAATCTTGTTTTTAATTGTTTTTGCCCATTGTATATCAAGCTAATTATTTTTTTTTATTTATTTTAATAAGAAAGCAGTGTGTGTTCAATGTGAAACCAAATTAAGATGGCCATAAAAAGTAGACATACAAAAGTATTTCCCATATCAAACCTCTTAAATTTCTCCAGCTGTGAGATTATTATACTAATATACACAAATAAAAAGCAGAAGCAATTAAAGAAATACATAAATTTAATATTATAGGATAGACAGAAACACAAACAGCTTTAAAAAAGAAACATGTAAGTAAAGTTTAAACAGGACTGAAGTGCAGAATTTTAAGAACTGTACAGATCATGAAAAAAGAATGTCAAAAGTGAAGGTTTATGTCAAATCAATGTCCAAGTCAAGCTGATCTTCTGTGTTTATGTTCTGCATTGATCTCATCCAGCAAATTTGTTGCAGACTTTTAGTGTCCAGAAAACAGGAGCAAGGAGTTTTGATAGCTTATGCTGCACCCAATCCTCCATTTTCTCCTTGCTTTAACTAAATAAGACATGGAAACCAAAAAAGGATATATATATATTTTTAATGACAAATCAATTTAAAGTGGAAGATACCCATCTGATTATTTTTGACATATTTTCTCTTTGTCTAGATTCAATAGTGTTTGAAATAACCAAAAGAATACTTGGATTTGTGACCCTTCTCAGATGATTTAAACATTCAAATTCTTGGGTATATATACACTTTTTCAATATTTCCGTAGTGTTGGAAAGTATTTTGTTTTGACTTCATGGGCAAAAGAGGTAACACCTATCCTAACTTGCTTTCTCAGAGTTTCTTCGCTGATTATCTGTAAATTTTCTAAAATTTAAATTATATATCCGTTTTCTCTGTAGGATATCAGTGACTGTACTTTTCATCCATGACAACATTGGCTTTCTGGACCTCTAAATTAGCATTCAGCTCAAGAAAAAAACAGTGAGGTGTTCATTGCATTGTCCTGTGAACCTGACGAAGTTGAAAATTGTCCTATATTTGCAGGTAATTTTCTTATGTGTTAGTCTTCAGGCCTTTATGGTCAAAAGCCTTTCAAGTTTGCAAAAGGTCTGGTAGAACCACTTTATTTTTAGGGCATCTCAGTTCCTTTCAGTGAGCTGAAAATAATCTATTCTATGAGTGAACCAAAAAAAAAAAATAACATGACTGAATTGAATAAGAAAAACAAAACAAAACAACAAAAAAAACAAAACAACAACAAAAATCAGTAAATATGTCTGTGTAGCTCTGTTCTCAACACAACACACAAAAACCATGAATTGGAACTAATAAATTACCTTACTCGAAAGAGACACATTGTGATTAATATTATAATGTTAAGATAAACTTAAAACAATGTTTTGTACACTAAAACAAACTATAAATAATGTAGGTGATGCCTAAATTTAAATTCCTTGGCTTAATAATGAAGGCAGAGGTCTAAAGCCATTTTTAGTTACATGGTAACTAAATTTTTTTTTAATTGCATTTTTAGTTACATGGTAAAATAAAAGCTGTATGTTGAAATGGAGTAATAAAATGTATTTTAATTTTTATATTAATATCACAAGATTAAAATATCTCAACCAATACTGGCAGATTTCAAAGCTTTTCTATTTGTGTTCTCCAAAAATATAGTATTTTCATATTATCCTTGTAGACAATGTACAAACATGTTCTCACTCACAATTGCAAAGAGGAACAAAGCTTATGCTAACACTGGATTATTAGGGAAGTTTAGAAGAATGTCAGGTCAATATACTCCATGGCAACCAAACTATCTTTCTTTGGAGAAACATTACATGGAGAAAGGGAAAGAAAAGAAGAAGCTATAGTGAACCTCTTTAGGTTTACATTTATTTACAAGGCTGTATCAGTAGTTACGAGTCGTTTTACTCAAGTGGGAAAGGCCATACAAACAGTTTCAGAGATCAGACTTCAGAGAGATTCTCCTTGACTTTGGCAAATTAAGAGGTGTGGTATTAAGAAAACCAGGAACACTTTTCGTCTGCAAATATATCCAGGGCTCTTACCTCCCCACCAGGTGAAAAGGGACAGAGTTTTTGTAGGGACATAAGATACATATATTCACTATAGTGCTCTGAGAATACACGCAAAGGTAAGCTGCATAGTTTTTGTTTGTTTGTTTGTTTTGTGATGGTGTAGGTATTTGATCAGAAATACAATGGAGGTGGATCAAGAGAGCTGATGCTTCCATGCTCTATAAAAGCAGTCACATAGAGAAGACAGCACTTTACTGCTTGCCTCAGTATATGACACAGCTGGAGGGCAGAGGAGCTTCATAAGGTACCAGGCAGAGTCTGAGGATTGGAGGGCAAGGCAATCGGAAGAGGAGCTGTGCAATGCAGAGCTCCTATGGGGACTACTGCCACCAACATATTGTCTGTGTTTGTTTCTTTATAAAACGTGGCCAAGGTTGCATCTTCTCTAAAATCTGTGCAAAACTACTGTAAGTGCAACATGTAAATGAATAGTTGATTCTACCTCAACTTGTCTTTCACCAATGACATAACTGTTCAAAAAGAAGAAAACCTTTTTTGCTTTTGGAACTATCTAAATTCCGCCAAAATTTTGCACACCAGTTAGATTTCACTAGCTAGGACCAAAACCACAGTACTATATATTGTTAAAGTGCATGATGAACAACAGTTAGATTGCTTGCATATATCTTCATAACCTTGAAAAAATCTTTACTTCTAAAATAGCTTAATTGATTTTTCACTTTTCTGTAGATGTTTCTCCACAATCTCAATGCATCTCCTATTACAAGCCAATACTTATACATCACATATTTTTGTTACCGTCCTTCAGTTCCAATTGTATTAATTACTACTGACATGTTATCAAGAGCTGGTTGCAAAACGTTCCCTGTACTAAGTATTATTAATACACATTTACAATTATGTTCATCTAGGACAACAGTTGAACACCAAATCTGTGAAATCTGGCAACACGGCAGCTATGGACCTTGGAGGAGTATCTTAATTTTCACAAAAAAAGAAAACCATCAAATACAAAATAGGAAATCTTGTTGTAAGGCTGAAGTTGAATTCCAGGTACATCTGGAAACGCAGACATTTAGAAATCTGGGGATGCTCTAATTGGCACCAACATCCCTTTCTTTAGCCCCTGTAAGATCAGAATGTAACTGTATTTGAGGATAATGCTTTTAAGCCTATTTATCTTTCAGATGGTCATATTTTCCCTTTTATTCCTTCTGCAAATCACTGCTATTTGTTTTTAAAGTTCAGCTTCTTGCTTTATTTATTCTTCCTCATTTTTCTCCTAGAAACAGCAAAAATTGTCTTCAGATGGGGCACAACACATGCTTGTGTACTTGAATCATTGCCTGACCATATACCATGGTCATTCTATTGAATCAGTGCTCTGAGAACACATCACGATGCCATAGACAGCCCCCCAAACGTAAGCAAGACAGTGATACTATGCACAGAAATGGAGGAACCTAACCCATTTACAAGAGTTGTATGATTCATTGTGTGCTACTTCAAGTCATGGTCACATTTTCATTCTTTAAAGAACCTTTCTACCAAATAAGAAGTTGCTAACATGGAGATCGTCATTCTATTTGCTTTTCTACTGTCTGTAGAGGTGAGTAATTAACAGTAGCGTTTGTTTGTCTGAAGATTGTATATATATATATATAAACAATTATTATTTTTAAAGTTATGCTTTATAAGAAAGAAGCATACTTTAATATTCTATTTCTATCAGCCTAAGACTGAAATCTTGAAGTGGAAATCCATATCCACATAGAAAAAAGGAACACATAATAAATATAAACAAATACTGATTCCCACTTACACAGAGGAAAACATATAAATCCACTGATCCCACTCTAGAAGATACTCTGTAAAATAGCAGTACACTTGTCACTGCCTCACCTAAAGTGCACACAAGCAAACTGAAGATTGACTGACTTGAATACACTTTGGAGCAGGCCATCAGTTTGTCTCCAGTATGACTACCCTCTTCACAAGCAAAGTGGGAGAACAGGGTAGACAATATTTGACATTTATCATTATGTGTTGACAGGAAATTGCTATTCAAGAATCTCTGTTCCTTGGTTTCTCTGCACTTGATCTTCCAGTCGATTTTAGGAAGGCATGAACTGAACGTGTTTGATTTCTGTTTACATGCATTCCTGTTTTTTTCCACCATTAAAATGTGTGAATCATTCTGAAATCCTGAATGGGAAAATGCCATAAAAGTACAAAGTAGAATATGCTTTGCTCAGGTGGGATTTGTGAGCCTGTGCACTTATAAGTCTTTATGTCAGTAGTTCATTCCTTCCTTGTGAAGGCAACATTCTCAGAACTTTTGATATGCAGGCATTTGACATCCAATATACATTTCTTCTTTGGTGAAAGCAGATTCTGTCTTCAGTTCCTTACTTTAGCTTTAAAAGCCTAGGTTAATACAATACCTCGAACATCTTTCTAAAGATGACACAGGCTTTGTTCCCAGGGCAACTTAAAGACATAAGCTTTCTGAAGTGATATGTAGACAAAACTAATTAATTTTCAACGAGTTTAATTCAAACATGCAATATAATTTACAATGTTAGTACATTCAGAGGAATAATAAAATAAGATGCCTAAATATATTTAATCCAGTCTAATTTGATGATCAGGCTAGATTCTTGCTAGCGAAGTAGAAGTCAGTAGAAGACACTTCAGGCATTAATTTCTGGAGGAGTATTTCAATTTTCAAGGAAGCATGTGTAATATTTCTACTTATTTCTACTCTTGTGAGTTCTCTATTCTATACTTGCGACTCCTAAAAATCTCGCTGGTATCTAGCGCAGCCAGAATATGTAGTCCCAAGGATGTTGTTTTTCAGTGCTCTGCTTCAAATCCTCTCATTCACAGTTCCAGATCCATTTTTACAATGTGCGTGCAATTCCTGACAAAGCCTGCAGACATTTCTCCCCAGTCTTACAAAAGCAAAGCATCTTTGATTACTTCCTTAGAACTCAATTTTGCCCGGTGCTTTTCCTCATCAGATGTGGAAGCTAAGCCATCACAAATGTAAACCATATTGGTAAAGCTCAGCCTATTCTGGTGTATTTTATTTTTAAGACTAATTTCTACCATGTTTGCAAAGAGAATACCTCTGCTTTGCCACAGGCAGATGTGAAGTGAAAGCATGGTATCTGAGATGAACTATAAAATTATCTCAAGAAGCCCAGCAAGGTAAAATTTATACTGTGATATTTAGTGGTGTTATAATAATCTTAGCTATGGTAATAGGGCACTTTATTGTAGTTGAGGTCAGCCACCTTAGAGCCGGCACAGCCACAGCACCTGACTGCGAGTTGCAGGGAGATCTGGGGCCATTGCCTTGACAGGGCTGGCCCAGGACAGCAGGGTGACCAGGCCGCAGCTGCCAGCTCTCCAGAGGCTGGCAGGAATTGGGCATTGCCATGGCAATGGTGACTGGGCCCTGACCCTTTACCAAGAAAAAGCCTCCGGGAGGCCAGCAACACACCGTGCCCGCCCCGAGCAGTGAGGGGCAGCAGCTCATGCGCACGGGTGCGCAGCTGGTGTGGCAGGGCCCAGGGCCTCTGCACCAAGTAGTGGCAGTCTGAGAGATCACAGACCTACCATGGTGTCCACTAGGCAGAGAGCTCAATCCAAAATGTCTGTGGCAACCCAGACACAGGGCCTGCCCGCAGACACAGCTGTTAGGCCTCTGGCTGCAGGGAGTGCCTGAGCCTGCCGCTGCCAGGGGAAGGCAGTGGGGAGACTGCCTGTTCTCAGGCAAAAGGTCTGCTTGCCATGGTGGCTGAGCTCAGGTAGGAGGTGGAGACTAAGGAGCATCAGGGTGTGTGAGCAGGAGATGGACTGGTGGCATAACTCCCTGGTGTGCCAGAGAGATGGGTGCCAGGGGGATGCACCCCAGAGAATGACAGAGCCCCTGCCCTGTCGCTGTTGTGCAGAGGGAGAGGACCAAAAAGATGAGGAGGGTTGGAAGTGAGTCCCAGTTTGGCACCATGGACAACCACCCTCCCTACCTACTTCATTTCCCCAGGTGCCCCTCCATAATAGGTTTGAGACCCCAGATCTTGAAGGAAAGGTAGGTGAGGATGTGGTGGAAGGTCCACCTATGAAGTCATGCAGGAAGAGGTAGTTGACACCATGCCTCAAGACTGCCTCCAAAAAGAAAGAAAGAAGGGTAATTGTAGTAGGAGATTCTCCTCTGAGAGGAACAGGGGGCTTGATATGCAGAATTGACCCTCAAAGGGAAGTCTGTAGTCTACCTGAAGCCCAGATCAGGGGTATCACCAGGACACTCCCCAACCTGGTGCGCTCAACAGACTACTACCCAGTACTGATCTTCCAGATAGATGGGGAGGAAGCTGTATCCCGTAGTCTGAGGGGAATGAAAAAAGACTTGAAGGCCTTAGGACAGTTGGTGAAAGACTCTGGGGTGCAAGTCATTTTCTCTTCCCTCCTTTCATCCTGGGGTGATGACGTGGGATGGAATAGAAGGATACAGTCCATAAATGATTGGCTATGTGACCAGTGCTACAGGCAGGGCTTCGGGTTCTTTGATAATAACTGGTTTTATAAGACACCAGGCCTGACAGTAATGCACGGGAAAGTCTTATTCTCTGGAGACATTCAAAACCCACCTGGACATGTTCCTGTGTAATGTGACTTAAGTATTCCTGCTCTGGCAGGGGGATTGGACTAGATGATCTTTCAAAGTCCCGTCCAATCCCTGACATTGTTATTGTTCTCCTTATGACTTTACTCTTCAGAATAAGACTTCACAGTTAAAATTGAAAATTATTGAAAATTCTGGCCAAAACAACACCATCAACTTTTAAGTACACAAAGTAGGCCTAACTTTTTTTTTTTTAAATCTACCTGCCCATCAATTCCCTTATAAGTTATTGATGTTACATAAACATGAAATATTGAAAGTGGAGTCACAGGCAGTGGATGAATTAGCCTGAAGAGATCTTTGGAAGTCAGAGGAGTAGCTGGCTATCTGAAGGACACCCATTCCCTGAAGGGTGGTGAGTGCCAGTACAGCTCACAGTTATTTTTCTCATAATACTTGATGCATAAAAATTCTCATGTCATTTTTTCTTAAAATATAAACAAATAGATAAATAGGGTAGTTGCCGTATGAGTAAAGGTCCCAAATACTTACAGTTATGAATTACTATTACAGTGCTAGATGATCCAACAATACAACCTCATGTGCTGAGAAACAGAACGAAGCCATGAACTCTAAAGGTCCAGTATTTTGGGGGAGAAAGTAGTACTTTGAAGGTCAAAAGTCAGCATTACATAAGGTCATATAGCATTTTTCTATTATGCTAATTAAAATGGACACTAGTTTTTAAAAGTATCTTTCTAAGAAATAAGACCTATCATGCAATAACTTTGTGATGAAAAATGTTCTTTATATTCAGTTCAAACTATACAAGAAAATTTGCTCCCCAAATTCTACCAAGAGTATCCCAGCCAGCATTTCCTTCAGATGAGTTTTTCAAGTCTTTTTGGTGCTGCAGATTTCAGGTTCATGACAAAGTTTACTAGGACATTTCAGTACAAGTTGTTAAAAATTCTCAAATCCTATATTCACAAATGGAGTCATGTATCACTGTAATTTTAGTGACCAAGGCCAAAATCCAGACCTCTGTGTCTCTTCTTTGGAACTCCCTCCTCTGGAAGCATTTAAATTCCCTAATTGTCTTCTGCTATAAAATACATAGATGTTGCTGGGTAAAGAATACTGTTTTGCAAAGTACCTCCCTACCAGACTATTATTAGCTATTCTCAAGTGTATTTACTCTTTTCTCTGAACTTACCTGCTTCAAAGCATATCTCCTGGATCAAAACATACTGGTTAAACTATTATATAATGTCTAAACTCCTGATAGTGAGACCTCATAGACAACAACTACATTAAAATAAAAACAGTAACAACAACAACAAAAACAATAACACCACACATTCCACACCCCCCCCCCCCCCCCCCCATGCCCAAGCATTCCTCTGGTTATCTTACATATAAGAACACCTACTGAATTAACCCAATAAATAATCCTAAAACATCAGGAACTACTGGAGAAAAAAAAAAGTCCCCCCCTTCCCGTCCTCCTCCCCCCCCCCCCCCAGCTCAGTAGCTAGCTTCTGTGGATCTGAGTTCATAAGCATCCCTGTTTTGGTCTGACAAAGGGATTTAAGTCTAGTTTGTCACCCTCCTGAGAGCCTACTGTAACCATTAGGCTACAGCACTGTCCGAGGTAAATCTTTCACTCCCTACAGCTGACACTATTCCATTTGGTATAAATAATTAAGTGAAGAAGGACGTGAATCTGACTTGCCCACATGATTGCCCTAACCACCAGGCTATAGAGCCAATCTCACCTCCCTTCTTTTTCCCCCAGCTTAATTAATATTTAATTGTTTACATGAAGTGGAACAGTTTTAATCGGGGACAAATTCTGAGAGACAATTCCCAGTAAACCAATACTAAGTACACTTAACTGAGAAGTGGGAGATCTACCATCAAATCCCAGTTTCAAACCAGGGAATCAAACCTGCCTTGTGGGACAGACAGAAGCCCATTCTAATTTTGTGAAGCAAAGAACAACCCCTAAAGTATTCACTATGCTTTTTGTGAAGAGGTAATAATGTGGTTTATACACCAAACTTCAGGAGATGGCTATCAGTTGCAAATCTTACCTGGAGGAAAGGGGATTGCAGACTTACAGGTGCGATGCTCAGGCCTGAGCCCTCTTTTTAGGCATTTCTTATAACTTCTCATTCAATTCCTTGCCTTCTGCATACCTTATCTCCAGGCACCTAACACAGCATGCACTCATAAAGCATACAGACGCTGAAGCCATAGTGCCTGACTCTGTAAGGTGGATTGATGCTCATGAAGCACAGAAACAGGGCAGCCAAACCCCCAAATCATTTGTGATTTATAAGTCAGTCTTCAATATATTTGCACTGAACACTCCTTTGAATTTTCCTTCCTCAAAATGTTCCTCAAATTAGGTTTGAATTCTGGGGCAGGAGGCAGTAACAGTGGGAGCAAAGCTGTCTTATGGGATATTTTACAGTTCAAATTGATTGTTCTGTGGGACCCTTTAGTAGAGCTGCTACTGTCAGCTGTTCAGGAGTGGATGTTTTTGAGCTGTGGAAAACAAACCCCTGCAAGCTTGCAAACACTTTGTTGTTTGCCCCATAGGTGCATCTAGCAGAGAGACTGTTGCTGCTGACATGAACTCTCAGGTCAGATCTCGTTGCTCCCAGGATGAAACAGTTAGGTAAATCTGATGCAAGTGATCAGAAGTCAGCTTAAAGCACAAGGAGAAGTTGTCTTTTCCTATGAAATATTTCTATGAAGTGAGACCAGAAAAAGTAATCACACAGGGATTGGATGATAGCTTTACAGTAGGGACCAGTGAGCTGTCCTGGCCCCCCCCAATCACTTTCATCCTTTCCTTTTCTCTTTGACAAGATCTGTAAATATCTCAACTAATCTCAAAGTAGCGCACAGAAGACTCATTCAAAAACGTCAAAAGGTCTATATAACTCTTCTGTGTTAATATTATTCACATGCTTTATTTTCTTCAGCCTATTTCCTAAATCCTCCTTTGAATGTTTTTTCTCATTCTTTCCCCAAGCCAAAAAGTACATCATAACTCGGGTATTTAAAATAAGAAGAGACTACACTTGATCACTTATGCAATTTGAATGGACTACTGGCCCAGTGAAAATATACAATGCAGTGAGCAGAGGAAAAAAATGTGTTTTGAGACTTACTTTTACCAATGCATTTTCTTTAGTTCAAGTCCAGCCATCAATTAATTCACAGGTATGCATGCCCTGCAGTGAGTCCTGATCCAGTCATTTTAGGAAGCCTAAATTCCAGTCCCTCTATGTGACCTGAGAAGAGTTTCATAAAGTCTCAAATTCTCATATTTTTGACCCTTCTTTCCAGAAAAAAAAATAATTTTTGTATCAAGCATTTTTGCTCAATTCTTTCAATCTTATGGTACTGAAAGAATCCAATCAACTTTTCACATAACTGCAGCAGAATTTATGGCAAATGAATTTTTTTTTTTTTTGAGAGCGCTTCCTTTAACTCCTTAAATGACTGCAGTCTTGTTCAATAAATCATTCCTTATTTTAGGTGTTTTGAGGTCATATTCCAAAGTTGTCCGCAATCTATTCTGTCATTTTTCTTACAACTGCTGACCAGAACTGCCTTACTAAAGTTTGACTCCCACAGACAAGATATTGAAGAACCATTTTGAGTTAGTCCAAGTCTGCGGAGACTGGATAAGTTGCTGACAGCTCCATCACTTCTCACAATCTCCCACCTGAGAAAAACAATCCCATGACTGTTCCTTAATAAAATTCATTCCAGTTTCAAAAAAGTTTCCTGGCAACACAGGGAGCAGAGGGCCCAAATTTTCCTCCCTAGAAACTGCCAAATGCCTTGGTGTATTTTGTTTTTGCTATCTAAAAATTCATTCCTAAGACGGGAATCAGGCCTCCAGTGAAGTAGAAAGATACATCGTTTGACATGTCTTTTGACCCCAAAACTGGAATAAGTTGCCTGTACCTCTTACAGATTTGTCAGATTTAGCTGTAGGTTTTCTGTACAAGTCTATTGTACCTCACATACTTTGTTTTCCCTACAAAACAGAGGCCATATAAGAGACAATTCTTTCATCTCATGCCTTAAAAAAGACCATATTTTTGCCTCGCTTTTTAAACCATGGGTGGAATGGCAGAACCCCAAGATGACCCTACACATTTTCAGCACTTCTGGATATCCCCGTACTTCTGACACAGCACTCTTGCCTGGTAGGAAGTCCAAAGTAAATCTAGTACTAAGTTAGCCACTTACAATGCTTTCTGAAAGAGTTTTCTTGTTCTTTTTCAAGTTCCACCTCTTCACATGGATATTTGATGGGAACCTTAACTCCTGTGTTTAATTGCTGACCTAATCTTTAGAAAGAATACGAAACCTTCCTTTTCCAGGAAGGGTACATGTTTGCTGGACATTTTTTTCTTCCTCCAGTTCATATCAGTGGTATGAAGTGTTTCAACTGTCACAGGTAAAGCTAACTAGCAATACATAGCCTGTCAGGTTTTTCCTGATAGGCTGTTTATATGCAGTAATTATTGTATACAATTAAGGAATGGATGGAAATAGTAATTAAATCTATGAAACATCATCAAATTTAGAAAAAAACAAACAACTATATAGTTCGTGAATAAAAATAAATACGAAGTTTTGAGAAAAGAGTAATAATAGAGAAAAGAGTAAATAACTGAGAATCCTCCATCAGCACTGAGGGAAAAAGAAATAATTCATTTCACAATGATTCTTCCCTCTCACATTTTTCTGTATCCTCCTCTTCTCACCTCAGCCCTCACATCTATCTCATGCCTTTCAGCACTGTAGCACTGTACAGACACACACACTATACATTCCTTCAGGGCAGTGCACAATTCCCTTACCTGTTTTGACAAGAAATGCACATTGAGTTACATGCCAGAGGCCATGGTTACACAAAAGTCACAGGTCAATAAAGATCACTTACATTTCCTATGAGCTTTTTCATCCCCCCCCCCCCCCCGCGAGGGAAGGCCTCAGAAAGGAAAGAGAGAAATGTCAAGGGCCCCTTTGTCAAGAGCTCAAAAAAAAAAAAAAGTCTCCCAAACCCACCATTGGATGCCCAACATCTTGTTACCTTGCCTCAAGGAAAGTGTCCTTTTTCTCTTGGCCTCCTTCACCTCAAAGGAGTTCTTCATCCCTTCAAGAAGTTGGTCACCGACTTATCTCTCCCATGACAGTGTACAAGAAAGTAAAAGATATTAGTCAGTATTCTTTTAAAAATTGTCTCTTACAAGGAAGCCAATAAAGCGATCTACATTGTATCACAGTTCAACATATTTGACATCTGTTCTGAAATAAAATTCACTTCATACATATGCTTCTTCAAGCTCATACATATGCTCCCCACAAGCATCCCCCAGCTACTCTCCTCAGACATTTTGGTAACATACCTATAGTATTATGCTAGTTGTATTTGAATAGGTATCCTATCTTTTCACCTCTGGTCTAGTTTGAGCAGCTCTGCTTGCTAAAGATAGTACCAAGAACTATTTTAGGGCTGCTTCAATATCACATGAATTTTCTCCTTTTCTTAATAATTAATCCCAGGGATTGTGTTCATTCTTCTGTTTTGGACTTGGTTTCCACAAATCATGTTCCACTCACATGAATACTCATGATAAATGGAATTATTGCTTAACACATTGAGTATATGATTCACATAATCTTTAATAGAATAAAAAAGCCACTAAGAATTGAAATGAATCAATAATGATAGTATTACTGAACCCTTCGCTATGAGGGCTCTCCATTTGGAATCTCAAATATCAGTAACGCAAAACACTGGAAAACGCAGGTAGCATAGTGTTCAGTCTTACTGTTCATTCTGCAAACACAAGAGGTACATCATCATTAGCACATTAATCTGGATCAGGAGTACACTTCTGAAGCAGTCTTTCCAGATGTCTTCAGAAAAGGAAAAAAGTCAGTTAGCCTTGACATTTCAGAGCACATGAACTGGGTTTCTACAAAAAGAAACTCTGCCAGGAGATGTACTGCAGAAACAGCTCCAAGGTACTCTAGCTGCAGATGAGCAGAGAGGTAGCCCAAAGTAAAGATATCACAAACATATCTAGTGTAAATACACGTTACCAGTTTTGCTCTCTACTCCTATTAGTTCATGCTATTTGCTAATGGAAAGATTTATTGGTATTTACTCTTATAGATATCGTCTGGTCTCATTAATATGCCAACGTAAAACACATGTAAATCTTTAACCTCTACACAATAAAAATCTTTACAACAAATCTTCGCAAAATTTCAGTTTTGACTTACTACAATGTAGTAGTAACACCATATTCTTAGAAGGACTTTTACAGATAATTTATTTTCAAGGCCTCCAATCACTGAGCCATAAGTCACACAACTATACCAAGTTCATGACTAGTTTGTTGCAAGAGCTGCATACCAAGCAGTCATACAGAAATGAGTGATACAGCCTATTAGGGCTACTCCATTTTTATGGTTGCCGTTGATGCACTAGAATTTTCAATATAGTTGTCAAGTTTACATACTTAAAGACGTAAACAGTAGTTTCTCAGTCTTTAGATCATATAGTAGAAGCTTTCATGGAAACATTTAAACTCCCTATATTCTTTGACAGGTTCCAGATACAGAACCAAGTTTGTTATATAAAATTGATCAATCTAATTGTTCCCTGAGAGGTTCACCCAAGAAGTTGCCCCTACTTACCACTCTTAACAACGTCTTCAAGGGTTTTTGCATTAAGACTGATTGGAATAGACAAAATGTAGTTAAGAACCCAAAGGGTTATACGTTGTTTTAAACCAGAAACATTTCAAACACTTGTAATCCCTTGATCCTATCATTTTATACTTCATAAGGGATCCCTTTTGAGAAGGGTTTATGTGTCCCGACGTATTTGGAAATGTTCCTTGACAGAATAAATTCTTTGAGGACATAAATCAAAACTACAGCTGCTCCCCTAAAAGCTGTCAGTGATAATAGCATCAGAAATTGGATTAAATAAGTCCTGTTGAGAGACAGTATGTCCATTTCTACATTCAACACACACACACACGTTGTCAGAGAAGCCTCTATTCCAGAAGCGACAACAGAGAATGAGGAATTATTACAATGTCTTTCAGCATACAGGAACATAGCTCAGGAGCTTTCCCAGGGTAGATCTCTTCTTGCTTTACATAAACTTGAACATACTTCTTCAAATAACATACGCATAAAACCCCAACATATTCTGGAGTGGTATGAATAAAACCTTAGCTGTTATTTTCATATGAGAATGGATATGACAAACATATTCATTTGCTCCAAAACCAGTAATCTGTGATAGAGTGACAAAGGACAAAGAATTTTGCACAAACACAAAAAAAGATAAATATGTAACCGGAGATTTCCAGGTGACAATTTGTTTTGGCTCCCTCCCACTGCAATGTTTTTTACTTTTTCAATCAAAGGATTGCAAGAAATTAGCCGTAATTTGTACTTATTTACTTTGAAGGGTGGAAAACGTTGAGGCCTAAAGAGAGTTCATAGCTAGGGCTAAACTTATTCTCTTTAGTTTCATAGTAGAGCTCCCTGCTACATTAGCTTCAGCATGAATCATTTTTTCAACTATATCCCAGTACTACTAGCAATTACAACACAACTGTTGTTTCCAAGAAACATATAACCATTACCCATCAGTTTTATTTATTTAACTTTAGCAATCCTGTTTACAGATGAAGCAAAGATTTAGGGGATGAATTCTGCTCTGATTTACATCAGTGTAAGACATGAAGAAAATTTTATTTATATGCTATATTATAACATTATTTTGTATTTCCATTTATTTGGTCAGATTAACATAAACATAACAGATAATATCACAAGCATTTAAATATCAAAATCCAAAATATCAACACAGGTAAGGAATACAGGTCCTGTGATTTCTGTTCTGTATTGTGCCCATGACAACTAGGCTTATAGGATATATCCGGCTTTCTGCTTACACAGCTACTTAGAAAAACTTGGACTTGCTGCACCTGGTCTGTGCAGTCAATCTGCACTAAATGTTAGATACAGCTTTGAAATTTCTGAATGTACCTATAGTGACCAGCCTAACCATTGTGAAACGCATAAGATAACGCATAAGGGACTGAGCCCTTTATTTCTCTCTCCATCACACTCTCCCCAGCTAACACTGCAGGATGTCTGTACCCACATCCCACAACGGCTGCTCCAGCCCCTTCTGTCAGAGAGCTGTTTACCTTTGAGAAGTATTCATACCTAAAGCTGATTGCCTCTGCACTAGAGGTAATTTTGCTTTGTGTTAAGGAGCCAATTCTGCTCACCTAAGATTAGAAAAAGCATCAAATATACATTTGCAGAAAACTATCCATGATCCGCATAGCATTTAGAGCATAGACAAGTTTACGGTTTCAAAAGAAAAAAAACCAAAACAAACAGGTGAAATACCCTTTATACCTTTATTTGTTTAGTATTTATCAGAATATTTGAAGTCAGAAGGATAGAACAGATTGTTATCCTTAGCTACAATCCATGCTTTAGGCTCGGAATCAGCAAGCTGATAAAACAGTCATTTCTGAACACATGGACTATCTGCATTCTACTCTATATCTTCAGGGTCACAAACCAAATGCTCATTTGTTACCCAAATGAAGATTCATTATTCTGACTGAAACAGGATTACCTGTTTATCAATTCAAAAGTAATCTATTTTTTATTTACCAATATATTACATTGCTGAGCAAAGAATTATCTTTCCATTGTTTATATGCCTCACTATTTAAGAGGATTATTATTGTAGAATAATCATCTTGCTTTAATTACCAAGAGGAGTACCACATCATTTTATTAATTTTAGGATTTATGCCAAGTTGGAAACAGAATGTAAAAACACAGAATCAGTCAGTAGTTGACAGCAGCTTTTTTATTTTTTAAAACACTTCTAAAAAATCTTTATCAGGGAAAAAAAATCAAAACAAACAAACAAACAACAACAACAAAGACACAAAAAAAATACCCATAACCTAGAACCAGAAGATGAATATATATATTTTTAAATAACTCAAGCCATCTTAGTGAACAACATGAACACATATTCTCATGCTGTACATACCTGAGGCAAAAAATTCATGCACATTTTTTCTTGATTACTGAGAAGCCAAAGTGACAAAATATTTCACTTGATTAGCAGGGGTAGTGCTGCAGACTGCATTGCCCAGAGCAGAAGGCAAGAGTACAGCCAGCCCCCCACAGCAGCTGAGTCAATCTTTGCAGGTTTCAGGCTCAGGAAGGAACAGAACAACTCCAGCAGCCCTCAAGAAACAGCCATGATTAAGTTAATGCTGATCAACAGCACCTGCCAAAGAAGCTCAGCAAACACACTTGTTTTACTAATCCTTCAACTTATCTTTTTCAGGTGGTGGCTGTATGACAGAGGGAATCTCATCCTGTCCCTGTCTCAGCTCAGGAAACCACTTTCTCCTCCAGTGCATTCAAGCTGGGTTAGTGTCCCATTTGAAACGTCTGTATCAGTTATAGGATCAACAGTGATCAAAAGTAAACTGTAAACAACAGGAACAGTTGTTAATATACATATTTATTCAACTACTAAACAATTAACTCTCTATTACTAGTGCTTTAAAAATAAATCTATAAGCAGAAATCAAGCTCCTAGCTCTTATGTGATCATATAATATTCCTTTAATATAAAGATCAAAAGGGCATGAAGACTTGGAACCTTGAACAAAACATACCCCCACCCACGACCCACCTCCCGTTGCTCTCTCTTGTTCTAATTGTTTCTTTTATCTATGCTTTCCTCAGTAAGTACATATTTAAACAGACACAGAATTCAGGATTGATGTCTGTCTTTCTCTCCATTCCATAAAGTGTTGTAGACAACATGCAGTAGACATCATTGCAGTGGCTCGCTAAATCATATCAACTCCATATCTTCTAGCCGACTCTAAGAAATTGATATAACTGCACTTATCTTCAAAAAATAATGATATTAAAAAAAAAAAAGTTTTTTAATCCCTATCTAGAGTCATCTTCTGAATGTCTTCTCCTGTTATATTTATATACACACAGGAAGGATCTTTCAGGACAGAGGTAAAACAGCTGACTTTTTAAAACAACAAAAAGAGTTTGGCTTATGCACAAACTATATCAGCCTCAAGTTTATCAAGCAGGGCTGGCCTCAGGTTGAAAAGGCAGCCACTTTAAAGGTGCCACCAGCTGCTGCAGGTTTTCATTTTCAAGACATTTATGCCCCTTTCAAAGAAAACCTCCAGTTCTCTTCTAAAATGCACAGTAAATTAGAAGCAACATGGTCCTTTTCTGCATAAAAAAGAACTATTCCTTAAAAAGTGAGAAATAAGGGTATTGTGCAATCAAATTCCACAACAACCTCCAAAGCACCAAATATTCTGCCTCTTGTGCCAGTCACCTAATATGTACTTTCAGCTAAACAGTAAAACGTTATTATATTCAGTATTTTAAAATGTTGAAACATTTATTTTGCACTCAGAAAATTAAGAGTTAAAAAGAATTTTAATTTCATAAAACAGGAGGTTTTTACTTACCTGTTACAGTTTATGTTACTCACTGAAAGTTAAAACTGTTTTTTTTTCTTAAAAGATGTTTTTTCTCAAATACTGTTTGCACTTACTGATTTTTTATTTTACAGTTCCTTATGATTGCTGACTGCTGACATAAGTTTATATAAGTGATATATTAAAAAAAAAAAAGGAAAAAAGAAAATAGGCATTTTTTTTCAGAAAAGAAAAAAAGTAGTTTACGGTCTTTGCAAAGAGATAGAGGATTAAGGATTCATAATTCAAGGCCTCCTAAATTTGATGGTGTCAGCTCAGGTCTCCTTTGTACTCTTGGTTCAGTCCTTGAAAATATCATATTCCATGAAAGTCTCTTTAGTAGTAATCAAGCAAACCAAAGGTATAATGAAGAGAGCTGAACAAATAATTCACACTGAATTCACACTCAAACCTTGTTTTGAGTTCTGCATTGTCAATGAGCAGATTCTTTGAATTTTATTTATTCAGAAATACTTAATATATGTTATTTTTAACTGTACACATCAAAGTTTTACTGTGTCTGATTTTCCACAATAAAAAATTAGTCATAGAGCTAAAGTACAATTTATTGCATAAGATCTTTTTTTTTCCTGATTCTTCAATAAATCAAAAAAAAAAAGAAAAGAAAAAAAAAAAGAGGAACAATTGTCATTAAAAGTAGATTTAAAAAATAAGGGAGGGTGGATTTTTTCTCTCTCATCTATTATGCAAAATTAAGGAGCTTCAGGAAAGAAATATTTCCTCTTCAGACAATGATGCACTTAACTGCACAATTAATCACTGAACTGGTACAAGGTTTAAATTTTGTACTCCCTTAGTATACCTCACATCCTGCCAATGTCCATAAGCTTTCTTTAGAAAGTAAATCTACATTTTTATTTGATTCATTTAAATGTCTTTGTGCCAGTGTTGTGAGAAGGAACAAGAGACAAAGTCTTCTAATATACAAAGCAGCTACTATTCAATTCTTTAAAGCAAACTAAAATAAAAGCATCTTTATATTACATTCACTGGTGTGAAGTTTTGACTAGCAGCTCTGTTGTGATGCGTGGTTGGTCGTGTAGTGCACAATGATCAGTTTATTATTTGCTTGTGTAGCATCTATAGTAAGACCAAGTTTAGACAAAAATTATCTTACTGCTGAATCCAGCAATATCCGCTGTAGACAATGGGCATCTCATTTCCTTGACATGATTGAATTTATCTTAAGTTTTCCAACATTTAGATATATCTACACAGTTGTCAAAAACAATGTTTCACCTTGCATGAATATGAACAAGCATAGTGGATCAAAAAGACCTGCCCATGTTCCCAGCTGGATTTTGAGCCTGCACTCAGCTCTCCGCCCCAGTGATTATATTGCTGTTGGTAAATAGACAAAAGCTATTCTGGTTATGCTAGTAAATGAGCTCTACTTACCTATTTAACCGCTGCATACAAAAATATATGCAGGATTAATCTCTTGGCTTTCTTATACCAGAAGTACTAAATTGAATCTTATGGCATTTAGATATGGTTCTAAAATAGTAATTATCGAGCATCATTACTTCTTTCTCCTACAGAAAATTTTACGGATTGTTTAACTCTACAGAGAGGCAACACTTTATTAAAATTGATGAATCTTTTCTATAAGTGTCAAACGGATATCCTGTGACAAGATATGGAGCTATGAATCAACATTTAACATTTGTTGTCACAAAATTCTAGAGTTAAGGCCAAAATTTGCTTATTGTTCAGGACTTAATAAGCAACCCTCCCACTGCCTGGGGATTCTAATTACTAAGTTAAATAGAAATATTTTTTGCTAGAAAATTATGAAGTGAAAATATGAGCAAATCAGGCAGTACCAACATATATACATGAAGACATTGAAAATGTTTGAAAATAGAGAATATATTCAAATGACTACACTGTTAACTTTACATGGTGATAATAACATGGGTGCTAGAATTCAGCAGTACAAAATACTGAAATTGATTCAATACAGAAAAACAAAAAATAACGTTTCTATAGTTCTGGCTAAGGCTTTAGAATCTTAACAGGATGTTCTAAATGATGTAGGAATAAAAACTACCAACCATCTGGAGTAGAAGCCATACAGAAAAAATCTTTCCAGTCACATGTGATTGTATTTAGATTATTGTCTTTAGCTTTTTTATCCTCAGAAAACTTTATTTTTGTTTATTCAAGCAAAAAAAAACTAATAAAATAAAATAAATAAAAAAAAAGTGGAAAAAGACCCACACATAATATCCTCATTAGGGCTTTGTACAGTATTATGTTCATTTTACTTTTTTTCTTTTTTACACCTTTTTTAAAATTGCATATATTTTAGCTAGTGTAGAGTTATTGGACTCATTATCTATCCAATAAATAAACGAATAAATACATTAGATGAATTTCTGGAATTGAGATTAAAAGTAGTTTCCTCTTTGAAGGCCAGATTGAATTCTATTCTGAAAATCTACCTCATGATATTTCACCATAATGGTATTCATCTTAAGAAGAAAAGCCTGTTGAAGACTAGTCTTATATAAAAGTATAGGACTAATAATTGTGTAAACTGGGACCCGTTTCCTGTTCTGCCACAGATTTTCTGTGCAATCACCTGTATCCATTCAGGCCCAATCTGATTAAATGAGAGATGGAACACTTCCTGGGGGACTTAATCAGCATATCTTTTACTGGCACATATAAAATGAGGAAAAAATGTTGACAGAGAGGTAAGTTATAAACATTCCTTAAATATTTTAAATTGTTAAAGGATTCTTAAGATACAAAAATATTATAGGGGTGATTTTAATAATTAATACGCAATATTTTTTTCCCCAATCATATTATGGATAAGATGCCCCTTCAAATATTCATAAAGAGCTTGTAAATCCAGATGACAAGACAGGCAGTTGAATTTGTGATAAAACTTGAAAACATTGCTGGTGTTCTATAATCCTGTTCTCTAATACAAGAAAAATACATAAAGCTTGTTAAGCCTGTAGGGATTGCATATTCCCTGTTTTTGCTAGAGAAACAGGAAGTTGAAAAATAATAATTACTCATGGACTAGTGATTCTAAGAGATACATACATACATATATATATATATATATATATATCAGGGGAAATGATATCCATTTTATAAAGGAAAAAATCAGTATACTTTTTACTAAGAAATATTTTCTACCTGCTATCTATTTAGTATGCATTCTCTGAAAATGTACACTTGCAATTATCGAAGTTATCATGGACTGAGCAGGCCCATCTTTTCCCCAGAAAAGTAGTTCTTTGGCTTATCTACCAAGGTACGTCATGACCATAGGAGACTGTGCAAAAACCACACATTTCTTCTCAGTTCACACTTATCTTTTAAAACTTAGCTCGCCAGAAATAGATTTGACACCCTCAAACTTATATAAAATTAATCAATCAAATAAGCTTTACCCAAACAATCTATTTATTTTTAATGTATACTACCTTTAAAGTGACACAGGAAGATACTGTAATGAGATTTGAAAACCTCTTTAATATTCAAACTACGAAGTTGTCATAAAATGGGTCACAGTCCCATGGCAACTTTTTTCAGCCCTTTCATTTTTGCTTCAAGTATGTTTGGTGCCAATTTGTTCAATTCGTCATGCTTTTAAAAGTATTTCCACTGACCTAACTTTGGGTTGGGAAATGAGGCAGTTGCTCTGGAGCTAGATATCCCTAACTGTATACATAAATACATACATACATACATATATATATATATATATATTTCTGTTAAATAAAGCTGACATGTCTCCAGGCAAAGCAATTCAAGGCTGATTTCTTCAATACAGTACAGTAACTCCTCATAAAGGTTTCCTAAGGCTTACAGTATATTCATGCATCCATGGAAAGATTGGTAGTGGTGTTTTCACCCTGACGGGCAGCTAAACTCCACCACAACTGCTTTCTCACTCACCATCCTTGAAGGAAGAGGGGGAGAAAATATGATGGAAAAGCCCATGACAATCATGGGTTAAGAAGACTCAATGTAAGGAGAGTAATAGAAGTTGTTACCTATCACTAACAGACTAGAGCAGTGAGAAATTAAAAGCAAGCTAAACACTCCTTCCCTCCAACCACCCTCTTCTATGCCCTCCCCCCAGGCAGCACAGGGGAGCAGGGAATGGGGGTTGCGGTCAGTCTCTGACACTTCGTCTCCACAGCTCCTTCACAGTCACTCTCTGCCCCTGCTCCATGTGGGGTCCCTCCCATGGGATGCTGTCCTTCCTAAACTGATCCTACATGGGCTGCCAACAGCCAGCAGCCCTTCAAGAACTGCTCCCACATAGCTCCATTACCATGGGGTCCATCCCCCAGGAGCAAACTCCTCCAGCACAGGTCCCCCACGGGCGGCAGCTCCTCCCAGACCCCCTGCTCCTGCGTGGGCTCCTCTCCACAGGCTGCAGCTCCGGCCCAGGGCCTGCTCCTGCAGTGGCTGTCCATGGGCTGCAGCCTCCTCCAAGCCACAGCCACCTGCTCCACCGGGGGCTCCTCCATGGGCTGCAGCGTGGAGATCTGCTCCGTGTGGGACGCATGGGCTGCAGGGGGACAGCCTGCTCCACCAGGGGCCTCTCCACAGGCTGCAGGGGAACTTCTGCTGCGTGCCTGGAGCACCTCCTGCCCTCCTTCTGCACTGACCTTGGGGTCTGCAGGACTGGCTCTCACCCCTCTCTCCCAGCTGCTGTTGTGCAGCCATTTTATCCCTTTCTTCAGTCTGCTCTCCCAGCAGAGGCTCAACCAATATCACTCACTGGCTCAGCTCTGGCCAGCAGCAGCTCCCTTTTGTAGCTGGCTGGAGCTGACCCTGATCTGACATGGGTCAACTGCTGGGCTCTGCTCAAAGAGGCCACCCCTGTAACCTCCCTGCTACAAAACCCCTGCCATGTAAACCCAGTACACTGGTCAAAATGAAATATTATTTTAAGGTGGAAAACAAACAAGAGTTTCCTGAAATTTTGTTGCCAAAATGTGCCCCATGGAAACATACTGCAATGCTTCACAAAATTTACCTTTGCAAGTTCCAAACAATTGAGGTGCACACTACAACAATTACAATATGCATAGGAAAAAAATCTATAGCAATGAAATAACTGAGAATTAGTTCTCTGGTTTTTGGGGCTCTATCCTCTATTCTGCCGTGTTGCTTTCATGCCAGTGTAACTGCAGAGTAGTCAACAGATCCCAGTAAAATGGATAGTGTGGAAAATCTGGTGTTTTCAAAGACCTTTGCAACTTGATGTCAGTTGAAGCTTCATCATTGCTTGAACCTGCAGCCATTAAAGGCAGTTCAGTCAGGTTTTCAGTTCCCAGAAGTGATGGAGAAAAAGTTGTCTGACCTAGTACTGGGGAGCTGCTTTTGATAGTTGCCACTGCTGATGATGGACATAGTAATGAGACAAAAGAATAAAGCTTCCCACTCTGATTGAAACATTTGGGGTGCTTGTCTCAACAGAATCCATTAACAGAGAGCTAACTCTCAAAGACAGATATGGCAGGATATGATTGTGCTTAAGCATTCAAGGAGGTATTTTCTGTAATTCGCTACAGAGTACACACAAAAAAAGGAATGCGAAGGAATTCATTTACAGTAGTACGCATGTTGCTTTCTCCATCACAAACATTTGTTTTTATCATTTTGTTTTCAGACAGCAGAGGAAAGCCCAGCTGGGAGATAAGCAGGGAGTCAAACAGAGGAAAAGGGATCCCTGGAGGGTTAGTGATGTTCAAGCAGATGGGGGAGGAGGGAAGAGAGAGCAGAAGCAGATGGGAGGGGGAAAGAGACCAGAGAAAGAGCAGATGTGGGGGTGGGAGGGGGCTAATTTTGGTTAAAGACAAAGGAGGACAAATATGAATTAAATTTGTAATTTACATTTAGAAGCTTCTTTTTCCCATAAACACACTTTTTGCGTCTTACACTAGAGGAAAGTTTGAATAACCCACATAGCATAAGTGAGAGAGCAAAATAACGTCAATGTCACTTGTCCAAGCATTTGAAAGTGGAGTGTTCTGTAAGTTTCTCCAGCATAAGGTTTTGTCTCTAAAATACTGGAAACTGAATTTTTCCATCTATATGGTATTCAGCTGCTGAAGGTACACATGTGGGAAGACAGGCATTAGCAAAACAATGAAAGGGAGACTTGCATATGTGGACAGCAAATGTATCTTTGAATTTACAGAATTAAAGAGGAGATATGAAAGTTGAGTTACTGAGCTACACAGTTGAGTTAGTGAGCTACACAAAGGTCTTCCCTAAATAAATAATAAAAAGATACAACCCATGTTCACTTGCAGAACATTTTCATTTCCTATGAAGCCCTCCTCTATTTTCTGTCTAGTTCTACATTTTAAAGTTGCATTTCATTGCTGTGCTTCCTGGCAGGGTGTATAGGTTTTGAGCGAAGTCTGACTGAGAAAGCTGCAGCTGAAAGTTAATTAGTGTGTTGGCAAGCTGTCAGCTAGACTTTTGTCTGTTTGCTTTTCATACAGAAATGAATGAGAGTGGATTCCAGAGGTGTCTGAGTACAATTAAGTATCTCACTCTCTAAAATAAATATTTTATATTACTGCATGCTTTTAGGAATCAGCCGGAATGTATCCACTGATAGTATTCTCCACTGATATCCTTAAATATAAATACATGTAAAAGGTAAAAAAAGGCATAGTGTAATTGTATCTGTTTGGTGGAGCATAAAGGGCCAGATTCTGGTTTTGGTTAAAGCAGAGAAAAATTCTTTTTAATACACAAATCTCCTCCAGATTTGTAGAGAAATAACAGAGATCAGATTCTGTCCCAGAGTAATTGGGCCTAATTTAGTTGCTAGTTATACTGCATCAGTGTCTATGTAAGTTGTTAAAAGAAGATATTCCAACTCTGTGTTGAAAAACTGATAGAAATCTTGGAATGTGAAGCAGTCTACAGCTAGTAATAAACCTTCACCCATAGTAATGAATACGCATGTGACAAAAGGATGGCTAGATTTCAGAAGTAAACAGAGAAGCCTGGGTGTGGAAGGGAAAAAAGAGAAAGTTAAAACAGCACTAGAGAAAGGCAAGCTTGAATCAGGCTGGATGCCACATCCATGTAGGCCCTGTGTTTAGCTGGGACACGTCTGACTCAGAAGAAGCAGCAGTTTCACCATTTACACAACAGGAAATGCTCCAGATACTTCAGTTGTCATGAGAGGTAGCCACATGATGCTTCTCCAGCCAATAAAAGTCAGCACACTTAGGTCTCTTCCCCTCTGTGGAATAGGAAATGGCTGTGAAAAGCAAAGGTTGCTCTGCAGGATTTGTGTTGTTTGTCTTGCAACCAAGCTCCCCCAAATCTTGTGTGTCCAACAACATCTGAGGCCCTAAAAACTCATGCCTTCCTACCGCTGCACCAAGTAGATATGCTGGCCTCCACAAAGCAGGCTGAGTATCTCTGTGAGTAGAATTAGAGTGTTTCTAACTACTGTTACTGCCCCTGAAGGAGCAACCACAGATGGTACAGTTGAGAAAAATTTGCTCCAGACTGGAGTAGTATCTGGAGACACCACGGGATACATATCCCAACAAACCTGAGTATCGGTTACAAAGACAAAATTCTATTGCATATGGTTCTGGTGCTGTGGGCCAGACAAATTATAGGATCCCAAAACAGGAACTTCCATGTTCCTTAAAATGACCCATAGTGAATATTTGTTGTTTTACTCTTTTGAATATTATAAACTTATTTTCTGTAATAAAGTTGGCAAACTTTCTGAAACCACACAGCAAAGAAAGTCCCTGAAACATCTAGGCACAAGGAGCTCCTGCACTCTGGGGTGCAGTTGTCCTCTCTTACTGTTTGCTTAGCTGTTTTGTGGATTAGCACAGATATTGGGCTTGGTGCCGTTTCCTTTCTAATCCCTTTCCTGCTTTGTTTTGAAGTTCACTGCAAATGTGCTAGCTCAGAGCCTTCCCGGACTCTCTTATTTTTACCTGAAGAAGGAAGTCTCCCTTGTGCCCTCATCAGTGCACACATGTGTGAAGTGTAGTATATTATTTTATATATTTTTATAAAAGATGTAAACTATTTGGAATAGAAATGGTTCCCAAGAGTTCAAATATAACCCACAAGGATTCATATTCATCCCTAACCCACTAATCCTGCAGTTTTGATGGCTTAAAAGCCTACTACTTTAGAACTCTTTGTGTCTGTATCCCCAGCTGGTCCTTAATTGTTTCTCTTCTATATTTATGCATACTCCAGATCATGTGTTGGTATACAATGTCTTTATCACAAATTGATTTAAATCTGTCCGGCTCCAACTCTCAGAATCCATCAGCATAAAGCAGAGCATTTATTTCCTGTCCATCACACGATAGTGCTGAAACAGTCATGACTTCCAAGCTCCAAAACACATCAGCACATAAATTAGTAAGTGCAATTTATAAGAACAGATTCATAACAAGTACATTTCTAATAGCATTGTATTAAACAGGAATGTTTAAGTCAGGGCAGCTTGTCCCTCCAGATTGTCAGTCATTTTCAATCACAGCAAGAAGAAGTGAAGGCAATTTCAGTAAATATGCAAATTTCTTTTTTGAACCTTTTTTTTAACAAACATTGCCAAAGTAGAATTGATGCCAACTGAAAACTGGTTAGGGTCTGCCACTTTGCCTCAGCTGACTTCAAACCATAAGCTTCTAAGAGCACTGAAATAGAGATACTGTTGTTAATGTTTCTGAGCTTTTGAGAGGGTCCTAAGGAGACCTCTGTTATCTTTTATAAACACTGGAAAGATCTAATCCAAGTGCCACAAGAGAGGTGGGTTATCTTCATTACTAGGATGAAGGATCGAAGAAGACCTAACAGCCTGTAGGATTAATAGTGCTTGAAATAATAGTTACAGCTATTTTTTTTGGTATAAGCACCCTGATGGAACACATTTCACCAAAAGTTTAAAGCCCATTAATCTAGTGAAGAGAGGGAAATCTACAATCCATATCATCTAGCTGGCATGAAGCACAAACTGCTCATTAAACCTGCTGAAATCCTGATTTAGAATAAGCTTGTGAATGCGATCTGTAAAAGCATGGACAACCTTAGCAGTTTGTTGCTTCTTGTAGCTACCATCAGCAACTGATCTCCCCTTTCTTCTTTCCTATCCCATGATTTGACAGGGTGTAGTGTATTTTTTCTCTACTCACCTGCAAAAGAGGTACCATATAAAATAGTACAGCACATGTTAAAGACAATGTTTGCCCTTTAAAAGAGAGATGCTACCAAATAGTAAAACCACGTTATCACTGTGTTGGCTTGGAGGCAGCTGAACATTTCTCTGATTTTATACCTGACTGTGCACCCCATCATGCTGCACCTGGGAGACGCCACCTGAAGCTACACAGGTGTCACCCACCTTGTCCATGGACAGCTCTGCAGCCTTCACAAGGTGTCCTCCCAGCCTGGGATCCCACTTTTGACATCTCTTACATCATTCCACGCAACCTCACATGGAAGACAAATAAATGCATTGATAGCCTGTGCAGGACTGACTGTTGGATACTTGCACTTCTCCCAGAGACCCCTGTGCTCTGCAAGGGCAAGGTTGAACATGCAAGTATCCTCCCCTTTTCAACTGCTTGCTTCTCCCCATCTTTATTTCATGCATTTCTCTGCCCCGAGTCTCCTAGGGAGATTAGCAATGGTTTGAGAATGACGCTGGGAACAGGATGCTCAGAAAAGTTTGATTTTTATTATATTACTATTTCACACAACATCTAAAAAACAGTTATATGGTAGATAGCTTAGCAAGCCTAGAAAATGCTGAACCTGCCAGTGTTCCCAAGTTCTGTTCCTTCTTGTCAGAACCTGCTTGCATGTCACTGTGGACTGCCAGCAGCATGAAATGTGGAGCACTGGACACTGCAGAATGAAACACCTCACATGACCTTCCAGATGCTCTCAGAAAAGAAAACCAAACAGTTTGGGTCAAGGTAAATCAGAGAAGTGAATCAATGGAAAAAGGAGATGGAAAACAGTCATTGATCCTAAAACTCACACAACAAAAGTTGTACTAGCTTGACCCAGGTAACCAGGCAGGCTTTTTTAACTTCTTCCTTCCCCAATCAACTTTACAGATGCTGTAGGAAAATAAAGAACTGTGGATAGATAAATTGAATTATTTGCATGTTTATAATCACAAATTACCATTTTCAGTATTAGTAAACTCTCTAAATTGTTAGAATATAGTATGATTTGTTGTTGTTGTTTCTACTTTGTTATTTTCCTACCAAAACCCTTTGTTTTCTTGTTTAGTTCAGTCCATTCTATCAATAACATGTGAAATCTCAGATAGATTTAGAAAATGCCAAATCATCAGATTATCAAAAAATAAATAAAGGTTCCCTATCTGAAGAATGTTTTACCTAACCCACATATCTTTCAGTAAATCCATTTATGCATGCTGTTTGTAGGGGTTTACCTTTCTGTCAGAACAAATCAATAGTTCCCATCCCCCGAATCCAAAAATTTAACAGTGGGAAGTTAAAAAAAAAAAAAAAAAGTCAATCCCATTTCTCAAAGAGCCTTTGCTATACAGCAACAGATGAGGATTGTTAGCTTTATTCTATTGTTCAAAAGAGAGATGTGTACAATAAAATGAATTTTCATGCTACACACAGGCAGTAGACTTCACCTTACACTGTAAAATTGTAAAGTGTCAAAATCCTCATATTTCTTTTTCTTCTCTATATTTGTGTATACGGGTATGTGAAGTTTACTAGGAAAACATCTTGAAAGTAGAATATTTTGATAGAAAAATATATTCAAATCATAAATTAAACAGGAATCTTTTTGATCACTTAAGAGGAATACATTTGCATTTTCCAATGCAATGATTTATTAAAGTAGCATGTGTTGAGACATTGCCAAAGAGCCAACTGTTTGTTGAGTTCATATTTCAGCTTGTAAACACTCATGAATGAACCTTAGAATTTTGTTTTCATTGCTACTCAGTACTGTCAATCTCTTAATTCTTCTCAAAGTTCTAATTACTGGAAACACTTTTTGACGAATACCCCCAAGGCTTTCCGTAAGTGAAAGTCAGCATTTAGAAAAGCTGGTGAATGCAGTCATCCCATTAAAGCATGATGGAGAAGCACTGTTTTTCCTGTTTGTCCTTTGCTATCAGTTTTCTTATTGTAATAGCTCTTTTATCTCTCTCTGTATTTTATATTCACTATACTCTATAATGCTTTTGTACTCGATGGCATCAGATATATCAATAAATTTATCTGTTCTTGGCTTGATATGTATTTTTAAATCTTATTACCATACGGATTGGAGAAGGAAATACACACCAGAATTAGTTAAAGTAATATTTTATTTGTTATACTTGTTTCTCATAGTGATTTATTCCATATTTTGTCTTCAGCCTTTACAGTTAACTTATGACTTGTAAGTTTACTTACAAATACCCAGGCCTATGTCTGAGAGCTCTTTTTACTGCAAATTATATTATACATATATTTTCTTAGTATCTGGCCAGCTCTATTACAGAGAAGATGCTAATATGACACACAGAAACATGCAGGTCCCTGTGAACATCATGAAAGTGACACATTTTCAATGAAAATTCAGCATATCTACAGGAAGGCAGGATAATCAAGGCCTCTGCATAGCCTTCTGCAGAGATGCATGGGAAGGCAGTGAGGCCCCTTTTCCCTTCTAGCAGACTCAGCTGGATCCTGCACACAAGAACCACAGGACACTACAAGCTGGATCCATCCAAATTCT
The DNA here is from genome assembly GCF_964034855.1 of Anser brachyrhynchus. Taxonomy (NCBI): domain Eukaryota; kingdom Metazoa; phylum Chordata; class Aves; order Anseriformes; family Anatidae; genus Anser; species Anser brachyrhynchus. The sequence continues at coordinate 13,488,251 of NC_137702.1, read as the reverse complement.
TCTTCTAAATCCTCTCATATGAAACTCATGGAGAATAAAGAGAATATGCTGAAGATTAAAAACATCAAACATCACACTCTGCTATGGAAAAGAAAGGTTGCTGATAGGAATTTATCTTTATTGAATGAAATTTAGGTTCAAGAAGAAAAAAAATTGTAAGATTGCTTGCAGCTTAAGGTCTTCTTCTCTCATATAGATACCTTACATGTGTATATATTTAGTCAAAACATATTTAGATTTTGTTTGCAAAAATGAATTAACAGCTAACAATGCAATGACTTACACTGGCAACCTCTACAAGTTGAAAGCTTTAGCCTTGTAATTTATGTTTGATAATTTAACGCATAAACCATATTTTAGATTTGGATAGTATAAGATATGTATGGGGATTATTTAAATGAATATTTAATTTTTATTCACCTTGCAAGAAGATAGAGCATGTTTTTAATTACTAACAATAAAAAGTAGAAAAATGATCAGTAATTAAGAAAGTGTTGTTACAAAAAAATATTCTTCACTCCAATTAGAATGATTATTGTAGTATGCAAAATTAATAGGAGAGAGTTGACTTTAAGATTATAACATAACCTTGTCATAGGAGCTTTTATTAAAAGCTGGTGTCTCTGAAGTATAATCAAGATATTTAACTGAATCACCATTTGAAAACATGATGGTTTTTATTTGCACTAGTTTCCTGTTAGTTTATCTGCATTAGCACAAAACAACATAGGTTGTATTTCAGACACACTTTCCCATGTTCTGAAAGTATCTCTCAAGCTTTACATACTATGGTTCTGCCAAAAAGCTCGTTTATTGAAGACCAGTTGAGCCCAGCTCAACTGTCAAGCCTCATCTTGAATCTAATGCTTGGGTTAAAAGTTTGGAAAGCCTTTGAGACTCTTTTGTATATACTGTACCTCTGTTATTTATTTATTTATTTTTATTTTTACACTGTATATTTATTCTTATATTATTGAAGAAGCTGTGGGTTTGTGGGTATTTTCCTGAAGTTTTTATTTATTTATTCTTGTCCTTAGGATGCAATCAAATCCACTTTTGCAGAACAGTTCCTTACTTTTAATATTGTTTCTCTGAAGGTATTATTTGACTGAATTTCAACTGACTGACCTACCTTCCTTTAGAATTTAGAGACACTTTAATTTCCACCTTTTGCCTCAAGCTTATACATTTTTAGCTCTACTTGTTTTTAGTTTGTATAATTCTTGGCAATCGGGGAACATTTTTCTTCCCATCCTTTTAAACACTGAAGCAACATTCCAAAAGAAACTCTAGAACAAATCTTATCCTTAAAACTTTTGCACCAGTGTTTATAACTAATTACTGCTAAGCTAAATAACTTGTAATACACCATGCCAGAAATAATGCATATCTTTTGTGGGTATCCAATATGAGCCACATATGTGAAATTTTTATTCAAGTTCCCTTCTATCTAGCCAAATTATCAGATCATTATGGCTCACTTGCCTGCTTGGGCTCTGTTCCAATGCATTCCATGTTTGTATCCATTTTTCCCCTACTGGTCACTTACAGTGCTGGAGACTATTTTTAATCTTCCTAACTCCTCCCCTCCTGCCACAGTTTTCAAGAATGCAAAAGTCTGTTGCAAAGAGCAAGGGAATAATTTCTTCCCCATATCTGCAGTGGACAGGAGAAAAAATAATGAGCTTAAATTATAGCAATGAAGATTTAAATTAGGTAATATAGAAAAAGACAAAAGTAGAACCAAAAACAAACAAACAAACAAACAAACAACAACAAACAAAAAACCCACAACCTTTCCAACTAGAAGGAAAGTTAAGCATTAGGACAGATTGCTTGGGGAGGACGTGGGATCTCTGTCATAGAAGGTTTTAAAAAACAGGTTAGACAAACATCTGGCAAGAATGGTTTAGGTATAGCTGAGTCTGCCTTGGGGCAGAGGGAATGGAGGAGGTGACCTGTCAAGGTCCCTTCCAGAATTATTTACTTACGTATTTTTAGCCTGTATTTGGAAGGGTTCTTCAATTTGCTTTCCATTTGCAGTGGATGGTCAGATTTCTGTTTATAAAATACAGATTGGGTATTGCTGTGAAGAAAGATTCTTTAAAATAGAAATTATACTTAGGAAAATTTTGATTACAAATATTATTTAAATGCAAAAGTAGGGAAAGATTTTTTTTTTTCAAAGTTAATAAAACTAAGAGGAAAAAACACAGAAGGTAGCACTTGAAACCATTAATTACATAAGGGGCTTCAAACATTCATTAGGCTGTACCACTTGTCCTTGCTATAAGTGGTATTGACCCTTTAGAAATGAAGTTGATCCAATACTTTCTACCATAACTCCTCTTAGGGATTAGGAGATTTCAAGTATTTTCTCTTGTGATATCCAGTCCTTGATAGCTTAGAGCCAAAGTGAATTAATTCTTCCCATACAAAGAAACTATCAAATTCCAAGGAACACGGTTATGTATATATAGAACATGTGTAACGATCAGAGTTAAAAATACTTTGTGTGCTTAGTTGGAATCAGCTAGAGCCATGTAACATTTTAAATCCTGGAGCGTGATTTTTAAAGGCCTTAATTTTGTAGCTCAAGTACTACTGTTGCAAATATAAAGCAAGGTGCCATCAGGGGTGACAGGAGTTGAACCCTTCAGTTCACAGAGGAGTCTGTGGCTAATGCTAACCAAACTGAGACTGAAAGTCCTGTAACAGGGTTGTGCAAACCATTTCTTCCCACACAATATTTGCTGGGAGCACCCTATCCATCTAAGAAAAGCTGTTCTTCTCCCTCAAAAAACAAATAGACAAAAAAAAAAAAAAAAAAAAAAAGGCATTCCATATAGCTAGAAACAACAGTTAATTTTTTTTTTTTAGAGCAATTGGATACATTAAATTTATTCCACTTTGTTTTAATATACTCTGGGTAATTCAATTTAGATATATTTTAAAGGTATTGTAAATATAGATTAGAATGTGTGGAAAGCAATTTAGGTGTTTTATCAATATTTATCATTGTAACATATCATACTTTGTATTTCGGATTATAAATTCACAATGCTCAACATATTTTTTATCTCAATCAGTTAGTGAGTTGTCATGACTTGTTATTTATTTATAAGAGCTTGTAATTGAGCCACATCTTCATGCAGGTGATTGGTGAGCCAGAAAGTGACACTGAGATACTAGAGCAGACAAATGTGCTGATATCACATGAAGTTCGCTGCAATACACTGTCAGTTATATTAGCAAGCACGGAGCTCTTATGTACATAGATACGTTTCTGCTGACAACACAGCAGTTCTGCCTCTAATTTAATACAGTCTCACTGATGAGAAGAACATACGGTTTCCCTGAATGTTTTGGCTCAGCCCAGATATTAGGCTTTTGTCTGCATGTCTGGTTAAGACAGACAATCCAATGTTTTGTAGCTCCAAGTTTCTTTGGATTTTTTTTTCACTGGCCTGAGAGCCCAGTGTGGCTCTTGCCAGCCACTGAAACCTGAATGCTATTGGTCAGTACAGATCTCTGAAAAAAACAAACATTGAAATAACTGTATGTAATAGTCCCTTGTGTTTTGCTGTACATTTTTTGATTTGATTTCTATATCTTTCTAGACACATAATGACACGCTGCATTGAAGGACTTTAAGGTACTGGGAGATGCCATTCATTTGTGTCTTTTACTGTGGTAACAGGTATGTCTAGTAAATCTTGTAGTAAATGTAATGCAGACAGAGCAGTACACTAAAAATCATTTTATCAGATTTTAAAAGACATTTGAAATCTTCTACTGTAATGCTGGCATTGTAATTCCCTTTCATTTTCACTCTATTTTTCATACCTAATTATGACCATGTTCTCATGCCTTCCAGGATGGGCTGAAAGCCAAGGTTCCAGATATTTTTGTTTTCTTATTTTTATTTATTATTGTTGATCCCAGGTTTCTCTGTTCCCCTGTGTGCAAACACTGTGCACTGTGATGCATGAAAAAATGTTGTTAGTGACAAGGGCAAACCAGGGCATACACAAACCAAATATGCCCCCAAATCCCAACCTAATAACTCTCAGACAATTAAGAAAGGTGTAAAAGTGGTATTTCAGTTTTTTGGATTGTAGAACAGTGAAGTACTGAGCTAACCTGCATCCACTCCATAGTTATTCAATATACTAGTAGTTGGTGAGGCCATACTTACTCTCTTACTATTTTCCTACCACCCACTGAGCAAACCATCTACACATCTGTGAGGGAAGACCAGAGGGAGTTGGCTGCACAGTAATAGCACAAGCCCATTGTTTCTGTTGACCCACACAGTCTACCTAACAGAAACTTCATTTTAAGCTCATTTTTAAGCTCAATTAGCTTCTGAGTCTCTTCTGAGTCTCTTTGCACAAATGCTATTCAGCCATGTTAGACAAGAATTAAAACCTGTATTTTTCAAAATTGTGCAGCCAAAGTATGAAATGCCTTTCTCCTGGTGTGAAACTACTCTTCAAAAAAGTTCAGTATTTACAAAGAATATAGATATATGTGCACAAATAGGCAGTCAACTTTGAAAAATAATTATATTGTTTAATATGACTGTAACAAAGTTTATTTTCAGAGAAAATAGAATGAGTTAAAAAGCATATTTATGATTGTTTTCTCTGCTTGATTCTCTGAGCAGAAGAGGTAATGCAATTTTTCACTGAAGGTCAAGTCTCCAGACTTTTCAGTTAATATCATATGTAGCATCATATATATACATGCTTCTTCCTCTATAATTAGGATATACTTACTGAGAGATGGTCTTATATATCTACTAGATCTTTGCAGTTCAACTACAATAGCTTTAACTGAACAGCTAGATCAGAGTTCTAACGAGAGACATTGCTACTGCAGCTGTTTAGAAATCACTATTGTGGTCTATGCTACTTTTCCACTAACGGGATGAAGCTGGCAAATGCAGCACACTAGAGATGTAAATACTTCACTTAAATACATCTTTTAGTCTAGATTTATTGTCCACTGTATCTGCTCTTTTGAAATTTTAAAGACTAGAGGAGAATGATAGGCCCTTGGTGTAGACAATCTTGCTGAAGCAGAAAGTAACTCAACGCAGCAAATGTTATCTGGCAAACATGGCCCACAGGCTCAGTGTTTATAACCCTTATTCCAGTACATTCTTTGCAATGCACTATGCTGCCATACATTTGTGGAGACAAAAAAGAAAAGATCAATAGCTTAAAACAATCTACTGAATCTTTACCCTAAAGCGTGATAAACACCACTACTTAAGTCTCCTTACTATTTAATACTATTTTGTTATTCTGTAGCTGGTATTCAAAAAAAAGGCCTAATATTTAGTAAGGGAAAACACAATATAATAGGTCCCAGTTATACTTTGTCTATACCAAATATTGATCTGATCTGTTCCTTCCTCTGAACATCCTGAGAACAAATACATTCTTTACAAAACTGCCTGGACCTTCAGTAAGTAGGTTTCATCCAAAATTATTTAAAAAATATTTTGTTCACAAAAGTCCACACAATTCTGTAAATCATATATGAAAGAAAACAGATTATCTTTTGTATATAATACCAAAAGGTTGTTTATATATTATGCATATTTTTCTTCCTTTCTGTTCAAAACATTGTAGTAGGTCAGCATTTTATAGTAGTTTGTCTTGACCCGTTTTCCTTGTAAAAGCAAGAGAGAGGTTTACTTTTTTTTTTTTATTTAACCTCTATATAAGTCTCACCCAATGAAACTGTAAGATCTCTGGAGAAAGATTTCTAACCTATACCTGTTTACATGATGTTTCTACAGATATCTACTGAATTTAAATGACACCCTAAGCAACAACAACAAAAATCACAGAAAATTCTGTGATTTCCCATCATTTTCCAGTAATCCAGAAGTGCTTATTCACAGATCTTTAATAAAATTGAAGGTGAAGATACTGAGGTAATGCATCCCCCCATAATGCTTACATTGATCAAATTTGATTTGAGCTCCTGAGGTTCTTTCCGTGTTTCCAAGCAAAATAATTGGAAATACTACATATACTTGATACATGATTCAAGTAAGTCTCATGTTAACTGTGAAAAAGATACCTAGGAAAAGCACAATATATGACTGGAGTAAACTGGTTGAAACTTGTGTGTTTCTGGAACAGCTGAGAATTTAAAGGCTGTAAAAAAACTGGGTGAATAGCCCCCAGGCTTTGAATTTCTTATTAAAATTAGCTCCAATACAAAATTTTGAAGAGTATGCACACATCTTCAATATTTAGTTATCAGAATACGTGTAAGAAATAGTAATTATAGCTAAACTCCATAAGGTGTGTTTGATCTTTTTTTTTTGTATTACTAAGATGTCCATTTGTGTCGTAGTTTAACTGCAGTCAACTTGCCACAGTATTACATTAACAGTGATTGTAGTACCTAAATGTCCCATTAGTGATTTCACATGAGGAAAGTGTATTAAAAAATAAAAATAAAAAAAAAATAGCTCCAAAGGCCCCAGAAAGGCAGATGAAAGTATTGCAGAAGTGAAGGCAATACAAGGAATGAAAGATTTTTCTTATGCAATGTATTTGAAGAACTGACTTTGTCCCTGACTGATAAAAACATAAGGAAATAGACAATCTAAGAATTTTAAAAATAGAACAGGCAAACTTTTTTCTGCAAAAGGAAATATTGCATCGAGTAACCAACTGAAAGAGAAAGGATAATCATACACAAGCAAAAAATCGCTATGTAGAAATTTCTTGAAAGCCAACAGTTCAAGTAGTGTCAAGGCCACCACTGAAATGATTATGTAATTACTTGGGCAGGATTTGATACATCTGCTACAATCCACTCTTAATTGCTACTTACCCACTTTCCCATGCTACTGAATAAGTTTTTAAGAAGGGCGTGCAATTACAGATGATGGGGGGTTGGCAAATAGGTATTTTGAAGCAAGGAATATTAAGAAAGGTAGCCATTTTAAGGGAACATTGAGAATAGCACCACTGCCACAGATCCTCATTTGCAGTAAAGATTCTTCTCAAGCAAAACTGGAGAGACACTTACTTTGGGAAAGCAAAATGAACTTAAAAATTAAATTAAAATATTTTTTAAATAAAAATTGATATAATGCAAGAAAATAAAGTTACTATTCTCTTTGCAAAGCAACAGAAAATCTCATTAAGTTTTACTTGGATGGATCCTATAATACTTTGATATCTGTTTAGGGCATCAGAGTAAAGAGCTAAGCAAGAGAAGAAATGCATAGGACTTCAAAACCTTCAGCTCCTTTATTTAAATTTATCACCTGTATATAATGAATTCCAATTAAGCTGTTTCTGAGTCTCCTCAGAAAGGATAAGGAACTGAATAATTTTATATCACCTACACGCTAATTTTTCCAGTTGAACTGAGAGATGGACAGACAGATATAGTGAAATTGAGAAATGCCAAGATCACAAGTCACAACTCATTTTTGAAAGCCTAAGGGTTTTAGAAAGATGTTTCTTCCTTAGAAGACCTCCTAAATCTGTAATGCTTGTGAACATGTAAGTAAACAGAAAAAATGTTAGCACTCTTTTTCACTAAGAAGCTCAAAGTATCACTAAACATTTCCTAATTCCTGCTGATTTTGTTTTTCTAAAAATGTGTATAAATTTCTTCTACCTCAGAGATTCATAAATGTTATTAAAAATGAATGGCAGGTCTGATTTAAATTGAAATGTCAGATGGTTGGTTTCCTACTAGTTAAAAAGTAATGATACCTGCATAAGAAGCAAGCTGAATAAAAAAAAAAAAATCCACCAGAATCGGTGTTAAATATGATATGAATAACATACTATAAGAATTGAAAGTATACTACACATATAAAATGTATATTTTCACACACATATGGATTTAATAATGCAACCCTATGAAGAGCCACATTGACTAATTCTACAGCTTGTTTTGTTCATTAATCATACCATACTTCTTGCCTCATTGTTCCTGTTTCAGCATCACACCTCAGAGGGGAAGTATGTTAATTATACCAGCTCTGCTGCAGCTGTTGCAGTCACTGAGCACACTGGAGGGTAGCAAGCACAAGCTAGCACTCCCTTAAGATATTGGTTTGCTTCCCCACTGCTCCTGATAAGGGCAGGAATCAGGACTTCACATTGTCAGATCTCATTGGGCAGGAAGGGTCACTGTGCAGAGCCCCCCAAGGGCAGAAGAGATTTCCTCCATATCAAGCTACCTTCGCACTTTGAATATTTCTGCTAAGAGGAAGAGAATTACTTGCATCTTTCTATATCTGACGTTTGCATTTTAAGAAAATGATAGGACCACCTGTACTAATATGTTCTTAGGCCAAGTTTATAGTAGATTGAATCCTTCACATTTTGGAACTAATTTTATTGTTTTTAAAATTAGGTTGAAACCATCATACCATCAAAGCCTTGTTTTAAAAGCAAAAACAGCTTTGTGTACTGTGGTTAAAGAACAACATCCTCAATGTATCTATTTCCTCATACCCATTAGCCCAGGAAGCATCATATACCTTTCTTCAAGGGCAGGTATTATACAGAGTCTCTAGGAAAAGGGAAGCTTAAGCACAGACCATTTATGAAAAACATTACTCCAGTACTTGAAAGGATAAAACCATTACCCAAAGCCATCACTAGGCTTCTTAGTATTTACAGCTTTTAGAAGAGTGTGTGAGACATGTACTCTCTGACCTGTTCCCCCACTCCCCCCCACCTTGTACAAGAGAAAAAAATACTCTAAATGTAATTCTGGTATTCAATGGATAGATTTAATCTACACCAGCCTGGTATTTTCAGCTATTTTACCCATATTTTCCCATCAAAATACAATCTATACATCTTTTAGAAATATTCACAAACTGAAAAAACAGTACTCAACTAGATATTTTTTGCATTAATATAAAGAAAAATCCCTACTACTACTAGAAGCAGATATAAAGAACAGCTTAAAGAGCATACATACACCTTAAAAATATATATATATTTCCTACACAGAAAAAAAAAACACAGACATAATAGATACTGAACAACATCTCTTTGAACCTAATGATCTACTTCAATTTTTACCTAGAAAAAAATAAGAAAACTTGAATTACAGGTGATAATTGCTGAACACTGATCATTAAGACACAGTACATAATGTTCTACTAGAATTTAAGTTACAATTATTAGTTACGTATCATGTTCTGTTATTTTGGAAAAAAATGCCCACAAAAACATATAAATGAGAAATTCCAATAAAGAAAGGCATAGAAGCATTACTTTATGTTGAAAACATAGCATTAAGGCTGAAAGAGTAAAGCACTGAACAATCTCATAGTACTTTTGAAACCAAAAGAGAAAAATTTACTTGAGCTCAGTTTTATGAAGCACCTTGTTGAGGCTAATTGAGGATGGAGTAATAAAAGGGCTTGGGTCAGCTGTGAGTTGTGTGTATAGAGAATATAAATCTTGTCTCTCCCAAAATACAGGTGTTGGTGTTGCTGCCTTATAACTTTTATGAAAATTTTAGGGCTTTTTCTTGTATAGCATAATCTATGGTATATCTGTTGCTGAAAATTAACACTTAGAGTGTTGATGTTGTCATTAGGGATTATATGAATTATTGTCTGTTGTAAACAGGAACTCATGTTCTCTTTGCCCTTCTTTCTTATAAGTGACTAGTTCTACTTTTCTCATGAGGCTTTTGAGATGAAAGTTTTCTTCTTTAAGTGTTTATGCTAGACTTCCTTTTCTTTGTAAGGAACATAACTCTTTTAAAGAGAATTAGGTTTCTAGGTCTTTCCTCTAACCTTCTCTATGTATAAATGAACACTTATTTTGGTGTTAAAATTTGACTTGATTTTTTAGTTATAGTATATGTAGCTTAGAACCAGACTAAAATAACCTAGAAGGGACAAAAAGAAATAAAATAAATCCTATAGGGCCTATTAAAGGCTCCTTCAAGACTCTTTTTTTGGGGAAAAAAAAAGTCACTGCTATGAAAGCTAGGGTTTCAACTGTTTAGTTCTTCCTCCAGAAAATAAGATCTTGTTAATATAAACAATATAAAATAAGGCTTGTTTCCAGCTAGGTTTCTGAAACTCCAATATTTCATTATATTTCTCATAGTTGTACTGCATTATGTTTTCACAGGGTTGGACAACCAACTGACATCTAGTAAATAACGCTGTAAATATCCCAAATATCCCTTGTCTGAATGCTGTCCTAGCTGTCCTATCAGGCCTGTAAAAACTAATGTCATGTTGTAAACTAGACCAGAACAGTAACTTGGCCTCTGCAGATAGGGCCAGAGGGAAAAAAAAAAAAAAAAAAAAAAGAGTAACCTGACATCAGCAAAATATTTAAAATTAACCATAGCTTTGCATCTGAACTGATAGAACTAGTCTTAATCACTTGGGTTATGAAAACAGAAGAATGGCATTACCTCTATTTTCAACCCAGAGATGGACAAATTTTTTGTATCCTAAAGCTCCATATTGCCTGACTGTTCAATGTATTGTATTAAGGTATTCTGAAAAACTGAGCAAATAGAGTGGAAATTGCTTATGAATATAATTCAGGACTGTGATATTTCAGGCCTGTTATTTACTGAGCATTTGCTGATGTGGTTTTGTTTCATAGAACTGCATATTCAGTGGTGACACTCAGACTGCATTCAAGCTACATCAGCACATTTAGTGAAAGTCTTTTAAGGTAAGAAATACAATATTTCACAGTAAAGGCTATAAATCTGCCTTTTGATACATAAGTATTAATTTACAGTTGTGAACTTGCACTTTCTGCAAGGCCTGCAGTGGATGGCAAACTCTGTGTAATGGAACAAATCCCTCCATGAGGCTCCTGTCCCTAGCGAGCATTGATAAGAGGGAGATGCGTACCTTGTTTTTCAATTAGTGAAGCTGAAACGGTCTTTAGAAAGGGGTGAACAATAACAACAACAAATGGCAAACAGACTGAATAAGAAATGGATAACTGACCCAGCTATGCAGTAGATTAAACTCTTAATTACTTTACTTTATCTCACCAAAGGTTTGGAAGTTAAGTCCAACATATATCTTTATTCAACAGGGTACTACATCCATACTATCAATATTCAGAGAGCTTCAGTATGCACACTACTGACATTATTGAAGAGACACAAATATCTTTTAATGTAATCAATTACAACTAACTACTTAGTTTATTTGGGTGAATGAGTTTGTGGATGACAAAAGGAGTCAGGCAAACGCAGCTGGAAATTCTAAATATGATGTCTGTATTACAAATTTAAAGGCAGTAACAGTTTCCAATTTTCCTTTGCAATAGTTAAAACTTTATACCTGGTTTAGGTAGTTAACAAATTTCTGCCCCTTCAGGATTAGTGTGGATTGCTGTCATGGTATATTACTTTCATTTTCAACTAAACAATTTGCCTGAAAAATAGCTATTTGTTTTCCTTCATTAACATTTTCTTGTATTTTTTTTTTCTTGTCCCAACGTACAAGAGTGCATTTGTTAATTAAGGTGTCCAACTTCTTATTAAGGTAGTTCAAGAAAAGATAACTAAGGAATTTATTGTGAGGTGAAAAATATTTCACAATAATTATTGTGAAAATTAGTCTTCTTGGCTATTGATGGTGCACTTGTCTGTTCTTGAGAATAGACTACTCTTCCCTGTACCTATGTTGTCTTAACCATCCCTGAAAACATAGCTATTCTGAACAGACTTGACCAAGTGGTCCCATATTTATAGAATCATAGAATATCTGAGTTGGCAGGTACCCACAAGGATCATTGAGTCTAACTCCTGGGTTCCCAAAGGACCACCCAAAAATCAGACCATGTGTCTGAGAGCATTGTCCAAATGCTTCTTGAACTCAGGCAGGCTGGGTGCCATGACCACTTTCCTGGCTAACCTGTTCCAATTCCTGATCACCTTCTCGGTGAAGAACCTTTTACTGATATCCAGCCTGAACCTTCCCTGTTGCAATTTCATGCTGTTCCCTTAGTCCCCGCTGTCCCCATGCTGTCCCCACTAGTGACAAGAGAGGAGAGATCTGTGCCTGCCTCTCCGCTCTGCCTATTCATCTCCTTTTATTTTTTCTGTGAACACAACATTCAGATTAGGAGGGTTATATGTAGAAATACCAGTACTGAATTCTTTCATGACTTGCTATCCATCACTGCAAAGGAATATAGCCCTTTAAATTACAGTAGACAAATATAACTATACAAAAGATATCTACGCTGTACTATTGGAATAATTTTCTGTTGATTCTTCTGGCCACCAGGAGAAGAAATGCATTGGAGGTGAAGAGTGCTTGGCCATACAACTGCCTTATACTTTCAGATAGTAATGTAGGTGATACTGTGAAAACAAAATAGGTATTTGGCTGATTACAAAGGGTTATCAGAAAATCCGTAATTTATTATGTTTGCGCTATAAGCATTTGAAACTGTACAGCCATGCAGTAAGAGACGGTTGTGGAAATCCTGCAGTGTAAAAAAATGAAAGAAAAGCTGGGAGAAGGAAAAAAAATATTATGCCTATTGCACAGTTAGCAAACTGAAAAATAGTTTTTTTAATCACCTGAACACCTCATCTAAAAGATGACACTTTTTCCTTGACTACCTCTCTCAGTGACCTCACTGTTCTGTTTTTGAAACTGGTGGAATTTGATGGGATGCTTGTCTCCAAGTGTCTGTTTTCTGCTGGCTTCACTTCTTGATAGCTAGTAGGTCTTCAGTAAGTGAATTTTGATCTCCAGGGCCCTGTGAAGAGCAAAGAAAAACAAAACAACTCCTGAAACCATGACATCCTGTTACCTTGTGGTAGTTCATGATTTGTGAAATAACTTGCAAAAAAATGTGTAGATGTGAGGTTTTTAATACTGTTGTGACTTACTCAGTGTGTGTTCTTACATATCCTTCCAAGATACAATGCTGGAGTAGTAGTTCTGAACTGCTCATCAAGTAACCACCAAACTTTAGTGGAACTTTTCTGGTCTACTTATCTCCTGACTTCTTGTTTTACAAAGGACTCCTCGTTTCTTTTTTTTTTTTTCCTCAAGTTATGAATTTTCTCCATAGATAACTTAAACATGTTGTAATAGAATCAGAATTCTGTGCTTCAGGTACCATAGCTAAAAATTAAGAATTATATATTGTTTCACAGTGCATATGTAAATTTGATTCTGTTTTGATTATTTATTGACGTGTTTTCTTGGTCAATATCTATAATTCTTTTTAATAGTACTCTACTGAATCCTCTTGCAGGGAGCTATACTCAGAAAAAAACTCTGAACAACTGTCATCATTTTTTTTCTGCCTTGGTTGTTTATTAATAACACTTCAGATTTCACCACCCTTTCTTCTGAAGCCTAATTTTCCCACAGTTATTTCCTACAGTTCCTCATAATTATCTCCTTCAGTTTGGAATTCTGACCCTCTGAATTTCTTCAAGAAATTTGTGAGCAAACACAGTATCTGTTATATGTTGCAAACAAATGTGAGTAATATCAACAATCCTACTCGAACACTTTTTTTCCTCTTGAAAGAAAAACAGTCCTAGCTTCAACAATATTCCTGACTATGCATCATGTCAGCTGTTATCTCCACACCTTCTTAGAAGGGAAGCTGGAAACAGTGCTGATTTCCCCCAGTTTATGATCAGGTGGCAATCTTGTCTTTTTACCAGTTATTTGCAAACTTGTAAACGTACTATATCTCTGTCAATTGTGCATATGATGAAAATGTTAAGTTGAAAGCACTGTATAACAATGAAGTGTTTGGGTTTTTTTTTGTTTTGTTTTTTTCTGAATGTAAAAATGGCCTAAAATAATGACTGATTTCAGATCTGAGTCATCTCAGATAGGTTAGGTCAGAAATCTAAAGTTGGCAAAACTATTAACAATGTTGAGATTTCTACACCAGCAAAACAGTCTGCCCTATCTGATTAAATGAGAAATACTGTTCCTTGTCCCAGCATCCCATGCTGACAGCTTCACTCTTACACTTGTGTTGGGGGATGCTTTTGTGTAGACTTCTGTGTCACTGTGGACACCCTGTCAATATTCATGTCCTTATACAGAAACTTGATAGTGTAAGATAGGAGGAATGTGACTAATGAAATGTTTTCTTGCTAAGGTATCAATTATTATTCCCCTATCTTCCTCACCCCTCACATCTACCCATTACAGTGGCTAGCTCATTCAGCTGGACTATTTAACTCTTGCACCAATACCTTTTTTTTTCCCCTGTATCTTCAACATGCTTATATACCTGTGGCCAGACAAAAATTCAGTCAATACTGCATAGTAAAATCAAAGGTATAATGAATACCAAATCAAGATACTTAAATGTACATGTCAAATGTGATTGAAATGCACAGTGAAAGTGAGATCCAAGTTTAAAAAGCAGTCTTATAAATACTTTAAACTACAGTATTATATGATTTCAACTCTGGAAGTTACAGACAAATTCTAAACAAGACACAAGAATTTTTTAATTATTATTTATATATATATATATTTTTTTAAGGTGAGCATTTAATTTCAACTTCCCAAAGACCAGATTGGCATATGAGGTCTTATTTCACAGAACTTTCATGCTTTCAGAACTTGTGGAGCATCAGGTTGGTTCAAGACATTAGACTGTTAAAATTGTCATTTCAATTTTTCTGCATTTCATTTTAAATTCTTTTTAATGCTGGCGTTACATGGGCCACAGCATAAATAAGAAAACAGGATTTGCATTTAGAATGCTGTAAAATACTCTTCCTTTGGGTATACTTAGCAAAGGTACCATATACCCATTTTTATAAATCAAGATAATAGTACTGAAAGCAAAACAATTTGATTAGGTACTAAATTCAAAATGTTACAAGACTGTGGTCTAACAGCAACCAGGAACTTACGTCAGGCTACTTGTATGGCACTGTCTAGAGTGGAAAATTAAAGTGACAGGTTTAAGAGATACAGACAATCTTGTTCTTATTCAGCTTCAGGGTTCTTGCTAGTATCTGTTATGAGGCGTAATGTAATACCTACACATATACTATAAACAGTGAGACTTTTATAGATATGTCAAAAGGATACCATTTGTGAAATAAAATGAATTACAACCTTGTAAAAGTTCTATAATTTATACTTTTATATGCATTCCCCCCTGAGAGACATGGAACAAAAGTAAAGCCTATATTTTTTACTTGTGTATAACCAAGGTAATAAACTATAGTTTTCAGTTATGGGAGATAAAAACACTGCCCTTAGCTAAACTAATAAATAGAGCCATTAAAGCTTATACAATTTTAATTAATGATTATCTAAACTTTTTAGAGTATTTCATTTCTGATTAGTAGGTCTCAGTGACATGCACATGAGCATTCAACTATCATCCTCATCTTTTCCTTTAAGTTTCTTTCACCTTCTTTGGATATCAAAGTCACTGTAAGAAGTTACTCTTCCCCCCCCCTTCTTTCTCATCTGACTCAATCATTACTTGATACACTTACAATTAGGAAGAAATTCTTCTTGAGGCTACAATAGATGTTTGCAGGCTTCCTCTAAAACAACACAGCCTCCTCCCATCTTTTTCTGATAATGACATTAAAAAAAATATCTTTATGGTTTAGAGATACTTGGCAAGTAACTGCATTCCTTTCCTATCAAGTTTTACGGCTTTTATACAGCCAGCATAGCCCATTTAATCTCATACTCATTCTATACATACTTTTTTTTTTTTTTGCTGGTATTTTCCTGCCTACCCTCTTATAATTAGGAGCTGGGCCCCTGAGGGCCCAATTAGCCAACATGTGAATGTAATTATAACCCTTGAAATGTTTCTTTCCATGTGTGTCTGTGATATGACTTTGACCATGCATAATGTGAACCCACTCACAAGGAAAGTTAATCCCCTAATCATTTGTATAGAGAGCTTTTCTCAGATTTATAGGAGGAATACAAATGATTATAGAATAATCATACTCCAGATAGTGTAATAAATATGTAATGCTTCTGTGGCAGTATTGAAGAAACAATCCAAGTTCCAGAGTTCTTTAGTACCTCTATTTCCACAGAATTGTAAGTTCAGTGACCCAGCTAATGTGTCAATAATACCTGGATTTACTTTACTTCTGGGATTTTAAAACTTTATTTAAATATTTGAGATTTAACCTCCTTATTATTTCCTTGCTTCTCTGAGGCAAGAGGTTACATAAACTCCTATTCTCAGGGTCTGCAATGTGGGGAAAGTAAAATCTGAATTTCTGAAATGTGATTCCAAATATTTTCTAGAGTTTTTCTTACGATTATTTTTGTCACACTGTACATAATGATCACATAATGGTGACCAATCTCCCGACCATCTGGATATTTTTATTTTACTTTTCACATGACTGGGTAAAACGTTTATAGAAAAACTTTTCAGTGCTTTTTAAGGGCTGTTACTAAAAAGTATAATAAATGTTAAGTCTGACAGGCATGTCTGGTGCAATATTGGAAGTATTAATTCCTACTTATTCTATGCTGACTTCTTTACTACACTGTCTGAAAGGTATAAAACCCCACAAAAAAAAATAAATCTCTTGGACATTAACATCCATCACTGTTTGTCATGTCTGTATTGGGTTGGACCTGGTTAGGAAACAAAGTCATGTGCCTTCTGAAAAGAAAAGAGAAAAAATGAAAGTTATTTTTTGGAAATATGTTTATATCTAAATACAGGTACTGTACAAAATCTGTGGTAAACAAAATAGACCAAACTCATGAGAACATATCTAAGCTAACAATCTTACGTTGTCTGCCTGATTGTCAAAATGGCCTATTAATTGGGTTTTGTCTGTAGTTTGCTTTTTACTTCATATCTAAGATCATTTAATCATAAGTTCATAAATAAGTCCCAGAAATATTTGCCTGTTTAAATTGACTCCTATGAGATGTAACAGGTTGGCATTATGGGAGAGACTTGGTGTATCAAAACTACTTATGGCTGGCACCTTCCATTTTCATTAAAAATAAAGCACTGCAGCAGATGGGCTTCGAAGATAATTTTAAGATTTATGTGCCAGCCCATGGGAGGCCTCCAGTGCAAACTGTTTCTTTACAAAGAATTGGAGCATGCCAGGTCAGGGCAGGGGACCAGGCAGCCTGTTTCTTACATTGAAAATTTTTTTTTCATGCACTTGTTAACTTTCATTCTACATGTACAAACAAGTCATTTTAATAGGAGAAGTATGCAGCCATTTAAGGATAAATTGTCTAATACTATTCTGAAAAGGCACATCCTCTTTTTCATTTCTGTTTACCTTAGATCAAAGATATTTTAGATTTCCTTGATTTAATTGATTTAATAATTTATATCCTTCAGTATTTAACTACTGAATTTACCTGGACTCCTTAGAGATTTTAAAAATGTCAGCAGTTTTGCATGTTAATCCTATGAATTCTGTTGAGCTTTCCACAGTACATACTTGCCAGAATGCTGCAACAGGCTGAACCCACTAGCTGTCTTCAGAGTAACAAAAAATGTATCCTGGTATTACAATGGTGTCTCCAAACATTCTGTGCTCACCTCTGGTATAAACCTTCAATTTTACCATTTCAGCTGTCACACTTAATTGGTCCCTGTATGTATTTTCAGATAAAGTAATTGGTCTTTGTGTGTCTGAAAAATCAAAAAAGAGAACAAAAATCCTCTCATTTTTTTCTGATTGCTATAGGATATTATTTGGACATAAGACTTCATGGACCTTTTTTGTGCATCTTAGCTTGCATTTCTGAACATTGAAGCTTTTAATTTCTGACCCTGGTTCAACAGGTAAAATTCCTTCTGTGAAAGCAAAATGATCATTTGTCTTCTACATTTCCAAATTCTAAATTCTGCCACATTAAAAAAAAAATAAAAATTCTTAGAGTTTATGTATTTCCTTACCAAAACGACTAGTGTTTTTTTTTCTGTCTCTGGAAATTGGCATGTGGAAAGACACTAAACCTCCTGCAGACAAGGGTGAGAAAATCAGTTCTCCTGAACAGGATACATCCTGTCCAAAGCTGTTTCAGTTATTATAGACTTCTATTAAGATTGAGTAGCAGATCTGTGCTCAAATCTGAGATTTACTAGGAGTCTTGTCCACAAGGTCAAATACATAGTTGCACGTGCTTGCAGACATACTGTAAAGTTCTAAGTATGTGTCATTAGTTCTTTAATTCCCTAAAGTTCCTAAATTATCACAAATATCAGCTGCACTAATTATGGACTTTTTGTGCTGCAGGACAAGTCTATTAAGAAATTAATGGAATACTGCTATCATGTAGTGTCTTGCTAGTCATTAGATCTTTATGATATTAGGATGCCTATAAATGAGACACTACAAGTCCTAATTTAAACATTTGATATCTTTTTAGTTCCTTCAGTTGATCAGAAAGAACATTTGTAGCTAGAAAAAAATTTTAGTTAGATCAAAAGTGATTGCTTATAAGATTTTATATATTTTTTTAATATGTTCATCTATCTTGCATTTGCTTCGTGCTCAAGGTATTTTAGGATAGTCCTGTTCATGAAAGAGAGCAATATAATGTTAATTGCTGTAAAACACATTGCAAAAAAGCTGGAGTATTTACAAAAGTCTTGCAATCTAAATATGTCTGGGAATTGCCTACTGTAAGATAATAGCAATAGACATGACACAGATTGTCTTTAATAGTGACCATTTGTGTTATCAACATCAATTACATTTGGGTCAGCAATACCAATAAAGCAAAGATCCTGCCTCAATTGTGCGTGTGTTTTTTTTTGTTTGTTTCAGGTCTTTGTTGTTTCTTTAGAAAGTATACGGCTATTTCAATTAACTTCAAAAAACTTATGGCTTCAAATTTCTTTAAAGTGTTACAACACAGAACCAGTTCCAGGTTGAAGTATATCTTGTTTGGGATGTTTTTCAGTGGCCTGTTATGGTATAAATCCTGCAATATTTGGCGATTGCTAGCAATTTTTCTTCCTGTTTGTAAAATTGCAGGTTTCTTCACTTGGTTGCTGAAAAGCTTGTTTGTATCTCTATGGATTCTCCTCACATTATGCGGTTGGACCAGCAGCAATAAGTATAGCAAGAATATGTCTATCAAGAACTGAGGAATCAGCAGAAAAAGCAACATCAAAAGACAGTTATTCATCATAATCATCATCATTAGCAGAAAAATAAGATCCAGAATGAATTCCTACAGGACTCATTTCAGCTAAATAGCCAATGTTTTGGATAGGCAATGTGTTGGTTTTATAAGGCTTCCTGATGTACTTAGAGGAAGCAAAATGAAGCTGTTTCAGGGTATTTAACTAGAATAGGTGTTTTTTATCCCTTTTTTATCCCAAAAAGTCATAGTTTCTCCATGCAAAAATGGTATGTATAAACTGGTATTTTTAATATTTTTGTGTAATAAACTCCTAGTTTAGGGAATGGAACACTTATTTGTTGCCACTGAACTTCTTAATACTTGCATAGTGACTGAAGAAAAGTAAAATCCTGAGTGCCTTGAATTGCTGTTTAGGGAAGCTGTTCTGTCTTTGGTTTTGAGGAGATCTTCAATGTGTGTTAGATGTTACTAATAATAGCAGATGCAAGTGTTCCCCTTTGCATTAATGAAGTTCTAGCTATGCATACAAGGACAAATTTTATGGGTGAAAACTGTAGCAACAATATACATAGACTGTAGTGCAAGCAAATGTTCAATACTAAGTTCTCAGGTATAGTAAAACAAAAGGAGGAAAATGTCAATAGAGCTAAAAAAAAAAACTACAACATTGACATTGCATAATAAAACTGACATTTTAATAGATGTTTCAGTTACACAAAAGATAGAATAATACATTTCTAAGATTGCTCGTTCCAGGACTCACTGTACTTCAAATAAGCTCTTCCATGTGCATCAAGTAAAGGATTCTCCTCTAGACTGGATTGCAACAATCCTAAAAACAGAAGTAAACAGCTATTATGGGGAAGAACCTGACTGAAAAAGAGAAAACCATGCTGAGATTCATGCTGATACTACTGGCTCAGTGATCTGTGTATTACCTTGCAAGTGTTACAAAGCATAATTTTGAGTTTGGAGTTTTCTGACATGGCATTTCCTTTTTTTTCTTACTTTAAGGAGGGGAGTATTTTTTATTCAGAGCTGACTTTGACTTAGGACATGGTCAATTCCTATTCTTCCCAAAGGACTACATTGTTTGCATAGAGGTTTTATTTCCAATCTGAAAATTCATAGATCACAGAACTCACAAATATTTGCTTCTACAAATATACTGTGGAGTCTCACAAAGTCCCCTTCTGAGTTTATGATGGACCTTCCCTTAGTTAAAAACACTGAACTTGACTGGAAACCAAGAGTCCACCCGCTGTCCTTTTTACTGCAGAGAAAGGTTTTATAGTGCATTAATCCCAGGGTGTGCATGCATAATACTTGAATTTGTTATAGCATTAACATTTTAATTACTGATGAATACTTATGGTCTATAAATATTTATTAAACTAGATTCACGTTTTCAGTGTTCTATGTTCTCACTGGGCCACAGCTTGATTGAAGAGACCTAGTGACTAAGTGTTTCCCAGGTGTGAGTAGTGTTCTTTGTTCACAAAGTGCATAATTTTAAGTGCTACATGTCACATGCCAATAAGATCATGTTATCCCACCCTTTCAGAGTACTAGAATCAAAGAAAATTACCACAAAGTAGGTTCTGGAAGAGCAATTTAAAATTCTTTCTAAGCAAAAAATCATATCTGATGAAGCCTATTACCTTCCTTAATATTAGCTGCACTTGAAATTTAAAATTGAACAATTTATCAGCTTCCTAACAGAGTGGATCAGGAAGTGTGATCCTATTTACACACATTTCAAAGAATGACAGTTGGAAACATTTTCATCTATTCTAACACATTATATAAAATTAGATATTTAAAAAGAAGAAGAAAAAAAAGGCAATTGAGTATTCTCATAAGCTCCAATATCTAAATATGAGAGAGACATCCATTGTTGTGAAGTGTGATGAAAGTGCATTCAGAAATAATGAAATAATGAAAGGTCTGGTGGAACACTGATCAGTTGTGCTTTCTTATCTGGTCAAATAATGCTTTTCTAGATTAAGGGTTCTTTACTGAAGTAAGTTAATTGCAAACTGAAATAAGATTTTTTTTTTAAATGTGAGATATAATTATTCCATAGAATTAACATCTATTACTGTACCTATATTCATAGATTTTATAATTGGTTTAATGTCTACTTGAATTTACATAGCATAGATGGCTGAAACAAGTACTGTACTGAAATAAACAGATGTCAGGAAAAAAATGAACCACCTGTTATAGGTTATTTAACACATTATGGGTTATTTAACTGCCATCGTATACAATCAGATTTGGATTCTTATTTGAAAC
Organism: Anser brachyrhynchus; assembly: GCF_964034855.1. Taxonomy (NCBI): domain Eukaryota; kingdom Metazoa; phylum Chordata; class Aves; order Anseriformes; family Anatidae; genus Anser; species Anser brachyrhynchus. The sequence continues at coordinate 13,466,824 of NC_137702.1, read as the reverse complement.
AATTATATTTTATTTATCTAACATGAAAAAATGTGTTTATTCACATTACTAGATGCTGGGCTAACCTACTCATGGTTTCACATGGTAGAGCTTTATAAGTAGTCTTTATTGTCATGTTTTTATGGTCTTTCCTTTCATGTATCTGAATACACCATCAGCATTCACTGTCTTTAGTAATGTATAGGTACTCTTTTTTGTAACTACAGGCACAAATTGAAGTGCACAAAATTACTAGCTTTTTACATGTGTATTTCATATTCAAATGTTCTTTTGTACTGTTCCTTAAATATTTTAAAATAATGTTAAAAATTCTAAGTTTGCTGTGCACTCCATCCTTAGCAAATGCAAAATTAAGTAGTACTTCAGAACTGCATTTCTAAAGAGATCCCAGCTATAAGCCTGCATAAACAATAATAAAGGGTATCAATCACCTTTATCATCACAGAAATTTCTCTTCTGCTCACTTTCTTTTCAATCAACTGGTTCATAAAATAGATTCAAATGCTGAGTTCGGCACGCAGTTTAGATCAATTTTTTTTCTTTTTTTTTTTTTTCCCTCACTTGTATGACAAAGAATCTGAAATATGCCCCTTAAAACACTGGGATAGTGTCTGTTAAATGCGTCTGTTTGCCCTGAATAGTCCTTGAATTATACCATAGGGATGTAACTGGGTAGAATGATATGAAATGAATTATTATGATCAATCATGTTTCATACAGTAGTAGCCAAATAGCAACTAAATAATAATACACATAACAAATAATACACATAATAAACAAATAATAGCAAATAGCTAGATGAGGTACAGAGGCAGAGGAGCAAATGGTTTTCCTAAGCTGCTTATAATCTAAATGGATGAGTTGGAAAATATGAGTGAAGGAAAAGATTTAGTATAAAAAAAGTGAACACAGAGATGGTAGGAAGTGGATATGATTTGCTAAATGTTTTTATATGAAAAGAAATTAAGGATTTATCAGGAGAGGATCAACTGAAAAGAACATGCAAGCAAAGTAAATGAGCTCTTGAGTCAAGAGAGTGAGGCAAGAGTAGAGGAAATGTAAGACAGAGGCAGCATGGCAGAGACCTGAAGCAAAGGGACTGTAAAGAGATTGTTCTTTCAGTTATTCCTAATTGCCCAAGACCATCTGGCTATTTTTACTCATTTGGGCTTATTTCTAAAGCTGTAGGGAGAGCATGGTAATAGATGCAGTGAATGGGGGAAACGTCACCTGGGTTCTAGTCAAAATGGGGATTCTTTGGCACTGTGTCAGTCACAGGCAGTGGCAGGAAAAAAATAAATTATGGAAACATTGATATGTCTCTCCTTTATGAATTTTGTAAGGACACATTTTCATTAAGTGGTCTGCAAGCACAATCTGTAAATGTGGTTCACCTGTCCCTGCAAGACAGTACAGGCACTTCTCGTGGGGGAAGCTCTCATTGATTCCAAAATATATGCATCAGAAATTTTGGAGAAATCCTAGCTAATCCCAATAATGTTGTACCTTCAGAAGCGGAAAAAGAAACATAAATAAGAAATAACACAGTGATCTATCCATGGGTTTTTGACTAGAAAGTATATTAAAATCTTAAAATACTGCTGAAGTTATCAGGGTAAAAAAAGAGTCAAACGTAAGGGCTGAAACCAATCAAAGCTTTCAGTGTTAAGCAGCATTATTTTCTCTGGAGCTAATCTATGCACATTGCATTTATCATCTAAACAGTTCTAGTACTACAACTGGTGATGATATTATATCGCCAAAAGAAAGGGGAAAAATCTTAGAGATGATCATTTATCTGCCTTCTCTCTTCTCCTTTACTTCTTGGAAAGCCATTTATGTTTAGCTCACCTTTTAAAAGAAAGGGAAAGCAAAAAAGGGGACAAGGTGCTAAATTTGACATCAGTCAGTCTTTCTATCCTTTCTTTTTGTTTTCTGCAACAGTCTTTTAATTTTAGCAAGAAATTCTAAACTGACATTTAAATGGTGGCAGGGCAATTCTCATTCTCTGCTTTCTGAAACGGTCTCTGAAATGTACAATTATGCTGTCATCTTTAGCACTCCACATTGGACAGAGTTTAATTATTAATGTGTTTCCCTCAGAGAATGACTCGATCATGTCACAACTCTAGACAAATACAGCTAATGCAAAATCATAAAATATTCACTTGAATACTGCTGAACTGACAGGAAATTAATTCTATGAACACTTTTGATATTACCAGAAAATTAGTTTCAAACGCATAAGACTGAAATAAATGTGTTCATAATTTGCTCAAGGGTAACGCTCATCTTGCAATCAGTTGGTGTCTTTTTATAAATGTTACAAGTATTCAACATGGCTTTATGATAAAGAGGACGGCTAATGTAATGTATTATTTGTAGACAGTATTTCCCTTGTAAACAGCAGGGAGTGAAGAATTGCTCCCTCAGAAATATTTAAACTCTAGAAATATTCTGCAATTTATCATTTTGTGGTACCAAAAATACACCTATTTTTGAGTAGTCCCAGGAGGGAGCAGGAGCTCAGGAATTTTGTAATAATGACATGATAGTTTTTCATATCTAAATTATTGGGTTGAGTTTTATTAGCAAGATTGGAAGTGACTGAAAGTCATTACCACTCTATCAGTTGTAACCAGCATAGTCAGTGGAAAAGGAGCAGGCTCTCCTTACAGGCAAATATCTTTGTTGCAAACATCACTATCATAGTGTACTCTCTTGCTGAATGAATAAAAATGCTGATGAAATGTGACAATTTGCAGGAACAGAAACAGCAAGTTCACTTGTTACTTGTGGCATATAATTTGCCAGAATTTGGAGAGCCTAAAACATGAATAAAAGCTTTTCCAACAAAAATAATGATGGTCTAAAATTTCAGTGTGAATGTGCATTGCATACTTTCACCATTTCCTCTTTGTCTGTTTTTAAATGTCTATTTCTTTCTGGCTTTCTATCTGATTATTTGTCCTGACTGGTGTCATGCGCAAAATCACACACAACAGGTACTCAACAGGAGGGGACAAATGCTTGAGTGGACTACTTGTCACTAAACTAGGGCCTGAGATCTTATCTCTTTGTGAGATAATCCTGAAAAACAATAGGGCCTGGCTCAGGAGTCACTTTCAACCAGCAAAAAGTATTTGAAATAAATATTATTCACAATGAATAATTTAACAGCTCTTGTGGGCACCTTTGGAAAGTTTCCTCAGAGACGCCTATCATTAAATCACTGTGGAAACTAAATTGTTTTTCAGGGCTAATCCTGCATTCCTTTTTGCAACACTAACCAAGGTTATGCAAAGTGTAGAGGATGAATATAGTGGAGTCACATTAGCTGGGAGAGCTGACATAACCAACAGTGCAAGGGCCACCTCAGATCCAATCTGCAGTTCCCAAAGTATACAGGTTGATATAATTGACCAATATATTCAACAGGAGGTGATCACCAGGGTATCAAAGATGGTGGTCAGGTCAATCCCTTCAGTACTTCATTGGCAGAGGAAAGGGGATTGTGTTCCGGTCCACTGCTGCTCAGAGCTACTGCAGCCAAGACCTAAAACAGGGACTGTTTCCCAACATTGTCATGTTCTACCAACAGAAAGCTCAAATATCTATTTGTCCATGTTTCTGGAAGACATTTCCAAGTAGCAAAAGAGGTATCATCAATTGTACAAAAAAGTAAATCTGGAAATTCCCTGAAAACTACCTCTATGTAAAGAAGGTCTTTTTACATTTTGGCTACAGCATTTGAAACTGGAGACTAAAAAAATATCCTCAGAAAATCTTTTCTGCTCTGTCTGCATGGCTGCATAATAAATACACCACTAAAATATGCAGTGTCATTAATGAACACCAGTGGATTGCACAGTTTAACTGCTTAAACTTTTTATTAAAAATTAGAGGAAATAAGAGTATTCATTATGCTATAATGCTGCTTCCTATCATGACAGATAGGACTAGTTCGTAGAATTAAGATGTCTGGGTAATAGGGAAAGTACAGTGTAGTACTGAGGATTATTTGCAGTATGTGGGAAGGAAAATCCAGCAGATAACATGATAATAAAGAAGGCAGATGAGACAATAACTATCTCCAGCTGTAATTTGTTTTTACTAGGTGCTTCAACTGCAGCTATCATAAAGTGAAATTTAGAATGCCTGCATCATGTGGAAACACAAAGTTTACATGCTAAAAGCTAATTCTAAACAAATGCTAACTTCGCTTGGGTTTGTTCTTTTCTGGTTTGAGGTACGTGTTTTTGTCTAATTCAGTGTCTGTGCAGTACATTCTGGTACTTCCAGTTAGCAACTCTCAAATAAGGTCCAAATTAATAGAAAATTGGATGCTGGTCTATACTTAATTCCATAGAAGTAATAAATTATTAAACATCAGTTGGTCAGTGGACATCAATGAGGAAGATTTGCTATGCAATAACATTAAGATGCACACAATTAATACTCTAGAATTTTTGAGTTAATGGAGTGAAGGAAAGAAAGAACTTCTTCCTTTTAGGAAGAAAAAAAACAATCTGTAGTAGTTGCTTTGTTCTCTTGGAGCAAAGCCTCTGTAAAAAGAGGAAGAGAGATGATATTTGAAGGTGAATATACTGAGCAAAAAGTAATAAAGGAATAAGCCGCTATCCACCAGCTTAGAAAAATAACCTCTTACCAACTTCATCTGTCACTGACGCATCACCCCAATCTCACAGCCAAGCAAGGGTGGGTATCTGGACAGAGGAATGTAAGGTGGAACAGATATTCCAGTCTTCATGTTCCTTCTTAGTTGATTACACTTGTCACTCTACTCATTGTATACCTCAACAATATTCCTCAGATGTTTAAATGACTTATTTATAAGAATGAGTTTCACTAAGAAGTGGGGGAAATTTCCCATTTATGATTTCATAAAGTTCTGGGTGTGTTTTTTTTTTCCCATCAGACAGTATCTAATTTTCAATGAGTAAACTCAGTATTATAAATCATATGAGTTCAAGAGATTAAATTTGAAAATTATATGTTTTATTCAGCATACACTTTCTGTGATAGAAATGCTTGAAGTAATTTTAAGCTGTTCTATTGTTCCCATGTCATCTAAGTTTATGAAATTAAATGCATATCACAATTCCTCTTAAAGAAAAAAAATAGTCATTTTGAAAACTTCTTTCAGATTTGGAACAATACCATGTTGAAAGCAAAGAGTTTTTAAAAGAATTGCATGAGGTGAAAGAAGGAAACAAAAAGAAAAAAAAAAAAAGAGTCCCTGCTTATGACTGTATTTAGCTGTCTTCAGGAAGATAAAAAGCTTGGGTGGGAAGAGTTGTCACGTTTCCTTCTACTTCAGGCTGGCTGCTCCTGGTAGAAACAGTGTTTCTAATTTGATTTTACTACAAGTCTAGAAACCTCATTCTGTATTTTCTGAGACTTTTAAATTCATAGAAAGCACTACTACACATGAGAAAATCTACTACACTGTAAGAGGAAGGCATATCTTTTTTCTTGAATGCAGTTATCTTCCTTGTACATGGGCTTTATGTCTTAGCATGCACAGAAAATATGTATGTAACTTACGCCTCCTACCAGCCTAAATCTCTGGCCTTGATGTTTCTGGACGTAATTTTCATTGTTTTTTTCCCTCCTTCACAAGTGTTGCTTGGCTGCCCACACCATGCTCTTTTGGGTAGGTGCTTTTGGTTTTGTTTTTGTTTTAATTCTTTGGACTTCACTGAAAATAAACTTACTGCAACAAATGAGAAGAAGCCGTGAATCACTCTGGCAAAGCAGGAAGAAAAAAAAAAAAAAAGATGAATTTACAATCTGTCCAGCTTGAGTTGCACTGACATCTCCAGATATGTCTTAAGGCAGGTGTGGTAGTTTTGACCTGGTCTTTCAGCCACATCTGTCTCACTTGTCCACCATCTAAAGGAGTTTAACAGCATCAGTTGGACACTAACCAGGAAAGTAGCATTTCAGGCAAATCATGTTCAATAGCTGTGATGTAATACAGCATACATTGAAAATACGGAAAAGCATATCATAAAACTATTTCCAGACCTAAACACTCAAAAAAAGATATTATGAATTGAATTCAGAACAGCAAACAAAATTTTCCAGTCTCAGATAAATGAGTAGGGCTGCATATAAGTTTTCAAACAAGTTCATTTAACAGATTCCTATTATATTAATTTGCTAGCATCATTTCTTGTTGATAAGATCTGCATAAACATTCTCTTCAAATGATGTTTTTAATTACTTTTATTTGTTCAGAATCTGCATGCAACAAAATCAATGCTGGCCATTAATGGCTTCTGATGCACTGAGGATAAATCTGAACAGCAGAAAGGCCTTGGCCCTTTCAGGATTTGGCCAGGGCAAGATGCTGCAGCTCTAAGGATGATGGGTTCTACAGCTGCTCCTCATCCTGCTGCACTGCCTTGGAAATGCCAGCCTTCCTGTCCTTCTCTCAATAAATCCATCCTGAACTGAAGCCTAAAATGGACACTAAAGCCAATATTACACAGAGAGCTTTAGAGGAAAAAAAAAATGCTTTATGGGAAGAGACTTTAATTCCTTAGCCCAGTTCTGTTTACTCATTTCCTTACTGTCTTTTGTCATCTTTTGCCAATTTTCTCTCTTATGGTAGCATGAATTTGTGGTCTGCTCATCAGTTTCACTGCACAGTTTAAAAATCCATGAAGCAAAAATAAAATCTTTACAGATCAAAGAGGAAAAATGCCAGTCTCCACTGGAGTCCTCTGACGTCAGAACCAGATGGGACTTCAGCGTACCAGTTTCAAAAGGGGACCCAGGAAGGCATGACATGGATAGCACCAGTGGAGCAGTCATTAAAGGGTTTCTTCCATGTAAATGGTATTGGCCTATGTATGTCAAAATTTTAAATACAGCTGAAATGTGGGATGTTAATAGGCCAAATGAAGTTTTTGTTTGTTTGTTTGTTTTGCTTTGTTTTGCTTTGTTTTAGAAAACAAACCATGTTTTAACATTTTCTTTTCTTTTTCTTTTCATTTTAACATGATTAAATTTGTAGATTGCTGTGTTCATAACAATAATATCTACCAGTACTGTGAGCAGTTATTTTGCAGCACATTCCTATTGTTTATGGCATACAATTTTATAACATGTTATTCTGTGGAAAAATAAAATAAAAAAAAAGCACAAAAAAACCCCACAAAGATCTTCTCCAAAAAGGTTGGCCCTGAACAACTAGTAGTACTTTTTTTTTTTTTTTTTTTTAATTCCTAGTGTTTTCACAGAGTAACTTAAACTGATTACTTGGAAGAAACAAAACAAAACAAAACAAAACAGAGAACATTCCCATCCTGATCTTTCATTTTTAATCCAGGAGAAAACCATAGGAAAGAGTAACAAAAACAAAGGTCTACATAGAAAACTGTGCTTATGTATGTACATTTTTCTCCTTATAATGGCTATATCTGAACAAACAAACAAACAAACAAACCTGCCTTCAACTGGTTGAAATCTCTACTGCCTTATTACAGGGCCAGTTGGGAATACTTTGACAGAACATTTTATCAGAGATTAGAAAATGCCGGTGCATCCAAGAAAAATGCTTTACAGAAACCTGACAAAATTGACAATTTTATTTCAGGAGGAAAAAGACGTTCTGTTAAGGTCAGAAAATTTTGTTTTGACACTTTTCAACTGAAATGTTTGCCAAGGTTTTTTTAATGAACTTTAATTTGAAATTTTGTTTTCTATTGAAGCCGAGCCTCCAAATCAGAGAAAAATATAGAACAAAAAATTTTTTCATGAGAAGTTTTGAAAGAATCATCATTGTGCTCAGAAAAACACTGAACTTAGAGACAGGCATTTGCTGCTTGGGGAATTCCATATAAACTTAAAAGTACCTGGATTAATACTGCTGAAGATTTAATTCTCCTGTGGCTTCCTTTATACCAAAGAGAGAGAATTTCCTGTATCTCTAGGGAGCAGTTAACAGGGAACGGTCAGAAAAGATACTAATTATGATTGCTATAGAAAGGGGTATATGAAAGTGTGCACCCATATATGTGTATGTTATTCTACAGCAGATCAATGTGCTCTGTTGAACTTTAAGAGTGGAAATTTCCTATGAAGTCTTTAGTGTAAGAAAAATCTGAAAGGGTGGATAATACTGATCTTCTTTGGGCTGCAATTTAAGTCTCCTATTGGGAGGAAAGATTTGATTTCACAGGTTTGTTATAGCTTACTTTATATGAAGGTGGAAGGTTATACCAAAGTCTCAATTTTAATGGGTTATTAATATTGTCAGTGCTGTCTCATTTAGAGAACAAACTGATGGGAGTGCTCCATCCAGTGAGTGGAGTGTAGTTAACTCTGTAATAGAAAGCTGCAGCAAAAAGAGAAGTTCTTTGGAGCAGTGTTCTACAATTTTCAGAGCTGTACCAGACACTAGTATTGCAGCCATTTAAAATATTTCCCCCTCTACTCTTCCTGTCCAAAAAGCCTTAGCAATGAATGTGCTGAGAGGGAAATGAGCTGAATATTGCAACAGATGCAGGATGGAACTGATAAAAGCAGAAAGCATGGTTTGTATTAAAGAATGAAACACTATAAATTCCATTCATGTGTGTTATCTGAAAAGGCAATTTTGCAAGCAGTAAAATCCAACACCAGGTATTAAAATATGTCCCTGTGATATGATGCTCCCTCTCCTAGACTAGTCTATTGCTCCTTTTTTTCTAGTTTCCCCTTTCCTTTGAAACACTTGAGGGGATGAGGGTCTTCTTTTTTTCTAAAATTTCTGATCCTCTGTCACCTTTTACCTCAGGCCTCCCTTTCACTTTTTCACCTCAGCCTGCTGCTTTGCTTTGTGTTTTATGCCTGTCTCTTTTCTTTCACTCCTCACAGATCTTCCTTCTTTTTTCCTGATGTCACCACCCCTAATGCTTTCCTGCTTCTTTTAATGCAAACATGCCTGGTTTTGACACACTTGCCATTGCTCCTATCCTCTTCTTTGGTGATATATGGGTAAAAGACTTCTTAATAAATACCATTCATAATAAAACTCAGTTATATGAAACTCCAATTATCTGAAACTTGTGGACCTTTTTAAAAATTTATTTATTTGTTTATTTATTCGTTTCTCACAGAACAATGGAAAATCTGTTTCTTGTGTAAATGCAAACAGGAGTTGTACCATTCTTTTCATAGCTAGCATTAAAAGCAGCAAAAGTTTTAATTTGTTTGAAAGGCATGTTTTTCACAAGGAAGCATTTTTGGTCTCCTGGATTTTGGCAATAAATTTTTCCGTAAATGTAACTCTCCTTCCAAAAAATTCCAAAATTGAAAGAGGAGAGCATTAACTTTGCCCAGAGATACGGATATAGGCACTATAGACTACTCTTTTCCTCCTTCCTCCACTCAAAGGCTGTATCATCAATGTAAGCATTTAGAAAGCCCTTAGAAGATCTGTCTGGTAAATAAATCATCCTTGGAAGAAACCTGTTACAAATGTTGTAGGATTGAAGTCTGAAGAAATAAAGGGTGGTGAGAGTTATCATAATTTCTAGATATTTTGGAGAGCATCTGGGTACTCATAGAACATTCAACAAGTTGTGCTTTTTTGTTGTTTGTTTTTTTTTTGGGGGGGGGGGGATGGGGAAGTCTGAAGTTTCTAATTTTGTGTAAAACTAATTTCTCATTTGGCCTGCAAATGCCATGGAATATTGCAGCTAGATCTTGATAAATACTTCAGCCACATAGAAAATATGATAATTTTGAGGCTTTCTGAAACCAAAATATAGGAATAATTCAATATATTACACTTATATAAATTTGTTCAAAAATCTAAGTAAACATCTGGTTAAATCCTGTTTTAATAAATTGTACATATTAATTTTATTTTATTGGGAAGCAACATGCTTTATTTATTTTCCACCTCCTTATTCTTTGTAAAAAGCATTTTCTGTACGCACACTAACAAAATCATGATTTTTAAATATTATATATTAAAATATCATAATATTTTAATAATGCTATAATAATATCATATCATTTCTCTCAGGAATGCCAAGTATGGGTTCCTATATAGTTGTTAAAAACCTTATATATAACATATGCTTTTATATTAGCTAAACTTAATTAAAACTTTAACTATTTGAGACTTATTCCACAGGTTAGGTTACTCTGAACTTTTAATGGCACTGTTTTAAAATAAAAGATAATCAGATGGATGTTCCCTGTTAGCTTGAAAGAAAAAAAAAGTAATAAAATAATAAAAAAAAGAGTTTAACATATCTTTGAATAAGAAGTTCCATGAATAATCAATGTCATGTTTGGAGACAGCCGTTAACACGCCTTGCCATAAAAATATGCAGTTTCATAAAACTGCTGGTCTTCACACATTACTAAAATGATTGAGATTGCAATGAATAGTTCTTTAGCTATGGTCTTTGGAGAATTGAGGATGCTACAGCAAATTAATAGGCTGTTTTCCCTATTCAAGTATCTCTAGTGAAGTCATTATCCAAAGGCTCAAAGTTTCTTTGTGTTTAAAATTAAGCAAACTGCAGCTGCTTTGGGAATGAAATTGCAGTAAGCATTTTGAAGTATGCAGCATAATAGGTTAGGACAGTAGATGCGAATGACTGTCTTTATTTTGAATCACTGATTTAGGCTTCTGCACAAAGCTATAAAGACCTTCACTATATCCAGGACATTAGGGCCAAAATAGTAGAGCTGTTTCTTGTTTAGTAAAACTAAGTAATTACATACTTGTTACATATCTTAACTGAAAAACCAGAAGACACCAAGATGGTGTTACTGTCCACTAACAAACAGTGTTACTATATTTGCTTTTGTTTCTCGAATCAGTTAGTAAGTAGTGGTATGTGTTGGATTATGTATACCAGTGTTCATTGGCCTTGTAGATCCTCTATGTCAATACTTTTTAGCTTCTGACCTAATGACAGTATCACAGAATGAAGGTCTTTAGCCATGACACTGTTTAAACAAACATTTATGATTTATTTGCAGCATAACTTAAAAACCAACACTATCTTTCTTAAAATATAATTATTGGAGGACAGTTGTAATTAGAAACACCAGTCTACAGAATGACAAAAAGTCACAACTGGTGTTCCAACTTTCTATGTATGTTAAGAGAACTTTACCTAGGGCTCCCATGGCCATCTCAATAAAGAATCTAAATTAATGAAACTGGGTACACCACAGAAATAAAATATTATTTGTGAAAGTCTTTGTTAATTAATTATTGCAATAGCTACAGTTACTACTGCAGTACATGACAATTCCTGTTTAGGGCTATCTACTGTTGGGACAGATATGTGTCTCAACATAATATAGAACTGGAACCTTTTGGAACTTCATACAATTCAGATTATTGAATTATAATTTTCATGATATTAAAATAAAAGTTAACCTTATTTTTAATCTCAAATGAACAGCACCTATCAAAAAATTCCTGTAGATAGATACTAAAAATAAAAAATAATAAAAAATAGTTCATAATTACACAGCAGTTTAAGGTAGACCTGTGTTTGAAACAGAATATTTTTACTGTATTCTCTGTCCCGACATTTGTGTCTGATGATGACCTCAGACTTGTTATGGAAGTAGTCATTCAGAAGCATGGTGCCAGACTCAGTGCCTATAAATAACTAACTCTATCTTCCCAAGGTAGGGAAACTCAAGTAATTTGAGAACCCAACCATTTTCCAGCACAAGCATAATTATGAAAGAAAAAGTAGCTGGGGGAAAGGAAACTGATTAACATACTAGTTCATGGAGTAAAATCATAATTACTAGATAAGAAATAACCAGGTTTTCATTGTTCTGTTTTATCCACTAATTTATGATTAATCCAGATAGTATTAAGAGAGAATAGCAAATTATAATGTGAAACAGTGCCTAATGGGTAAAGCCAAGAAACATGAGTTACAACATCTAGGAACATTGGTTCTGTCATCTCCTCCCTGTGTGACCTTCAGAGGATTGTTCAGCCTCTGTTGCCCTGCAGAATTGATGGTATCCATCAGACTTTGTAAAGCAAATGTTAGGTCATGAAAGTCAACCTACAAAGGCAAATGCTTTTTTTTTTTTTTTTTTTGTATAATAATAATATAATTTCTTGTCTATTACATCCCTCTGACATTAATGAAACAGACTTTTTTCACATGTTGATGTGAACAAACTCTAAATGGTGCTGTTAATGAGGTAGATATATGGATTTACTCAGTGGAAAAATAGATGAAGTAATAACCATGTTCTGAGCTAAGTAACTCCCCCAAAAGGGTTTATTAAGCTGGGTTATGGTTCTTACTATGCTAACAGAAAACTCTATTTGGGTTATTAATGCACTGAAATAACTGATGACTGGGATACTTGTGAGAAATAATTGTTAAATTATTGTGTAAGGAGGTTATAACTGGAAGAAAATCTTTAAGTGTTTGGATAAAACAAGCTGAGATGGCTATATTTGCTTTGATTAGAGTATAAAGGAGGGTGATTAGTGAATCATAGTTCATGGCTGTACAGAGTGGCTCAATGTTTTTTAAACTACCATACAGCTCAGTCTATAATTGGGTAGGTTTGCTTATCATCAGTTTAGCTGCTACTATATCCTTTTACTGCAATAAAATGACGTCATTCATTGGGTATAGGCCTGGAGATATTTTTGGTATTGAAAAATTTGCTTGATATATTTACACAAATGTTCAGAAAAGAAAGGTCTATTATAGTTCCAGGAGCAATGCAAGCACATCTTTTCAAGTGGGCTGCACTTTCCGCTTGATCATTGGCTTGTTCTTTGGGGTTCCCAGTGACACAGTCCTACAACTGCAACATATAGGGAGTGGGCTGTGAATGGTCAGAACAACCCTGGCTCTGCAGGCAGAGCAAGTGGCTGTGACACAACTTAGAGAAACACATACTGCTAAAACTTACCCATTAGGAATGATTTATCCCTGATAAATCAAAAGCGACAAAGCAACCTTTGCCTTTCAACAGACTGCAAGACCATGTCAAGCAAACCTGATCTTCATCTTACACCATATGTAAAATAAAATACAATAAATATATATATAGTAAATAAATAAAATATAGTACAGAAAACAGGAGAGCATGCTTTGTGTATTTAGTTAATGATCTTATACAAAGCATTAAGAGAGTTCATGTGAGAAAGAGGAAAGGGAAGAATATGTTTGGAAGAAAAGAATGTCCTCTGTGATAAATTATCCCAATTTTTTATGTAATTCTGTCCTCTAGCCAAGAAGGTCATTAGGTCATTCCTGGAAAAAAAAAAAAAAAAAAAGTGTCAAAATACTTGTGGTCCAAAGATTCAAAACATGTTAAAACTTGCTTGCAGAGACAGAGTTCACAAAATTCATGCTCCACCTTTAGTAAAGGGAGTCACTAGGTCACTTATTTGTTACTGGTATTGTACTTTTCTTACTCTGGTTTTCTCATATTATACCAGATAACTAGGATTTTCATTGAGCAGTACATTACAAATTCTACTAAATGCTGTGGCCTGGAGTCTGGAAAAAAAAAAAAAAAAGAAAGAAAAAAAGAAAGAAAAAAAGTAGCTCTCTAGAAGATTGAGTAAGAATTTCATACTAAATGACATATAATATCTTCAGAGTCCCTATTTTATTATATAATGACATTGAATTCCACATCAATCTAGAGTCACCTACAACATATTTCAAAGAAAGAACCTGAAATGGCATAGCAGTTGGGAACTGTAATTTACTCTCAGACAGGGCATTCATGTCTGGTTCCTAGTAGCTGTCTGCTGGTATTTTATATAGAATGGGTAGAAAATAGACTATGGACTACATAGAAAAGCTCAAAAACATGAGCTAAAATCTAAGAAGTGATTAATCATACAATGTACTCTTCTTCTCAGATGGGGCAAAACATTAGATGGCCTTGGGAAGCCTGTGTTGACTCTGCCCATTTTTAGTTCTTTTATCCACACAGCTAGAAGGACAATTTCTGAGACAATGTTGACAGATTCTTGCAAATTATATAGTCTGTGTATATCTTGGTAGCACCAATTATGAACTTTTTGTTTGTTTGTTTGTTCTCTCTCTATTCGGACTGAAAAATTGAACAGAAACACCTTAACTTTAGACTTTTGGATTGACTTCATTATATGCGTTCTCAGCAAGGCTAACTATGTGTGCAAGATTTTGCAGGATTGGCTTTGTTTATGGTGTGTTTGTATGATATCACGTTTTGAATCTCTCGACTTAACATATCCTCCACAAATAAAATACTGCTATTATACATACATTAGTGTATTTGTAAAATCTCAATCTAATAGGTAACTCCTGAAAAAAAATGGTCTTTTTGTATCATCACGTTTTGTAATGTCTGTTATGAGTTAAACCACTTAGGAGTTTACCACTGTAGTGGGAACACCTGCTAGCAAAGCTGTTTAACTGCAAGCTCTTCTACTGCTCAGTTCAGCTAACAAGCTGCTTTTAAATGGTCTTCAGACAGCAGTGTAACACTAGTGTTATTTTTTTTATTTTTTATTTTTTCCTGTTCCTTCTCTTGGGACATATAGTGGAGAGCTATTCATCAGTTATTAGGATTTCATCCTGTTGATGCCTGCTGTGAAAACTAGGTGAACTTATAGCTGTGTCTTTTTTTTTTTTATAAAGAATTCCAATACAAAATATCAGAGACATACATATGCAGAGAAATAACAATGACCTGCCATTACATAAATCTCAATTTTAACTCCCAGATTTGTCATCAGGATCAGGATGCAGCATCAGGATACTGCAGTTAACCTGCAATTAATGCAGGTTGTATTAATAAAATGCATAACTGTAAATAATAAAATCTTTAATTTTAACTGTTATTTTTGAATCTCTGGTCATCATATAACTTCTCTTTATTTTTTACATTTTTACAGCACTGAATACACAAGCAGGAGATTTAAATGTTAAACCAGTAATAAACCATTTGTTTACAAAGAAATTCTGAAGTGTAAACTGCATTTCTGAACTTTAATGTCTCTAAAATGATTCCACTTAGACATGTGTAAGTGTGATTCATGCTTCAAGAGCACTCACCTCACACAGAGTGATGTACTGTCACTATTTCATTCATTCTAAATGCAGTATCCATAAGGGTTTAGAGAGTAGACATCACCATAAATCAATGTTATTGGACTGTATTTTCAAACAAAACATTTTACGGACGTAGACATCCCACATTCCATACTGATCATGAAACACTTGTGTGAAGGTCAGCTAAAGTCAGCAACAACTTATGGATTCATTTTCTGGAGGAATAAAATGTGCCTTTGTATTTTTACTGCGTACATTATAAGTCACTTAAATCTATGCAAGATTTCTGTGTAGAATTTCTAATGGTCATAAGAGGTCTTATGAGCCCTGTGTAAGGGCTGTAAACCAAAAAACATTAAGGAGACGTAAGTACTTGAGGTTGTATCTTCTGGTGAAGCTCAGAGGGGACTCAGAAACTACACTGGATTATATTACCACCTTATAAAACATAGAAATGGTGGTAAAATTTACCCTAATGTTAACGTAGATTCCTTTAAAGACACTTAGAATATGTTTCATAGAA
Source organism: Anser brachyrhynchus (assembly GCF_964034855.1). Lineage (NCBI taxonomy): Eukaryota > Metazoa > Chordata > Aves > Anseriformes > Anatidae > Anser > Anser brachyrhynchus. The sequence goes on along the minus strand of NC_137702.1, from coordinate 13,451,215 downwards.
ATGTAAATAATTATTCATTAAATAAAATGTTATATTTTATCATAACAGTGGCTTGTACATAAAAAAACTAGGATGTATTGTCAGACCCGGGAACTCTTCCTTTGTACATAAAAAGTGGGGCTGCCTTTTCAGACCTGGGAATTCTTCATTGCTCCTGCAACATGGTGTTCTCTAGTTGTGTCTGCCTTTACATGAAATTGTGAGGTAGCACTGCTGCTCAGGCTGCATAGGAAGGATCTGTGGATCAAGAAGATAACAGAGGCCAAACTCTGGGGATCAGGTTGTGCTGCAAAGCATGCCCTGCCAATGGTCCCCCTCTCCTCTTCTTCAGTCTTTTTTTTCTTTTTTTTTTTTTTTTTTTCCCTCAAGGTGTTTGGGAAATAATGAAGAGCTGAACAAGCTTAAGTTAGTTTACCCCTTTTAGACAAGTTAGCAAGTTCCCCCAGGGCAGTCCCTATTAAAATTTCCCTTCCAGGTTCTTCTAAAGTCTGACAGCTCCTGTCTTGGTCTACGTCAAGGAAACAATCAGACATTCTGTTCTCTGTGGTCTTATATTGAAATTTGCTAAAGCAATTTTATTTTTAAATTTTTCTTTCCACATTGAAGGTAACAAAGTAGGATACAATTAAACGGTACCGTTAGGGATCATATCTTGGCAGATCAGCAGATATGTTGTTTTAACAAATTTTAATATATATTTCTTGCATTTTTTAATTGATACACATGGTCTGGAAAAAAGATTGGAGAAAACAGAGTCTGCTTTTCTTCTACTAAAGAACTTTGATCCATCTTTACAGAGTACAGATATTTACGCCAGTACAGAGCTTAGGAGAAACCTTAGGTTATAAAAGCCATTACACTGGGAGAATCCTCAGCTGTCTAGCTTATTTGGTCTTCTTGGGGCAGAGGTCAAGATCTGTCCTTTATAATTAGGCAAAAGAGAAATGTCTACTTATGTGAAACAACTGATAGTAAAACATCTTGAAAAGCTCTAAGGTCAGTCATCTCTAAGCCATGAGAACATAAAAAGTCTAATAATATCTTCTCTATCTTTGCATGTTTAATTAAAAAAAAAAAACACATAATATTTGTTAGGTTAGCTTAGAACATTAAAAAAATAATACTTTATAATAAGAATAAAAAATAATTTACTGTAAGATGAAAAGATTCTGCTGTATAATGAAATGCATAAACTACAATTTAGTCGATGTTCTGACTAGAATAATACATTATTTTTGTAAAGAATATTGTAGTACCCTGGTGGTAGGGAAATTTATCATATACTGGAATTTATATGTTACATAGTGATGAAATCCATCTGTTAGGTGCTCACTTATATCATATAATGTATTGAAAGCAGCCATCATCAATCACACATTACTCTAATCCTACCTCTATGTTCTACTACTCCTGGGTCATTCAAGAACAGCAATGGTAATGATCAGACCTGTAATTACAGAGCAAAGTATACTGGGTTCCAGTGAGGATAATGATGTTTACTTTTCATCTCAAGATAAATCTGGTGCAATCAAAATGATAATAATGAAGTGCCAGCTACAGAATATCTACTGTGGACAACACTATACCGAAACCTTGCAACAATTCTAAAAAAAAAAACAAAACAGCATCATTTTGTGAAGTGCTGCTTTTCAGGGAAGGTAGAGGCAGGCATCAAAGAAAAGGAATTTTGAAGACACGATATTCCTAAGACTGGTTATTCCTAACACTTATGTTACATGGAGGAACTATACCAAAAGGAAAGGAGTTATGCAGCAATAAAAACAGTATAGATTTTAGGGGAATCTAACTTATCATTTGGTATATTTACGTAAACATTTTACAACTCTGAATACATTTTAGCTGTTTAAAAATATTAGATGTATGTTGGTGGGACAAATTCAAGTAAAAGGATGCAATATTAGGTCAAATAAAAAAAAAATAACTCATGCTGAATAAAAATTTTAAACCCAAGGAATAAAGGAAAAAGTATTTCTTGAGTAAACTTAAAAAGAAAATGTCCAGAACACAGTGAAATGGATGGGAGGAGGGAAGGCTCATCAGTCATTTTAGGTGAACTTTTTTTTTTTTAATAAATAAATGCTTTGCTTGTTTTTATAAAAAGATCTTTTTGCAATTTCTTTCTCTCTTTCCTTTCTTTTTTTTTTTTTTCCTTTCTGGATGAGGGGACAAAAAATAGTAGTTGAATGACAAATAGTGTCCTGTTCAGTGTTTCCTGAAACTCAATTTATTAATCAGCAAAAGAATTCACCCAGCACTTGTTCCCATTGAGAGACATTTGTATCATGTCTTAGTTGGTGCTATAAAATCAATTGGTTCTCATCAAGTGTGCTCTGTGCAAAACAGTGATAATGAACATATGCTTGAAATAGCGTGCGGTGATAATTGCATTGGCCTCAGCCTCTAGCAGTATTCTGGACCTTGAGGCCAGCAGTGTGATCAGAAAACAGGCTTGAAAGGAAAATGTAGGCAGGCCAGGTAGAAGAAAAATTAAAGTTGTGGCATAAACATTAATCAGTAGCTGTTTGAAACCAACTAGCCCTGACCAACACAAACTACACAGCTGAAGTATTAAATGCCTTTTAGTGCCCAAGTAACCCAATAAAGGGTTGTCTTTATGTATATTCACAATTTAGTCGAGAATCGAGTCAACTTTAGATATTTTATTATCCTGCTATACTATAACATATTATAATTATATTAATTATTTTATTAGACATTTAGAAAGCTGTAAGCAAGGGAAACAATGAAAAAGAACAAAAGTCAATCACAAAAGTACATTTGTCTGTGAAATGATGGATTTTCTGTCTGCTAAAGAGCAATTACTGCTTTTGTTTGTAAATTCCTTGGAAATTACAAGACAGGAGAACAGATCTCAAACTGTGATACACCTAGATACACCTTTTTTGGTGTGGGGAGGTGTTTAAAAAAACAGTATAAAAGGGTGAAGGGATGGTGGCTGAGGTGAGAACCCTGGGGAGGCAAAGCAGCAGGAGTGGTACCTCAGCTTATCTGAGGCCTACTAGTGAACATGAGTCCTTCCTACAACCCCCTCTCCTTGATGGACTGAAAAGGAGATCCACATCAAAATTTAGGATTTTTATTTTAATTTTATTTTTTTACTGAGATCTAAAAGGATATGTTCAGGACATCCAACTGGCACTGTTTACTTTGACTTTCTGCACTGCCTGGGCCTACTTTCCTGTGAGAACATGCGACCATGTTTCCCAAAACTCTGCTTTCACAAAACAAACAAACAAACAAAAACCACACACACATAAGCTGCGGTTTTAAAACTGGGAGAGAAAAGGAGTGGAAGGGAAGCCATATAGGGGGAAGAATTAAAATACTGATGGGGGGAAACAGAATACATAAACGTTTGTGGAAAATTTTCAAAAACTCCTGTATCTGGGATTTGCCTTAGAACAGTGCGCAAGTATTTATTTCTATTTCCTGTGAACAAACTCTGACTGTGATCACAGTGACGTGAAAGGATATGCGCCAAGCTGGGTGTTTCACTGAAGCCATGTCAGTGAGTAGATCCTCTGAGGATGTCTGCAGGGCATTCTTCAAGACCAGGTTTGTGATCTGTACAGAGAGCCCCCCTATGATCAGAGTTTATCCGCGCACATTTAGGGGGCACCAGAGCCCTCAGGGAGCTGTCTGCAGCGCCAGGTACCCTGGGGCCAGGCTTCTGATGAAGTAGCAGCTGACACAGGAGGTGGGGAGAAGAGGAAGAGGCTGCACTCGACTGCAGGCCTTGCAGGCCCTAGACAGGCCTTGCAGGTCTGGAAAGAGGACTGGAAGTCATCTGAAAACAGGCAGCTCTGTGAGATTCCCCGTGCTTCCTCTCTCATTTAAGTGGGAAACACTGTGAGAACAGCCCTTAGACTGATTATTTGTTCTCTCAGGCCTTATCCAGGCCAGAAGCCAAAAACGTGGAGGCATGCACATAAGTTACCAGAAAGTTTTGTAACCTTGAGAGAGGTTCAGCCTAAGTTCAGTGCTAAAAATACAGGCACGATCAGTGGGGGGTTATTATTCTATACGAGCAGTTTTCCTCATCCTATGGAGAGATTCTTCACTCTTGCATTACTTTTACATTCATACAACTCCACTCATTGGAAGGCAATTACTCATGCTTAATAGGAGGATAAATGTGAGCACACTCAGGCTTTTAGTCTCTCAGCATTGTGTGGATTTATTGGCAATAGGCCCAAACCTTGCAGACTGTCTCCAGTTTGAGCCCCCATTCACCTCAGGCTGTAGCTTTGTCCAACAGGGCTGTGTGCTGTGGTTTATCGAGGCTGCCTGTGTGGTGAAAAGTTTACCTCACCTTTACTGAAATTTGCAGCTTCATTAAAAAGTCCTACACTAATACAACCTGCAAAATTCAGCCTTTTTTTGGAGCTGTTCTGTCAACTATATTGGGGAATATCTGTTTTTATTTTATTTTGCTCATTCAGAATGGTAAAACAGGAGGTAGATTAAAATGCTAAAATATAGTGCTGCTTGAAAACTTTAGACTTTAAAGATTCCCCTGCTCTTATAATTTCTACGGGATGGAGTTGTTATTGCTGAGATATCACTTATAGTAGTTAGATCTGTTATCCTTTAAAGATATCCTCTAACGATATTCTCTAAAGAGTATAATAGTCACTAGCATAAGGATATCCTCACTGAAGCTGCGTAATCCTAAAACAAAGAAGTATACTTCAGGCTTTATTTTGTTATTTGGAAAACAAGCATTACAATGTGCATTCAGCTTTGTGTTTTCTGAGATGTTGCAGTAAAAAATTCAAAGGATATGGAAAGCATGTAAAACATGTTGGGTTTAAGTATTCATTACAATAGTATATTATGCTGAACAAAGGATCTGAAAACTGCCCTTGCTCTGTCAGTCAATTCCAGGTAATTAATTTCTATGTCCAAACAAGATGCACAGATGTGCTGACATAATGTTCAGTGTTTCCAAACCTTTGCAGATATTACTATTCCTATTACTTGTGCATGCTTAGTGCATGCTGCTAGGAAAGATTAAGAGCCTCATGCTACTTTGGCATAAATTCAAGGTAACGATAGTGTAATCATGGTGGCTGCGTTGTGAAGAATTGGTATGAAAGTAATTAGGTTTCATAGCTCACAATTTGCCAGCTCAGCTTACTTTATATCATTGTGCAAAACTGAATTGACTGTAAAACTGTTAGGTGCATTCTCAACGCGTATTCCTACTAGAAATGACGTGAATAGTTTCATAAACGTGTGAATGTTTTGTGTTAAAATTGGCTGTTTTCTCTGGTCTAAACTCCGTGCAGATCCCAACAGTTTAGATTTGGTGAATTTGTATCTGATCATGTCAGCCTAATGAACCGACTAGGCATCAGCTTTGACAAGCTGCCTGACATTGTATGAGACAGAAATAAAAGACTCAGGGCAAAACTGTGACCCCATACAAGTCAATGGCAAAACTCCTCTTGCCTTTAATGGGTCCAGGATTTCATCTACAGCTCTCTGCCTCATCTTTCACTCCCAGACAAACAGCACACAGAGTATAGCAGGGACTACATACAATATGCTTTCTGCAGTATATAATGAGGCATTAACTGAGTGAAGTTACAGCTTTTGGATCTCAATGGAGAAGTGTTTTTTTAGAAGAGGGAGAATGAAGAAAAGATAAACACGTAACTGACTGCAGGGAAAAGCCACTCCTGTATATACCAGGGGAAAGTGAGAGATTGCTAAGATTTTATTTTCATTTGTTTTTATTTCAGCTTCCTGAAGTCACTTGACACTGGAAAAGACTCACCACCATTCACTGGAAAAAAAAAAAAATTTAAAAATGTTCCTCTCAATGAAGTTCCCAACAAGCAGAATTCAGAAGGTGGCATAACTTAGACGCCTCTGTCATATACCCACTGATGATGATCACTTCAATTCCAAGATAACATGTTTTAATTATGGAAAATGTAGAGGGCAAAGGTGGGTTGGTAGATTGCTTTGTTTTATGGAATGTATGTATCACCATGTTATAAAATATTCCCTCCTGGTCCATTACTTTGTTGAGGGTTTCAGTACTAAGTAAGAGTGCAAGATAAAGATCTTTTCCTGGACCACTTTCACCTCCTCTGCCCTGACACTCCTCCTAAACCAGCACCAGATCCTAACAACTGAAGTTGCCTTTTTCCTTATAAAATTGCTTTAAACAGCTCCTTTAGTTGTCTCCATTTGCTTGCTTGGAGGTTATTTGCCCAGCAGTAGCACAGACAATGCAAGTGAAGGTCACCTCTCATGCTCAGTTTGTTTCTTCTCTGCATGGCCAGGTTCTGGAATGGTATCTTGTAGTAGGTGGCAGTGGAGGATAAGCATCAGACAGAGATTAAATGTGCGTCTCCTGCTAATGGTGACTTTGTTCTTTGCTAGCTTTTATATAAACACCGAGGTCCTTTACTCATATTTTGTCCAGTTAATGTTCCCTGAATGAGAAAGGACTGAGTCCAGGCTTTAGGAGATGGGTCTACAATAACAGCCTGATTAGCATTCAGCTCTGTTTTTATACTGTGGATTTTTAAATTTGAATGAAAGAAAATAGGTAGGATAGTTCCCTTTGCCTCCTGATCCCCACTCAGTGGGGACTTTTCATGGAGGGTTTTCCCCACCTCCTGTAGTGTAGGAATGGATGAAAAGAGCAGGCTAGAGGAGCACAGCTCTGCCATCCCCAGCTTTCTCCTTGCAGAACATCTTGGGGAAGACATCGTCTAACATGCACATGGAGGCTGGGCTCAGTCAAGCCTTGCAGGCACAGAGTGCAGAGAGGCAACTGTTCAAATATTTGCAGAGAGTAGTCTCCCTTCTTCCTGCCACCCTACTGCCCCTCCCAGCCTCACACATGTGCATGCACATGGCTTTCCATAGAAATCTTCAAGCTTTCATCCAGCCCTCCATTCAAACCCATCCCTGCCCCATTCAAAAAAATAAATAAATAAATAAATAAACAAATGCTATTTGTGCTGAAAAGACATCCAGAAAAATGTATGTGCAAGTAGCTGTATGCCGAGCTGGAAGTCTAAATCTTGCTTTATCCACCTGATGGAGAGACAAATAAGAAATCGTATGAATTCTTGGCAAATCTCCCAGAAGATGAAATATGGTGTTTCTTACTGCAGTTTTCTTTTTTATCTTTCTTTAGGTGACTACTCATTGGCTTTGAAGCAGTAGAATTTAACCTCTCACTAAAACTGAAGATGCTGGGTAAGTCTTAACTTTACCAATGCAAATTAAGTAGAATTAAGTAGCACCGATTTCAGCTGAGGTATCCTCTCACTGTATAACAGAATAACTAACATCAGAATCGGGCTCTGAACAATATCTTTGGAAGCCAAGCCTGTGAAATAGAGTGGACTAGCTGTTGTCAATCCGTGGCCTGTGAAATCAATTGTGGGTCTGACACAGTCTTTCATTTTTGTAACAAAAGCAGTTAATTGTGTTGGGATGAGTGATTTCTTTCCATTTGATATGAATCAGGGAGTAAATAAGGAATGTTTTAAAAGCTGAGAGCTAGATAAGGAGAGAATTAGCGGTACAGTTTCTGTCAGGAGAGTACTAGTGCCTTTTCTAAGTTAGCAGTGTGACTTCTGAGGCACCTGTGTTTGCAGATATTTGAAATATGGGGCCATAAGGTTTTAGCAGAAGCAAAAAAGACTCTAACGTCACGTCATATCTCATCAGGGCTGTGCTGCATAATATAATGAGATGCACACTTTAACACATGGGCCTTTTCTTGTGATATCAAACAGGAGGATGTCTAAGGGAGCAAATTAGGTCACTCACTGCTGAACTAACTGGTCAGCAAACCAATGTAATGACTATTTTCAAGTATGCTCTTAAATTTGCCACTTTCTTGTCTCCCATCAAATCAGGCAGAAAATAGACCTGTGTCAAAAATTAGGTGCTTCCTAAGAAATTGTTTCTGTTTTTTAGTCATTTTTCTTTGGCACTCATCAGAGTGAAAGAAAAAAAAGTCCTTTTACCTAAGATAGTTTCACCACTTTGACCGTATGTGAAAAGCAGCTTTTGTCAGCAAAGTGCTTTCTGCTTTCTGATGGGTAATGTAATGTGTGAGTCAGTGTGGAAAAGGAGTTGAAGGTCAAAGCTGTAAGAGTACTTGCTGTGTCACTTGGTCTCCTGATCTGAATGTTACGCATGTCATTTCCCAAAGTCACTGTCAAAGAAGGGAAACCATGCTCCCAGGGCTGGGAGTTTGCAGAGTACTGAAGAATACATCAAGAAAAATGCCTCCCTCAAAGTGTGCCAAAATTAGGGAAAAGAGAAATTACTTAACTCTGTTTCTCATACGTGTTGTGGGAATTTTTACATTGCCTTATCTGAATACCATTAACAATTTCCATTTGTGAAAATATGAAACAAACTTGGAAAGGTGAAATATAAGCAAGTGTTGCCACCATTATTGTGAGGCTGGTATTGTCCAGAAACAGCTAGTGGCTAAAAGGAAGATTTACAAGAGAGTAACATAAAGTGTAAAGCAGTTGAAAGATCCCTGTGAAGTCCTTTAATTGACATTGCCATTAGGAATGCATTTTCAAATGAGATTCTCCTTCCATGGAAAATGTTGCTGAAAATGCCTTGTTTATTTTTCAGTAACATTATTTTTTTAAAAATCTCACATATTCTAAAATGAAGTGTACCTTTGCACACTGACTTCCTTATTTTTCAGCAGGACCTTTTATTTCACAGGCTCTGCATTATCTTTTTTTAACACTGAAAAGTAGAATTAGAGGTTTCTTTAAACAACCATAGCTTATTTACTTTGTGCAACTGGACTCATTCTTTTCAATGACTGGTTTTGTAGATTAGGTTAAAAATATTGTTTCTGACATTTAAAGCTGTTATTGAGTAGGTCTTAACGAAGTGCCTTACTAGGCTTCTGGCACTTCGCATACCACTTCCTCCTTTTGGGTCAAAAGGAGCAAAGCTCTTGTACATGACGGTCTGCAGAAGTAGAAAGGGCACTGTTAACATTTCTGCATGTTCAGCTAAAGATCACAGAACAGTCACCTAGCTGACTTTTCCCAGGATCATGTATTTCTCTTTAAGGAGGAATTGCAATTGTTTTTACTTCAGAGGGCTCTGACAGGACTCTGTTTAACCTACTGTAACAAAATCATTTTGTGATTTGTAATACATTGCAATTGTGTTTTGTTGGTTTTATTTGTTTTTGTCTTTGTTTTTATTTTGAAAATTATCAGAATGTGAAAAACTGCAATCAAAGAAAAACAGCATACATCCTGGCTCATAGTGTGATTTCACATGCTTGATTCCACAGTTCCTAAACATTTTCACTCAGAAGTGGATCTAGCATCATTTTTTCAGGCTTCCACCCTAGTATAGTATTCCCCTCCTGGGATCTGTCCTTGCAAATGTCTCAGCATGTGACTAGCTTGACTGGATTTCTTGTATAGGAAGAAATGTTTCCATCATGTTTCTAAGTCCAAATACACAGATTCCACACTTAGGTGGCTCATTTCACAGATAAACTACATATCTGAGAGTTTTATTTGCAAAGGCCTTATTTATCAGAGGGTGAGAGCAATGTGTTAAACTGTATTTTTTAGTATTCTTCACCTGTGTTTTGGTTCTGCCTTGATGTTTCTGTTTATTTTGCTATTAATATCTCACGCTTTTGTGTTGTGGTTATAAGACAAACTGAGACTAGTAAAGAGTCATTTTAAGTTACAATGATAGTAAGCAGTCTTGCAACTGAGATCAGGGTTATAAATCAGGGGATGTCTTCCCTCATAGTTTATAGTGTCTTTCACAACTCACTGATGCCAGTGAAGAAAGATAATTTAAGAACCATAGAAAAATAGTAAAGCTAGTTTTATGGGCATCCAAGAAAAATGTTTCATAAACTGAAGTTAAAATAGACTGCGTTTCTATAGACTACTTAAGCACCTTTAATAGATATTTGAGAGGTGTAATTTTTTATCAATGCATTTCCTAACATTGTATCATAGTGTCATTTCATTTTAATGTTACTAAGTGAAAAAGACATAATCGTGACTGAAATCTCTCAAAATCCCACTAAATGTTATAATTAAACCAATTACTGGTCTACGTATCTGGGCCATATGTTGAAGAATTTGCAGTAGGGGGAGAGATTTCATGTTAATTCTTGGCAGTTCCTGCAAACTGTATACCCATTAGCAGCCAATGCATATTCTGTTTGCTCCTAGAGCTTTGCTTATGGTTCATTTTCATTTAAAAAGAATCGAGCTCATAAGGCCAAAGACCATTCAGTGATGTGTTTTGAATCTCAGCAAATTGAAACAAGGGAGATATTTACTTGAAAAATTGTTCTCCTGATGTAAATCAAAGAGTTATTGTAGATTCAACCATTTAGTACATTTTAGAGATCATGATGATAGACCTTTTCAATAAGAAATAAAAACAAAACTAGTGGAATAATTTTCTTCTACTAGCAATTCAACTGTATGCCATGTTAATATCTCTAGACTGTTACTTGCTTGCTTCCTAAAAAGTTTTAAAAAACAGACTACGTAGAGATTATATAAGTTCTTGTTTTTAGCTTCATCGTGTTCTTGGGTGAGTGAAAGCCCTCCAATGCAAGTACATGCAAAGAATGAAAGAGCAGATCACTTACTTGTGAAGGAATTTATTAAGTTTACCTCAGTTTCATATGATTAAGCTGTATAAAAAATTCCTAAGGACATATACTACAGCACATGTGCTGCAAGAAAAAGGGTGAAGCCATTTCCATCATTATTACCTATGAATCACATTAATTCCCATGCAAATTTGTCATCTGAGACTTATTGGTCCCTCTTCTGTAGGGTTTGAGAATGCAAGACATTTTATAACACCATAGTAAGAACCACATTTACTGAACCCTGTAGAAATCTCAACATAGGGTTTTGGGATGGGAGTTTGAAGCTGACTGTGAATGCAGAGTTATCACTCAGATAACTTGTGTCTGCCAAGTAGTAGCAAGAGTGAGATGCTCAGTGAGGGAAGGTAACAGTGACTGCAGTGTTAGCAGGGGCAGCAACCACACCACCAAGGACACAGGCCTGCAGGACCCTGATCATTGGCAATCACACACAGTACATTAGGGGCAAATTGTGGATGAGACACACCCTACACTGATGTATCCCAGCCACTAGTTAACATTACTTGTGGAAACCCTCTGGCTTAAAAAACAGCAGCATGACCCAAAATGAAGCATACTCAACTCAATATGGCCAGCAGCTGACTGAAAATGAACACTGATATGCTGCAGTCTGACCTTTGGTGTTGCATGGTCAACGTAAGCCAATCTGGAGATGTTTCAGTTTGGAAATCTGAGAAGTTGGTAGGACAAAGATAACATGGAAATGCAGCTATTCTGATGTCACAGATATATTATCTGGAAGAAGTTTAGAAAGATAATCTCCTTTTTTAGTTTGGTGATTCTGAGCCATTCTGTAGCTTGATGGTCTCCAATATTCATCTCAGCTATCCAGATAAATAAAATAATAACTTTCAAAATCTTACTAAAATACTGTCTTTTTCTGCAAGTGGGGGTTATGTACCTCTTTGGAAATGTTATTTAAATCACATGACTTTAATTTCTAAGGGTTATTCAATCTTATTAAACAGCAGAGTAAATATTTATTAAAGGCTTGGAGTAATTCCTCAGTACACAGTGCTGGTCCTATCCAATGTACTGTAACGTATTTCTTTGCTTCAGAAAGTGTGCACTCTTTATTTCCCTGGAATTCTGTGCACTTTTACAAATAGGAAGTGCCCTATCTTCCCAATGCCAAATTCCTTCTTACCATATCACCTTTTGTTAACTCTGGGGGAAAAATCCTCAAATATTGTAAATTTGTGTGGTTCAGCATATGACTTGTCCTGTTGTTTCTCCATTCATCTTGAAACAGCTGTGACTGGTAACAATAATATAAAGAATCCATTACTTTTCCATCCTAATACTTCCATCATGTTTGATAGATTACAATGAATTAATCATACAGGATTTTGATAACATATTTTATTATGTTGATTGAAGGGATTCACTTAAGATGACAGCTAACATGGCTCAAAAGCCAAAAGTGTTTTAGCACAACTCACTGCAACTTCCATTCTTGAATGAACCAAAGGAAAGTGCTCAAGTAAATGATATATCACTGGTGATGTGCTTCACTATACAAATGTATAATATATCAGTAATTGCAATTAAGCAAGCACAGTTTCAGAAGAAACACATTTTATTTACTTTGAGATGTAACCCTTCCCCCCCAAATATTTATCTGCCAGATTAAAAATTGGTATATAATAGTTAACTTCTTTTAGACATGCTTTATTTAATTGCTGCATGTGAAGTTACACTGTTCTTGGCTAGAGCAGTATTCTTCAGCTCTTGGTCTCTAGCTAGAATGTTAGATCGAGCTTTATGTACCAGACTTCATAAAAGATGTGGACCAATTAGAGCTAGTCAGAGGATTATAACAAGAAGTCTCAGGTGTTTATAAAACATGACCTTGGAGAACACAGCGAATGAACTGGATTTAATGCTTAACCTAAGGAGGAAAGGACTGAGAGTGACAAAATAACAGTCTCCAGATACACAGAATGCTGCTGTAAAGAGACAGGGAACAATCTGTTGTCCATGTTTGTGACGGATAGAAAAAAGAAATATGGAACTTAAATTGCAGTAAGGAAGATTCAGTTTAGATCTTAGGAAGAATTTTTGAACAGTGAGGATGGTAAGAGAAAGGTTAGGATAGATTGCCTGGGGAAGGCTGTCCATCACTGAAAGCTTTAAGAAACAGTTAGACAAATGTCTGTCAGGAGTGACATAGATAGAATCGATCCTTCTTTGACATAGAAAGAGATCTATGTTATGCTTTAAAAATTTCATGTTATTAGTCATTACAGCTATATATAGTCTACAGTGTGTTTGCATCACTTTTGTATATACATTTCAATAAGTTAAAAGCATGTTGAGTTCAAAATCTCATCCTTAAATGATTATGCAGCAGAATTAAGGCCAGCTGTTTAACCCTTATTTATTTCATCAGCATATTTGCACTGTAATACAGTCTTTAATTACCCTGTTACATGTTGTTTAATTTCCACAGCCCCCTATTTCATTAGTCCTTTGGATAAATTCTACTCAGCAAAAGCTCATTATCTTACATAATGTCTAATGCTCAGTGGATATTTTCATATGTTATTATTGTACGCTGTCCAGCCTTGCTCTGAAGACAAAATTGCTATAGTGTTAGGAAGATTTCTACAACTGTTTTCAGTTCAGTGTTTGTGTGACACTTTAACATTAACTTACCCTCTCAGCATTGTTCTGACATCTGTACAGTCAATTGGGAGCTCAGGCTGACACTGATTTTTCAGTTTAATCACTGTTACATAGCACCACAGATGTTCAGAATGGAATTATAATACAAATTATTTAAGTTTTAGCAACTTTAATAGATCACTTCCTTACTTCTCAATGGTGATATCACCATTTCATTGTTATTGAAAATAGCTTGCGTATATCTTCCTTATGGTGAGCTATTGGATTTAGGATTTTAATAGCAAACAAACTCCATTATATTATCATTTTAGCAACAAGCAGAGTTCTTCAACAGGGCTAAAACTTTTGGATTCACAACATTTACACAAGACTCATTTCCAACAATGGTAGATTGTCATCTTTCATGTGTATCATCATTTGTGTGGAGTAAGATACATGCTCTGTTATTTAGGTTTCACCTACACTTATTACAGCAGACTATCGGAATCCTAGAATAAAATCCTGACTTGGCAGGAAGCATATTCTAATGGGTGTAGGTAAGATGTACACTACTAATCTCATTCAAACACCAACATCATCTGCTGCTAAGATGTCTTATAATAAAAATGGGTCTTTTCAAGTGTAACTGGAAAACAGCAAAAACAGCAATGGTAATAAGTAGGTCTGAGCCCAGCTGGAGGCAGGAAGGAATTAGAAGGATAGAGATTTGGGGTTGAAAAGAAGATAACCGGGGACTTCTGAGAGTTGGCCCAGAGTTAGAAACTTCTGTCTCACTGCTGGTTTTGGTAATCTTCTCTTTTGGACTATGGAAGTCCTGAGCAGTCCCCCTGACCAGACCTAGGGTAGACCTGTTCCTCCTCTGTCTCTCATTCCTGTAACTCTAATTTTGAAACCAACTTTTTGCAAACTACTGATGCTATTGATTCTTTTATCCTTTATTTTATGGTTTCCCCAGTAAATAATCACACATTTTCAACCAAGCTGCAGTATCTTTTCCGAGGCTGTTCTAGGCTTAACGCTCCTCATGTGTCTTCTCCCTACCTGAATCTACTGTCTCCTTGCCTGGCCATGTCACCTGTCCTTCAACAGCTCTTCATCATACACCAGTCTTCTCCCTGTTTGGCTTCCTAGTCATCTGTTATATTTTCTTGAGAATAATAATAACATAATATAACATAACATAAACACATTTAAATGTTTGAACTTTAGCTGGTAAAGTGAAAACATGAGCACTTTATAGGCAGGGAGTATTTTAAGTCCCACCTATGATGTTTTGAGAGTTAGTATATACATTATTTTTACGTGAGTGAATTGCTATTGAATTCAAGTGATCATTCAACTTTAAAAGCACACCATATTGCTTCTTCACCCATTTTTTTCCCAATATATCATAGTAAAATTTACATTATCTAGACCTACATATACAAACCTGATTTCTATACTTAATGGTCCTTCATGGAACGAGCATTTAAACTCTTAGCCTAATAGATACTTTTGGTTTATTAAATGATGTATATGCTGAAGGCAATATAGAAATATATATATATATGTAGACAAACACTGTGGTTTTGCAAAATTTAAATTGCAACCAATTTCCTTGTATGCAATTTAAAGAAAATGTTGTAAATAAAAATGAATAATAGGCCAATTTCAGTGTGTTTCATAGTTGTTAACATATGATGTACATGTAAATCTGAAGTGTCATTAATTCAGTATTTATGAATGTGAAAGTCATTCTCTTGACTTTATATATATATATATATATATATATATATAATGGATATATTTTTGATTGATCTGAGTCAAGTTTGTTATACCTTTTCGTGTCCAAACAGCAGAAGGTCTTCTGCTTTCTCTGACCCAGCAAAAATAATTAGTTTGAAAATACTTTTCTGAACAAGACCTTGATTTAGGATTAAATGTGAATACCTGCTGCAATCTTTTCTTGTTTGGAATTTGGCTGTCCTCTCAGCCTGTAGAGGAAATATTAATACAAAAGCTGGAGCAACTTTCCAGAATTCCCGATAGATAACCACTACCTACCACTAGCTATGAAGTATTCGAGAGGTCAAGAAATCTGTACCTCAAGACATAGATGGATGGATTTGTTTTCCTCTATTTTTTTTTTAAATCTTTATAGTACTGCATATATTGTCACGTTTCAAAGTAGTATGGTAGAGATTAGCTACATTATGATGAATTTCAGGAGAACAACCTTCCTAAGTATTAGCAGGGTCATGAGGTTTATATTCACAATCTGGTTTTGTAGGTTTTGTTTTATTTTCTGTTTGAGCAGCTGTGAAGAGCAGAATTGTTCTGACTGAAATATTTTTGAGCTCATGGATGCTAGTAGGTAACTAACAATTTGTCATTTCAAGTGGATAGCATCTGTAACCTGTTAGTTACCCCCAGAAATTTACTGGTACCATTTGTGGTTAAAATGATTTCTTTAGTTGACAAAAGAGATCACAAAAGGAAACCCTTAGCAAGAAAGCCATAAAAGCATTACCTTTAAAGTGGCTTCTTTTATGCTGCAGAACCACTCATCATTCAAGTGTATATTTATTAGAAATGCCATAGGTTAGAGAAAGAATAGAACAAAATAAAAAAAGAGAAAATGACCCATACCAGGACTTCGATACTAAAGCTTTAAATGGAAAGTGAAATGGAGGTACTTGGCTTTACACAGACACAAGCTCCTAAGGGGAGGATGTGAGCAATTAGGAACCAGTGAATAATATAGCACAAATGGAAGACAAAAATATGGCTCATGGAAATTGATACAAAAACAATACAAAAAGAAAAAGAGACTTTTGTTGATTTATTGTACTTATTAGTCTGATCATATTTGGTTTGTCCATAAAAAGGTATAAAAGCCCTTCTGGTTTTAGGATTAAGGTGAATTGTGAGGAAGATAAAAAACTAGAAATGAATTATATGTATTATTTATTATATATATAATATATATAATTTTATATAATTATCTATATTATATATATAATATTATATATTATATATATGTTATTTATTATATATATTATATTGCTCATTACAAAACAGCACTGTCCTAAATCTGCTCCCACTGAAATAAATAGAAAAACTTCACAGTTTTAATGAAAACTTAGTCAAACTGTCATGATGGCTGTCAAAAATACCACTTTTTATTAATGAGAAAAATAGAATATGTGTTCTGTATGTGCTCAATCTTGCAAGTTACATATATTATTAAAGACTAAAGAGTAGAGGTTTCTCATTTTGGACAAAGATCTATGAATAATCTCATGCCACAATTAAAATGGATGTAGCTATGTCAACACTTAAGAAATATCATCTTTGATTTCACATCAATAGAGGAGACTTTAATTCTAATAGTGCCAATCCTTCCTACTTCCAATTTTGTTTAAGACTTCTCTGTCTTCAGAGATGCCTAAAGCAAAATAGGTTGCCATGTTGCAGATTCTAGAGTTGCAATTTCCTATTTTGCCTTTTAATTTAGGCAGTAAGGGTTCTGTTTTGGTACTTTTATTTTAACATTATTTTTTTATATATTTTTTTTAGTGATTTCCCTATACTTAGCACTTTTTTCTTTCTAAAGCTTAATGTCAGGTTACTGTACAGTCCCCCCACCCCCCAGGATCTGAATGTAATTGTGTTTTGGGCACTATTATTTAGTGGCTCAGTTATAGTTCTTGAAATAACTGTGTGTGTTACTTAGGGCCATAACCTCTCCCCTTGTGTGCTCTAGAACTAGCTGTTCCAAGAAACAATTGCTTAAAATGTCAAGAAATTGCTTCCTAAACCTTGTCCCAATATGACATATGACCAGTTTATATGGTGACAGTTGAAGTCTCCCATTACTACTGTTTTATTAGATTTAGTTGCCTCTGTGATCTTAGTATTGCACAGTATTGTTTTCCTGATTGGGAATTGAGTAGTTACAAGTACATGTGTTCTCTTTAGCAAATTGGAACTGGGATCTGCATGGAGCGCAACACAAAATTATTCATTTAACTCTATACAATTTATTTAATTTTTTTTAAGGATGAAGTGGAACAGGAGTCATGTCAAATGTTTTTTACAGACATTCTAAAAGAAAAAAGTGCACTTTAATTTGTGTGGATGTATAAGCTAAATTACAAAACATGCTTGTGTGTCAGTGAATAATCTGGGGGGACTTTCATGCCTTAATTATACTTTAAGCCTTTCATTTTCCTAGGTCTAATCTTCTCCATTGAGCCTTGCCAAACTAAGGACAGAGACTAAATCTGATATTTCGGATTTATAAATGCCAATATGACTTCTTTCCAAAGCAAACACACTTCTGTTCCTTCAATTTTCTGTATCTGCAGCTTGAATAGGGAAGGATAGAGATATTACATCCTTAATAGCATTATTAACAATGAACTTTCACAGTTGTAAGATTACAGTTACCTATTATTAGAACTGATAGCTTAGGTCATAACTTAATTACTGTCCAGCTCAATGAAAGGAGCAAGACGTCTCAGGGATACCGGTATAATGTTTGATAAGTGAAAATTCAGAAAACAGAAACTTCTATTCAGATTTGAATATTAAACACCTGCAGAGACTGAGAGAATTTAAAAAAAGACACCCTAAGCATCTAAGGACAATCATACAACAATCCAATGGCATATTTGGAAAGGAAACCAAGAAGTTAAATTGTCTAATTGCAAAACTTACGCTTGCTTCTTACGAAGCAGACTTTTACTCTAATCTTTTGAAACTTAGACTTGTAATGTGTTGCTTGGGTATCTCAACTGGATATTTGGGATCAGAGTTGCTCATCAAACCTTAATTTTGAATCTCAGCTATTTAAACAAACTTTTTTCATTACTATGCTTTACTTTGATTTTGATTTTGATTTAGTCTTCTGTTATACATTAAGGCACCTTCTCACCAGTGCAGCTGCCTTAGCATTTTCCCTCATCACATCTATGTGTTTTATCACTCCCTTCTCAGTAGTTGAATACCTGAGGCCAATTTTGTAGTTCTATCCTGTATATAAACTGTTGATTTCTCTGAACAAATAGTACAGGCAGTGGTTTTTACATTATCAAAACATTTGTTAGACAAGAGTCTTGAAGGATCCATGAAAATTTATACCATTGGTGCTCTCAAAACAACTCTCAAAACTTTTTTTTTTCTTTTTTTCTTTTTTTATGTGTATAAGTTATGCCAAGAACAAGGATATAACTCGTCTAAAGAAATACTCCTGGTCTCTGTTGACACTAACTAATTGATTTAGGGTAGTTAATTTTCAGAGCAATGGTAGTACATATCTGTGAAAACAAGGGGTAAAATAAAGATGAATAAAATCATTTTTCTTATTGTTTGAAGTCAAAGATGTATACTACAATAAGGAAAGAATAGTAGTTATTAGTTTTTTAGGAATTACAAAAGAAACTAATGAATTGTGTCCATTAGTATTATGAAACATTTTTTAAAACATTTTTTGGTTTTCCTTTTTTTTATTATTATTATTACAACTCAGGATTCCATTTTTTTTTCAGGTACAAACCTATCCTAATTGTCACATGCCATGCATTTCAGTTTGTGTTCATAAAACAAGTTGTTCAATATACAGCAATAATTAATCTACATGGCATGAATTAAGAATCACGTTGAAGTATTTTGCTTTGAGTTCAAAAAT
This sequence comes from Anser brachyrhynchus, assembly GCF_964034855.1. Classification (NCBI taxonomy): domain Eukaryota; kingdom Metazoa; phylum Chordata; class Aves; order Anseriformes; family Anatidae; genus Anser; species Anser brachyrhynchus. Next base: position 13,432,193 of record NC_137702.1, on the reverse strand, counting down.
AGTCATGAAATCCTTTTTTTTTTTTTTTAAATCATGAATGAATTCATGAATCTACTTGGAAAGTGTTTCACCTGTGAGCATTTACAGCACATTCTATGTATCATGGAGTATCCCTTAAATTAAAAACATTTTAAATTATTAGGAAGTTGTAAACAAAAGCTTGGACTAAAAGTAGTTTTGATTAACAGCAGCAACTGATCTGAGAATGATATGTGTTAGCAATCTTTTGCAAACACTTCTTTGCCTCTCTATTTCGTAAAAATAAAACCTGCCAACATGTGCCTCTGTACTGGCTCGATCACATTGATAGGAGCCATCAATATACTTGCCCTGTCATAGGAATAAGAGGTAAGAGACACTTTTGTCTTTGTCTATCCCCAAGGCTATAAAAATGGAGTGGGTTTTTTTGAGGCAGAAGCAAGTGTAGTGTGAGCTGTGGTGTTCACCATAGGTGATGATCCCCCAAAAAGAATGGAGTGCCACATATTTGACTTATGGTTGATTCTGTTTAAACATTGGACAATTCTTTATTAGAGCTCAAATTAATGAGTCCCAGTGGTCCAGTCTTATTCAGTCTCAGACTAAAGGAAATCAGGAACACTCAAGGGTAGTGGCCTAGGGGAAAAACTAAGGTTTACAAGCCTGCACTATATGCACCATGGAAAAAAAATGGTCATACCAAATTTATTAGCAATATCCAAGGGTATGAAAATAACGTATTTAATGTGATCTGGCCATCTTAAACCCACTGAGGCTGTATCTGCTACTTTGGGATATTGCTTTTGTTCCAAAGGGTTTTTGTCCTAGCTTCAGTAAACTGTAACTGCTGTTCTATTTCTCTTAGATAGATAGATAGATAGATAGATAGATAGATAGATAGATAGATAGATAGATATAGATAGATTTATTTTATTTTTATTTTGGTGTATTCACTACTATTCCTGGGGTCTAGAAAAAAACTTCTCTTTAATGCTTGTACTTGAAAATGGGGACTCCTAACAGACAAGGGGACTCCAGACAGACAAGGAGACTCCTGGGGTCAAGGGACGGCAATCATCAGCTACCTGAAAACAAGTTGTGGGTAGCTGGGGGTCAGCCTCTTCTTGCAGATAACTAGTGATAGGACTAGAGGGAATGGCCTCAAGTTGCTCCAGAGGAAGTTTCGGTTGGAAATTAGGAGACATTTCTTCTCATAAAGTGTAGTCAGGCATTGGAACAGATTGCCCAGGGAGGTGGTGGAGTCAACGTCCCTGGGATTGTTTAAGGAAGGTCAGATGTGGTGTTTAGGGATATGGTTTAGTGGTTGACATTGGTAGTAGGGTGATGGTTGGACCACATGATCTTGAAGGTCTTTTCCAACCTTAATGATTCTATGATTCTATGGTCAGCCTCTGAAGGTTTGCATGGAGGTTCAGGACTATATGCAAGGCAAATTATAAGAACCAGAGATACAACTGTAAATAAAGGAATACTGTGAGTATTCCTTTAATAACACTTAATTCTGGTTTAATATCAGACCTTAGGTTTACAGTATGCAACAGAAATTTGTCTGTCTCTCGCACACACACTCCTAAACTTTTTCTTCAGAAAAAGGAACTTCTCAGGTGCAAAGTCATGATTATTGTCAGGCATAAAATGTGGATAAGTCATAACTAATAACTGAGTAAGAAGATATTATATGAAATGGGTAAAAATGAAGGAGGTTCCAGTGCATGATTCTTTACATTAGGTTTTAAATAGATCAAGATTTTAAGTCCAAAGAAAGCAATGTGTTACAGAAAAATACATTGCCATTCTTCACTGAAACAAATTTGAGTTTTATTGAGATTGAAGAACTAGAGGAGACAAAGTTAAACCTTTCTCTTAGACACTGTCTTTCTTTGTACATGTATTACAATACAGCCTTAATCCTGGTGAGACTGCATTTAGGCATTAATATTTAGTTAATGTTTTGGATACTGAGTGTTCTTCTGAAAAGTTCAGGTGGCAGGACAGCAATGACAATTTTCTAATGTTGATTCCTGCATGGAACCGCACTGAAGAAATACAGTTTAAGTACTGGGACTTAAAGGCATTTCTCCATGCCAAATTTCAGTTCTCTGACTTAAGCAGTGGGAGTATGAAATTCTCTCAAAAGAGTTTACAAAAAAATCTCTTCTAAAAATTGGAAAGTCTTAAAGTTTTTCAGAATTCGGGTCCAAAGCAAAAGAAATAGAATTTCCTGATGGTTTTGAGAAATTTTTCATATTTAGGCAGGATGTATTATAGACATTGGTCTGGAAGAATACCTTAGAAAAGTTCTGGAATTTTTATTATAATAATAATGACAATAATACGTAAATACATTTGTTTGTTTGATAAGTACTTACAATGTGCTCATAGTAAACCTGCCTTGGCTGTGTTTACTACTATTGTGTTTACTTTTTGCAAATGTTCTTTGGGTTTATTATTCTTACAGGCATGTTTGCTGAAATGTTAAAGAGAATATAAGTCATTCTCAAATTGTACATTTTAAACTCATAAATACTAGAGCCATTCCAGAATATTCGTTTACCCATGAATTATGGTTATCTTCATAGCGAAAAACAGAAACATTTTATACAATAAACACAAATGAACATGCCACATTTTGTTTGCAATGAGCTGCTTGAATATAATCTACCAAGCAAAATATTTTAATACTCATTTAGAGAACTAATGGACATATGTGATAGATAGTATTTCACTACTTGTGTGTTAAAATTCCTGATGGTCTCCCTCTGCAGGGTATATGGTTCTGTTGCAAACTTAACTAGAGAGGAGTTAAATACACAAATCAGTCTTTTTGAGTGTGTGTGTTCTTATGGTGCTCATAAAAATAAATCCTTAATAAGTAGGATCAATGGCCATAACACATCATTCTTAATCTCTTTGTGCAAAACATGGTTCATTCATGTAGTAAGCAGCAGTAACTTGCAGCATTTTTCTTTCTGGGGCCCTGAGTTCTGACAGCAAGAAATGTCAAGTCTCCTCTCTCATCTATCCATCATGAAAAGTTGGGTGGTCTTATCCCCTATATGTTTACTTCTATGCCATCTGTGACTGTTGTGCTCAGTGACTTCTCCATGCTCATCAACAATCCATATTTTGTGTCTAGTTCCAATCAACTTCAGTACACAACTTCATGTGAATTTCAAAATTACAACCCTTAGCCAGGAGACATAACCACAGACAGTGAGCTCATGGACTGCTCTGGAAGAGACATAACATACTTACTTTTCCATCTTAAAATGTGGGGGGCATGAAAAAAAAAAAATCAAGAGCTAAATTGAAAAAAAAAATCAAGAAAAAATAAAGTAACAGAAAAAAGTTACATAATTTGCTGTCCATTTTTAGACTGTAGTAATTTGTTATGATGTTTATTTAAAAGCTTTTAAAAAACACAATGAACCAAAGCTTAAATGCATAAATAAAATAACCTGCCCACAAATATAAGCAAGGACATTTATCAGAAAACAGATGGTCTCTTATAGCAGAACTAAACACTTCTAGAAACATAACAATCCATTTATCTTAATGAACGCATCCTCTAGCAGATAACTCAAGTAGCAGCAGCAACAGTTTACCTGCAGGTCTGCAAAACACATTTTCATGAAGATACGTGATATATAGAAGAGTTTTGGATTTCAATTTTTGATTTTTTTTCTCCTGATCCATTCTTGATTGAGAATAACTTTCTTTTTCACTGGGTTCTGAATCTTAATAGCACCAAATTTAACTCCAGAAAACAATTTAAATGGTTGTAGAACTTTTAAAAGTTATATCTATTTGCATATACCTTTAGTTATCGTCAACAGTAAGAGTATTTTTAAAAATATTTCCAATATACTGTAAATGGATTGTGTGCAGTATTGTATTCATTTACAAACACCCTATGCTGTCTCCACTGAGAAATGATTAGACAAACTTTCAAAGAGCTCTCAAAGACATAGCCAGTTCCTCTTGACCAGAAAATTCTGAAAAATAACAGAGCAATATATAAACTGTTCATTTTAATGTATTCTTCCTAGGAATTCAGTGCAGCACTATAAACATTAGCGACATAAATTGTCTCTGGCTTGACTTCTGTAGCATTTACAATAGCTTTTAAGTTAGAAAACTTGTAATGACCTTTTGTAGTGACTTGTATTAGCATCGAGCATACCTAAACGATTAACGATGTTCTTGCAGCAGCAAAAGTGTCTCATAAATAGATATACATCAACCTATATATTTGTATATTGTCTTCTAGAAGGAAACAAAATTTGGAAATGTGACAAGAAAGCTTCTTTGGAGTAAGGAAAAATATTTCCAGAGATGTCAAAAAATCAGCACTGAAGTTATAATACCTTGAATCCGGAGTTAGTTTCTTAGGATCTCCTTGTCAAAGTATACAGTAGTTTCCGTAGGAGGAACTTACACCAAGATGTAAACAATGCATAGGAAAGGCCCAACTGAGTTACCTTTTTGAGCACTTACACTAGCTGATGCATTAAATTGGTAAAACTTTGGTCTGGCATTTTTAAGATGTGATAATTCAGGTTTGTCACTGGATAATATGCTTCTGTTGTCAGAAACAGTGATGTTACTTTCCTGTCATCAGATTATTGATATGGCAAGGCTTGCTTTTCCCCAGGCTGTTAGAAAATGGGAGTAACTGTGAGAGCTGGAATGTAGGTGGGAACTCTGGGGGTTTGTAATGCATTATTATAAATTGCTTTGCTATTTATGTAGATTTAAATAATAAAATATACCCATAAGCCTTCTTATCAGCTGTATTAAATATGTTTTCAAAGAAAGAACTAAGCCAAGCTGCATTTAAAAATCCTCTCTACCGTTACAAGCTATCATCACTGTGGGATTTGCATTTCTCCATACACTCCCCAGAAGTCCTGGCTAACAGTGCATGTAAAAGGACCAAAAATGTAGGTTATTTTGAGCCCAGGAAGCGTATGTGTTGTAGGATGTTGAGGCCTTACCCCAGACGGGGCTCAACTTGCCAACTGTCTCTACTGTCTCTGTTTTACCATGAGTTTACATAAACACTGAATAATATTGTCTATTTCCTTGCCAAAACTAACCATTAAAAAATAAATAAATAAATTATACTTTTGTCAACTATGCTTTGTCAACTCAACTTTTTTGAGGTGTTACTTACAGTTGTCTCATTTACCTCAGGTGTGGCCTGACAGCCATCTCTCTTAAGTAGACAAGACATAGGAAAGAAATCTCTCTATCCCTCATGTGCAAAATTTTGTTTTGGAAAGAAGCTTGAAGTAGCTTTTTAAAGGTCAATTAATCAATCAGGGAAAAGTAAAAATGTTATTTGACTCAGAAACCTTACCACACCACTCAAATAATGAATGATGAATACCAAGCATTTGAGTGAATTCTTGCAATCAACAGCCCATGACTAATCGATAGGCTGACATTTTCACACAATTGCAGAAAGTGATCAAATTTCATAAATATCACGAATTGCTTCTGGAAAAAAAAAATAAATAAAAAATTACTCACAGGATGAAAAAGGGGGTCAAAATTTGCTCATAAACAATGGGTTGTGAATTCTGAGCCCAAGCGTAGGTGCAGCTATGCAGCTATACGCAGGGAGAAGGCGCCACCTATAGATGTACCACCCTGCTCTGGAATGGGATACATGGTTAAAAGTCCGGCTGAAAAAGGGCGGCTAGGATTGTGAAAGGATTGCACTCACAACCATACAATGCTGTTGCTAAAATATTAGCTGTATCACATCAATCACAATCAGCTGTATCACATCAATTGATTACATCAATCACATACACATTACATGAAATAAGACCTGGCTGATATCTCAGAAAGGAGGTTATCTATGTTTGTTCATCTGGCTTTGGAAATCATTTCTGAATCACTACTAGGGAAATTTAAATGAGACAGCCCAGTCAGCAGAGTGGTAAATAATTAAGAGATCAGTTAAACAGTGATCAGGATTGCTTGATGATGTAGGCTATCCTGTAGAAAAACTGTAGTTTAAGGTTACGCAAAAGTTATTAGTCAGGAACAAATGTGAAAAACACAGTGTATGCTAGAAAGTAGAGATTCTAAAAAGAACTTAACGTGAAATTCAAATTCAATGCTGTAGCAAAAGCAGTTGATATTGACCATGATAAAACAGGAATGTGGTTTTTAACCATGTAGCCAATGTGATGCAGATAGGTATTAAAGTTTATGTGCACAGCAAGATCTTTTAAAATTGGAGAATGTGAAGAAAAGCAACAGAAATAATTCAAGCCTTTGAGTACATACCTGGAGCTTGATCTGCTTAGTTTATCAAAAAGAATCTTGAAAGGTGATTTTGTTGTAGTATGCATGTACTTTCCAGAGCTAAACAAGTTCTTTTGACCTAGAAGAGTGAAGTCAAAACTAGTGATAGAAATCTTATGTCAGGATGATTCATATTAGAAATTAGAGAGTTTCTTTTTCTTTTTTTTTTTTTTCTTTTCTGAAGATAAGATTTATTGACACACAACAGGCTTATAAGGAGCAAGAAAGCGATGAGCAAAATGTGGGACTTGATAATCTTGGTAGTTCCTTCTAACTTTGAAATATGTTGACCCAAATATTGAATTTCAGCCATGAGCTCTCATGCTACATTCCCTGGCTTCGTCATCATTATTTAAAATCTATGTAGCAATCAGTGTCAGACTTATCTATGCCCTTACTGGGTGCAGAGTAGGTGAATTTGCTCTACTGTGAAAGAAACTATATCTTGATATCCTCTTACATCTGCAGGTTGCAGCAAATACTTCTGTTCGGTTCACAATGATCAGGCCTCTTCCTAGAGGTGGCTTCAGATGTGGTGCTCAATTCACTTTCTGATTTCATATACATCACCCAGCTTCAGTCTGAAAATCAGGTCACTGTATTAGTATGTTTAACATGAGCTTATATGAGCTGATATACTTTAGGTATGAAGAAGTCTCCAGAAAATATTGCGTGAAAATTCGAAAGTAGTCTCTGCACAGTCTCTAGACACCTATAGCCAGTGAGATGAGCCTAGCCTGGGTACTATCCAGGCTAAAAACAGGAAAAGACTGTGAAGGTTTCTATGTGAAAACTCATTTGTTTTGGCTTACTAACTGCACCCCAAAGATGGTCAGAGTAAACAAAATTGTTAAAAGTGTTTCTAGTACCAAGAGAGTTATTTGAACATAAGGTTTGTGACTTTAGGTTTGTAAAGACTCTGGCACCATGCCCTCCTAGGGTAAGTGTCAACTAAAGCAGGCCATAACAGACCCAGCATGCATTGTTTTATTTATTTTATTTTACTTTACTTTACTTTACTTTATTTCATTTTATTTTATTTTATTTTATTTTATTTTATTTTATTTTATTTTATTTATTTATTTTACAAACCAACACTGAAACCTTCAGAACACATCCTCAGCCAGTATAAAGAAAGGAAGAAATTACTGATAATTAACTTTTATTTGCCTCTTGACATGGTTTGGGTACCATGAAGGCAGTCATTGTGGTATAAATTAAATTGTTCTTGTTCTGATCAATGACCAAAATATACCAGTTACAAATTAACTATTTAGGATAAATATTATTGCTCCTATTTCAGTGAAGAAAGAAACTATTAAAAATGCAAAGTTTATTATCTGAAGAGGGACAGAGGAGCTTTGGCCAAATAGAAATATGAACTTTTTAATCCAAAACTATTATGTGGTGGGGTTTTCTTTTTTTAATAATAAGCTTTTCACTAACATTTCTCTCAATGTCTAGGCAATCAAGAAGGATTAGAATTTTTTAATGAATTCCTTTTTCTGTTGAAAGAGTGGTAGAGTATGTAGTAATATTTAACATTGCATTGCTACTCCATATTTTCACCATGCATGTTGTCTCTGTCACAAAAGTTGTATACAGAAAAAGCAAAAAGATATTTTAAAAGCAAAGCAGTATGCAGCCATACACTTTCATAACTTGTCCTGGTTCTGAAACCAGGACATAACTCCAGAAGAAAGCTTTAATTTCGGGTTGCACCTTCTATCTTTTATCATTGTAAAGTTTGTCACCCCACTGCAATATCTCTAGTGCTTAACTTGTCTCCAAACTTCTTAATATCTTTTTGTTATGCGTTTCTTTCGGTCATATGTATCCTCCAGCTACAGGGTATGTGCTACCAAAAATCCAAAGGCCTGGAGTTAGGTTGTGCCTTAGATGCAGAAATAATGAAGTATTAACCTATTAGTTTCATGAAGAACAGCCTCCAATTTCAAAACTGTAACTGAACCACTGTTATTAACCCCCATACACCCCTCCCCCCAAAAAGAAAACTATCATTAACATCATTCCCTTGATCACTGTGACAGTAACCCAGAAAGGGCCATATAGTTGCATTTATATTGCAGGCTTTGTCATCTCATTTTTGTTGGCATATTATTATTGATTTTACATTTTTACTGTTTCTCTTGCAGTTTGCAGGTGCATACCTTTGTCTTTTTAATCTTAGCTAACTTCCAGAGGCCAATATGCAGCATCAGATTTTGTTTGGTAAATGTGTATGAAGACAAATCTATTTCTGAAATATCATCTGAAGTTCACCTTATAATGTGCTTCAGAGAAAAAGAAAATGGGTTAAGGTTTAATTGCTCTTGGAAACAAAACTATAGCTTGGTCTTAAAGTAGCTGTTCTAAGACAAGAGAGCTAGCTGAAAAAAAAAAAAGGAAAGGGAAAGGAAAGGGAAAGGAAAGGGAAAGGAAAGGGAAAGGAAAGGGAAAGGGAAAGGGAAGGGAAAGGGAAGGGAAAGGGAAGGGAAAGGGAAGGGAAAGGGAAGGGAAAGGGAAGGGAAGGGAAGGGAAGGGAAGGGAAGGGAAGGGAAGGGAAGGGAAGGGAAGGGAAGGGAAGGGAAGGGAAGGGAAGGGAAGGGAAGGGAAGGGAAGGGAAGGGAAGGGAAGGGAAGGGAAGGGAAGGGAAGGGAAGGGAAGGGAAGGGAAGGGAAGGGAAGGGAAGGGAAGGGAAGGGAAGGGAAGGGAAGGGAAGGGAAGGGAAGGGAAGGGAAGGGAAGGGAAGGGAAGGGAAGGGAAGGGAAGGGAAGGGAAGGGAAGGGAAGGGAAGGGAAGGGAAGGGAAGGGAAGGGAAGGGAAGGGGGCAGAGGGCAGAGGGCAGAGGGCAGGGGCAGGGGCAGGGCAAGGCAAGGCAAGGCAAGGCAAGGAAAGGAAGAAAAAAATTATTTTAAAATAAAAGCAACAGAGTTTACCTAGAGTGTGCAAGTAGAATCACTTTCTAGACGTCTTTCTTTATCAGGGATACCGTTTTAAAGTGTTGATCCATGTCATTAGATGACTGGTTAGAACTGAGAAGTTCAACCATTAAAAAGCTGTTACATTCTGAATTCCTGAAAGCTACCACAGTAGTTGAATATAATAGTAATTTCTGTTCTGACACTTCATACTGATTTCAGAATTATTTTCCATTTTATATACATATAGGGGTTTTCTCCCAAAGCTGTAGCATCTCTCTATAAAATGAAAGAATAAAAAATCCCAGAAGCTTCACCTTTGTCTACTGGAAGGTCATACTCATTTTTTCCTTTGTAGCAAAAGAAAATGAAATCAATCTGGTAAATATCTATAGGCAGCCATCAAAAAGAAAAGTGGTTCCTCTGTTCTACGAGAAAAGAGAAATAAATTCAAGTCTGACAAAGTTGTCACTAGCCAGAACCTGCCAGTCCTGCTTATTTTTAAATCAAACAACCAGTCGTAACGAGGAGATATGAGTCTCAGGAAGCAAAATCAAACTGCAGAAGCTACATCTTGGGAAATATTCTCAGTTAGCCTGGTGGTCTATAAGGGTGCAGAAAAACAGACCTTTCTGTTTTCAAGCCTTGAAAAGTTTATCTTTTAATGCGAGTAAAAATCTTTCTCAGTTGTCATTGAAATTGGTGGAAGGATTCATGCCATTTACAATGGGAAGTAATTTGCCTGTGCAAAGAGTAAATATCCTGTGCGAGTGTGGTGGTTTTACTCGGGTGGGCGGCCGAGCTCCACCAGAACTGCTCTCTCACTCCCCCTCCTCAAAGAGGAACAGGGAGAAAATATGATGAAAAAGGCTCAAGGGTTGAGATAAGTATGAGGGATCGCACAGTAATTATTGTGATGGGCAAAACAGACTCAGCGTAGGGAGATAGTAAAATTTATTACCTATTACTAACAAGCTAGAGAAGCGAGAAACAAAGGAAAGAAACCAAAAGCACCTTCCCCCCCATCCACCCTCTTCCACCTCCTCCCCCCGAGCGGCGCAGGGGAACGGGGGAACGAGGGTTATGGTCAGTCTATAGCGCTTCCTCTCCGCCACTCCTTCTCGGTCACTCTCGTCCCCTGTGCTGTGGGGTCCCTCCCACGGGATGCAGTCCTTGCCGAACTGATCTGGCGTGGGCTTCCCACAGGCAGCAGCTCTTCAAGAACTGCTCCAGATATGGGTCCATACCACGGGGTCCATCCTTCAGGAGCAAACTGCTCCAACCCACCTGGATCTCCCATGGGCAGCACCTCCTGCCAGGTCACCTGCTCCTGCGTGGTCTCCTCTCCACAGGCCACAGGTCCGGCCCGGAATCTGCTCCAGCGGGGGTCTTCCACAGGCCGCAGTCTCCGTCGATGCAGGTCCACCTGCTCCACTGTGGTCTCCTCCACGGGCTGCAGCGTGGAACCCTGCTCCACCATGGTACTCCATGGGCTGCAGGGGGACAGCCTGCTTCACCATGGTCCTCACCACAGGCCGCAGGAGACTTCTGCTCCGGTGCCTGGAGCACCTCTCCCCCTCCTTCTTCACTGACCTTGGTGCCTACAAGGCTGTTCCTCACTCCTCTCACTCTCCCAGCTGCTGTGTGGTGCAGTGGTTTTTTTCCATCTTAAATATGCTCTCACAGAGGCGCAAAACAATATCAGTTATTGGCTCAGCTCTGGTCAGCAGTGGGGCCCTTACCAAACATGGGGCAGCTTCTAGATCCTTCTCACAGAAGCCACCCCTATGGCCCCTGCTACCAAAACCTTGCCACGTAAACCCACTACAGTGAGTTTTTCAGAAATGCTCACTGGGGGCATACCTGGCATCAACTGTTCAAGTTGATGACCATCCCAAAAGTTTTTTTTTTTTTTTTTCCCCCAGATCATTTTACTGAAGCCAAAATGTTTTTAATGTCTGTAGTGTTGTAACTCCCTATTTAGAATCATTTTTTACTAGAAGCGTAAGCGTTCACATGTAAACTTTCTTTTACCTGTGCATATACTGTAAATCTCATGAGAACTAGGAGAATTCCTTTTGTTATCTGCAAATTGTCTTTTTCATAAATATTTATGGAAAATAATAGTCAAATAATTTATTAAATAGGTGTTAAAATGAGATTTTCAAAAAAAAAAGCTGAATAAACATTACAGTAGTATTTTTGTAACATTAATAACATTTTTTGAAAAAATACTTTAAAAGAAAAGAAAAACAAAATAAAGCCCCATATTAGTCTTTTTCATTTCTGTAAATGAAAATATTTTGGCATTACATTACTATCTGCCCAAGTACAGCATATTTTACAATGAGTGAATATGTTTATTAATCTACGGATATTTGCTACACCATGCTCACATGAAGTCACCTTTGTTCACAATGAAGTCGCACTGAGCAAGGGCACGCTTGATTGTATGTTAAGCTGATCATGCCTTGGTTATGTCATCTATTTTCATAGTATGTATTCTGTGATTACTCTCCTGATTTGAACTGAGTTGTACTAGACAGAGCGGCAGATGCCTCCAAGGGGTTGTCTAGACACCTGAAGCAATAACTGGAAGGCAAGGGCACTTGAGCTTTTATCTACCAAAAGATACTGCTTAAAGATTTTTGAGAAGAGCAGTTTTAAAAACCCCAAGAGATAATATTCCAGAAAGGGAGACAACTTGCAGGCTTAGTTCTGTTCCCACTTGCACATTGTGTAACTCTGAATTAGATGGGGTTATGTTAGCGAGAAAGATAGTTTTAAGATCATAATCAGGAAAAAGTCACATGAGAACAAGTAGAGTATTTATATATTTTTTAATTTCTAGATTTCTAGATTAACATTAAAGAAAAGAACGTATGAATAATTTGAAAACTTATTTCAAGCTTTGAGATTGTTTAATCCTTTGTTTATATAATTTTTGTACACTTAATTAGTTTGTAGTTAAATAAAACATTATCTCGCAAGCATTGAAATGTAGCTCTTTTCCTGGAGCACAGTCTTTTGATATAAAAGAAAAAGGTGCCTAAAAAATGAAATAAAATTCAAGCAATTGCTTCTGGTTCAAGACTTTTTCACTCTTGCTGATAGATTCTCTTTGGTATTTGTGCTTAGCACAAAAATAACTTCTCATAAAAAAAAAAAAAAAGCTTAAATAAGCTTAATCAAGCTTAGTTTGGAAATGGTCATATATTTTGAATACAACATAAATGCCACTCCAGGTGAGAAGAGGTGCCTACCCTAGAAACTTTCATGCTGTCAGACTGAAAATGGTTGCAGATTTCCTTAACTCAGGGCAAACCATACTCTACTTGGGATCAAAAACGTGGAAAATGATTACAGTAAAAAATGAACAAATACACAAAGGCTAAAAAGACTCCTTAAGTCCAGTAGGTTTTTATGTAAATAATTAACACTTTATTGGAGTCCATTCTGAGATATTTAAACAAGATACATTTAGTTAAAATATCTATCTAACATACTTTTAGAGCCTCCCTTAACTAGATCAAGGTATGACTATGTCAGTCTTATATCAGTTGAAAGTGAGGACTCAAAATGAGCAAACAGGTTAGTCATTTCATTACTTTCTCTTTCCCCACAGAAATTTAGTGGGTAGATATAACTGTTTTAAGTAGTGCTTTGGAGTTGCACCTACTAGCTAAAATATAGTAGAATACTCAATCATACTCAGTGATTAGTAAGTAATAGTGCAAGTGCTGTTTTTCAGTGAGTCCAAGAAAAAAAGAACATATTAATATATCAAGCAGGAGAATGTTAAAGGAAGAGGTATATCAAAAGAAAAGCTTTAGTGTTCATATCCTGCCAAGTCATCAGTAGTTGCAAGGAGAAGGACACCTTGTGTGAGTAGGCTTGTTCTGGTGAATAAAATTTGATGCAAAATCTTTGAGATGACAATGATGACCTTTGTACCTCCTGGAAACCACAACAGTTTTGTGGGAAATAATCAGCCAATCAAGAAGTCACATGCTTGAGGAATTAATCCCAGTTTTATTTATATGAGTAATATAATGGCCAACATTTTTAACTTAGTGGAATTAGTCCTGCCTGACATTAATGGGGCCCAACCTAAGACTGTCTATTACCTACAAGATGAGGATAAATAAGCCAGGCTGTGAACAGGATAGCTCCAACACGATAGAGATTTTCACTACATCCCTCAAATAATAAAGCCATAATCAATGTGTGCAGCAAAGGAAGTTTCCTCTAACTGTGCAGTCTGAATAATTTTTGTGTGGATCTCAACCCATGTCCTGGCTAGACAATCTTAAAGATGAATGAAAAATTTTACTTTTATGCAGAAGAACACAGCAAGTTCAAAGGAAAACAGAAGAAAGGGACACACACAAAGTAATGCATGCTAGAAATAATCTCTGTGTAACCCATGAGATGTAATGAGGCAAGGAAGAACAGATTCAAAGAATAAATAAATTCTTTTTTTTTTTCTTTTTTCTAACTGATGATGAGAACTTATGAGGAGAGTCCCATTACCATGTGTCGATTCTATTTACCAGAGTGAGCAATAATTGAATTGTTCAGGCTTGCATTCATATCCAGACTCAATTCCTCTGGGGACTGCTCTCTAGGGGAATTTTCAGACCCAATCTAGGTGTCAAACCTCGATTATAACATGCCTGGTGGGAATTGAGCCCTTAAAGAAGTAATTAACAGAAGGTAGCTAAATGAGCTGTCTAAACCACTTGAGGGAAATAGTGCAGGAAAGTCAGGTAAAGCAAAAAGTTGGGTAATGGAGGAAGAGGTTTAGACACAGAAGTAGCTGATACTATTTAATCTGGATGAAGAACCAGATACCTCCCTGTCTTTGAGATCCCTGTCGATAAACAATCTTTGAGAGCTAGATACTGAAGCCACATTGACTAAGACACCAAAACTATAACCAGCTTTTTTTTTTTTTTCTCATGCAATACTGTCTACCATTTATCTCCCTTTCCCTGTTCCCCTGCTCCGTTACCTATTGCTGCTACCCCACCAAGTCCTTGTTCTTAATTCGGGGATACATAATACATGTGAAATGTGCTTTAAGTATACCTTCAGGACCCAGGTTTTGAGGGGTGCATTCCTAAGCTTATGGACAATCTAATGTTACAAGGTTTAGATGAATTTTCACTTGAACTAGGTCCATAAACAGCTTGCTACCAGGGGACAACATCAATAGTTTTAAAACATTTGTCTAAATCTTAATTCTCTTTCCTGACTGCTGTTATCCAAAATTTTCTTTGCATTTTTATTTAATGATACCGTTCAAGATTCAATGGATTTTCTTGGTTTAAGGGCATGAATTGAGGTCAACATCTGATAATTTCTCATCAGTGTTACTCAAGAATTTATCTTGTGTTAGTATATATTCTTATGCCTTTGAGCCAGAGAACATTTATGCATAAGGAAGGATCTCATGTTTAACCCACAAATATCTCATACAGAATCAACTTATTTAATTCAGGTTATTTCACCTATCTGCTTTTTAAATACATTTTATATTCTTTAGCCAACCTCATCTTAAAATTACTTAAACATTGAAATTTTGACAACTTTTCTTATCTATGGACTTTTCTGTAGCATTCTTCAACTAGATGGAACTTCATTTTTCCCCATAGCACACTTGTAAGATTGGGTAGAGTCAAATTCTTTTTATTACGACCACAGGCTTAAATGAGGGCAAGGAGGGAGCAGGTGACCTTCCCAAGGTCATCTGCAGAGGCTTGTATCCAGCAGCTAGTAAATTAGCAGCACCTAAAATTCCCGCTTCATTGCTTTATCAGAACATTACCCTTTCATTCCTCAGAAAGTTATTCAACAACTTATCAAAACTGTTATAGTGGAGGAGACTATTTACTTAATTTGTAGCCCACTTTTTTACTCAAGGCTTTACTTATGTTATATACTTATAATATTATATAACAATAGTGATGATAATGTTTGTTATGCAACGAGCAAGCACATTAAGAGATCTGATGCCAAAGTATATGCAATGAAATAGTTAAGTTGGTTCTTCAACTGCTCCAGTTAACGAAGCTAGTATTTTTATGGTCCCAACTAGGATTAGAAGTTAACACCCCATTAAGATGAATGGGGGGATATAGTTTGCACCTTTACTGTTGCTTCAATGCTGTGTGGCTTGCGGGCTGCTTCTACTGTTTCTGGAGGGCAGGCTTAAAGAGAACAAGAGTGGATCATTAATTTATATAGGGAAGTCTCTTTGTAAAAGAAATGACTAGTGACTGTGTTTTTAACGAAACTGAGGTGCTGCAGAAAACCTTTTGCCAGTGTAAAGACCAAAACGTCAAGAGATTGGAGATCTTTTTGTACCCATCCTTTGCACTGTTAAGTTTCACGACATAAGAGAAATATTATTACTCAAAAATACCAGTTTTATACAGGTGCACTCCTGTAAAAGTGCACTTGGTGAGAACAAAGCCGTTCCCATATAAGGTAGAAAAACAGATGTTTCCCTCATGGCCATATTTGCATTCGGTATTAAAATGAGTAAAGATCTAAAGCCCACCTAGAGGCAGAATCACAGTTGTGCTTTTTAATAGTAAAATCTAGTGCAAGTGGGCATGATTGCTTTTCCTGTATCTCCTGCATAAAAAAATAAAAAATAAAAAAATAAAAATCCATGTTGTACAGACACATGATTTTCCTTCAGTGGACTTTACATGTGTTTTTCCACGGAAAGCACATGATCCAAATTAAGTTGATGAAGGAATGAAGAGAATGTTCCAGTAATTTGCCAGGATTCATCAAGCAATATAGTTTCAGGCACCTTTGGCTGCTAACAGTGTGTTTGTATGATACCTCGTTGCCTCTGTTTTAGTTTCCTTTCTTGAAGCTTCATAGGTTTGAGACAAAATAGATGCGGAGAATCCCAGGTGAGTCGTGATTGCTCATATCATAAGGACATGAAAAGATGAGAATAACCTGTAACTGATTTACTACACATATATATGTCTACATAAATGTGCATACATACACGGAAGCATATTTTGGCATATTCAATCACAGTGATGAGGGGTTTACATACCAATATTATTGAAATGCAATAAGTTGTTGTAACAGTGGTAACATTCTCTGTATGTGTTTATACTTCAATTATTTTAGGTCCCTTCTAAATAATTTCAGTTGCCTTTCAGTGGAATTACAGATGTTCACATTTAGTGGAGAGGCCCTTTAAATATCAATGCCCTCATATTTACCGAAACAGAAGTGGATCTGAAATAATGTATGTAGTATGCAATGAATCCAATATTTAAGAGCCCACAGCACTCTTTTTCATTCAAAAGACAAAGTTCCCACAGATGCAGTAACTTCTGTAACAGACACAGAGACCAATGAAATATAGCCTGCAGTGATTAACACTATTTTTCTAACCAATGTTTTGGAAGGGATTAGTGATTTTAGATATCCAACTTTGAAAAAAATGTTTGTAAGAGATTGATTTTCAGAATAGGAATAGTCTTATCTTCCTGGGAACTTGACCCCGTAAATTGTATCTGCTTCAGTATCCCCCAATGAACACACTTAAAATCACCACTTCTGGAAAACTTGTCCAGAATTAGCATAATAATATTAATTGTTAGCAATATTATTATCCATACAATACATGTTTTATTTTCAGACTTCTTAAAAATCCATTTCCCTTGCTCCAGTTTTTAAGCTATTATACTTTGAATTGCAAACTTCTCCCTGCTGCTTGGACAGATAAAATCAATAGGTAATATTTTAATCCAGACATAATTCCTAAGCATCTAAGAAAGATGTCTTCAATGTAAAAGGCCTTAATGCCAACAATACATTTAAGTGACAGTTCAGTTAGCACTGTATCAGACTATTCATTTTCCAAACCAAATGCAGGCTTGATTTGTTTGTAAGTAATTTAAGCATACATTTCTTGTTTAGGTGGTAGAGTTGAAATGCCTTGTGAATTTCTTTTAACTAGGAATGAGTTAACAGCATACCTGAAAGTGGTTAAATTGTTTCTAAACAATCCTAAATGTGTATTTAAGGAAGAAAAAAAAAAACATAATATTTTCACTCTGTGCTATTAGGAATTTTGAAACAACTAATTACTGCTGGTATGCAAATTTAGTGAAACCCAATTAAATAAATATCAGATATATGGATAAATCTGCTGGCAAAGCCATGTACTTTATATCAGTTTGTACACATCCTGTGTTTGCTATGAAACCTGTTTAAACAAATAAGTGATAAAAGACTAAATGAGTCAATGAAAAAAATCCCCTAAGTACCAAGTTGTGAATCGTGTGTTATTAGATCTCTCCATGGGTAAATGTGCTTGCCTGCTCTACTGTAACAGACAACCTCTCTCTTAAGTAAATACTGTCTCTTTTAAAATAAGAGAGCTAATAAAAGCCTAGATTTTCTGTATATCAAGAAAAAATATTTTAAAGCTGCTTTTATTGTTCCACAAGAAAGCCAAAAGATATTCAGCTGCCAAAACAATAATAGTATTTACATACTTTATTATTATTATTATTATTATTATTATTTTCATCTAGCAAAATACTATTTGAATGGAATAGGGGAAACCAAACTGATTATGTCCAAGCTCATGATTGTAAAATCTCTGCTACCAAAGATATTTTAACTAGCTAGACTCCATTGATCTACAGCAAAGCTTTGTCAACTGAAGCTTTTTTTCTTAAATTGATTCTCCATCTTGTCTTCTCATTCTTTCGACAGCACACAGCAGGAAGCTCTGTCTACATACAGAAAACAGGATCTTGCTGTAGGCATGGGTATAAAACAAAAAGACAGTGATTAAAGAAAAAAACAGACTGCTGTTAGTATTTGATCTTAAAATTATTGATCTTGTCAATCAGTTACAGACACAGAGTGCCCATTTAAATCTGTAATAACTATTAATGTTACCACAAAATTGCTGACCACTTGGAAAACAACAATAACAACAACAAAACAACAAAGAAATCTATATGATAATGCAATCTGAAGCTCTGTATAGCTATTTGTCATATGAGAGAAAGTGCAACATCACATTTCACAAAAAAATCATATCTAAAATTTCTTTTAAAATTAATACGATATGAGAATATGAGGTTCATTTACATTGTGAAGACTTTGTTAACTAAGAGATTTTTTTCTCTTTGTCTGCCAAAAAACATAATTTGGTTTTATCATGCAGGGATAAATACCAAGCATTTTTCCTATAGCTGACCCAAATTCAAGCAGTAAATTAGGATACTGTTAAAAACCCACCAAGCAAAATAAACATCATGCTGTCTTTGTCCTTTGTAAAACAGTATGTTAATTCTGTCTGTCTTGAGAGCTTGCATTCCTGTTGTAGGTGTGCTACCTCTAAACATACATTTTTTGTGTAAATACAATTGAAAATTAGTCCAAAGAAAAGTCTTTTAACTAAGCAAACTTCAGTTGCTGGTCATATTAAAAGCCAAAATATTTTTGTCCATTTGGAAAAAAAAAAAAAAACAAGAAATCTCAAATCAATCTCCTTGCATGCTTTTGCTAACAAGTCAATTGTCAATGACTAAAGCTTGTCACCGTAAAATAATGTGAATATTTTCAAGGGCAGTAAATGTTACATTAAGACTCACAATGAACAAGCTCAAAAATATTTAGCAGAAACATTCACATAAGTTATAGCATTCCCCTCCTCCATCACATAAATAGGGGAAGACATTTACTAACAGTTTGATAATAACTTTGGGACCACAAAAAGATACAAATAGCACGGACAGCTGCATCTGATCTCTAATTAGTAAAAATTTATAGAAAGGTGCAATTTACATAACAGACAAGTAGGAATATATTGTAGTCTTGTGCTGGCCAAAGGGTTTATGGAAAGGCTTTGCCCGTGTCTAATATATGTGTAAATTAAATTTTATGAAATTTATTTTAAATATACTTCATTGATCTTCTGAATTTAGCATAAGCCTCTTCTTCATATTTTGGTGCCAGTCTAGTGTGTCACATGGTTTTGAAACCAATAGAGGCTCATACTGAAGGGTTTTTCTTTGTTTGAATTAGTTTATTGGTTGAGTGGAAGGATTAAAGACAGACTAAAAAGTCATTATGATTATGTAATAAAACACACATTGGTTGTTCCTTCACTTTAAAATCTGCTTCTTAAGCACATTCTTCTGTTAGAAGCCAGAATGAAATGTCATTAAGCATCTGGACATAAAGATAACTATTTTTTTTTCTATTAAATTAGACAACACTGAAGTAATAAAGAAATAAAGATTTGATACAGAAAGTATCATGAATTACTATACTTCCTTATTATAGATACAATATAGATCTCTTTTTTAAATTATTTTTAAAGTGACAGTAGGAAAGAAAATGCAATAACTTTGAAACCTTTCTTTTTGTCATTGCATGTTTGGTTCATATTAAAAAATAAAAACCTCTAGCATGCTTTTTTTTTGTGCTTTTATATTGAGTATTAAGTGTTGAGCTATCAGTGTATGAGAAGTTACATGTCGAACTCTAAAATAATAAAAAATGTTTAAATAATGTATCAATAATAAAAAAAAAAAAAAGGAATAAGAGAATCATATTATGCCATGGAACCTAAAAATGCTTGTTTTCCTGCAATGGGAAAAAAATAATGTGAAACTTTTTCCCTTGTTCCCAAAGAGTGACACTTTTGTTTCTTTGTATTTTTGACTAACTATTTTTTTCTAATGAATAAAGAACCTTTCAGTGCTGTAACCCACTTCACAACACCAGAGAAATATACAAAAATTTCTTTCACTTTCTTGTCAGTTAAATTATTTATCAAGTGATCATGCTTTCTTTGTGCTTTTCTTTTAAGACGGTAGGACTTCACCCTTCACTCTTGTAGTATTCTCCAAGCCCTTGAAATAACTCTTCCTTTGAATTACTGGTTATTGGCATTGAAGTATTTCTCACTTCTTCCCCGTGACTTTGAACCATGTCAGGAATTAACATCAGGCATAGAGGAACCCTGCCTGGGTGAGACAGAAAGGCTGTCCCCTCCTAAAAGAAGTGGAAGAGAAATGTGTGCCTGTGTGTCACTGAGGTGCTAGGACTTTTCCCCAGCTGCTCTAGTCCCAGGAGAGAGCTGCTGGTGTGGGTAAGGGGAGGTGTTAGATTTTCACAAAAGTGCCTATGGGAGACACTTCTCCCATCCTCTCACCTGAGATCATGCCCCATCTGCCCTAAAACATGTTACCTATACGCTTACCTTTGGAGCCAGGGCAGCTTCTTGTGGAAAGACTGGAAACTCAAATGGGCGAGCCAAGGCCCTAGTGCAGTTTAGATTTCTGCACACAGGGAAAAACGCCTGTATGTTCTTTTACCCTATAGAATTACAGAGGTGTCTGAATGCTAGTTATCACTACGTCTGGGGCTTGATTGCATATCAAGGACAGGAAATGTAGAATATGAGCAGGGTGTGAAATCCCCTCTCCCTCCCCATATCCACCCATATGAAAAGCTGATTGCTTGCTGATTAATATCACTGGCAAGAATACAAAAACAAATACTATGTCTTCCTCTGCATGTGTTACCTCCCACCATTTCCTAGTCCAACAATTTTAGCATTCAATTTCAGTATCATGTATTCCACTAGGATTTTCAACCAAATAAAATAAAATAAAATAAACGCATTTGATCATTACATTTTTTTTTCTTTTATATGTTTGTATCTGTGTATGTCATACTGATTTATTTCTTTCATTTCCACCTACTTTACTGATTTTAAATAGGTTTTATCCTTTGTTCACAAGATCTGCAAATTTCAAGTCTTGCTTATTAGTGGTATAAAAAGTGATGTATATATTAGATTTTCAGAAGTTTATCTTAATGAGAGTTTAAAGGAGATTTTCAGATTAGCAAAGTTCAATTCTGATCTGACACAGACTTAATTTTGGTCTCTGATGTACAGGCATGTATTGCTATTTATCTTGTCAAGTTCTCTATTGCGCATGCACATCCTTCTGCAGCTGGGATGGAGTTTGAGCAGTCTGGTACAACACATAGCAGTAAAACTATTTTATACCATGCAAAATATTTGCAACATGCAGAACTGGCAGTAGTGTACAAGAGAACTATAAGTTTCCAGTAAAACAGCATTTTTCATTCTTTTTAAAATATTTACATGAGATACATGAAAAAGTGAGGATTGTTCTGTCACAGATACACAAAAGGAAATATAGAGTTCAAAAAGAAGCAAGAAGGCCAAGAGAACCCTTGCTAATTGTGTAGGATTTGTGTATTGGTCAAACCTTGGAAGTTGGCCACAGTCAGTATGAAGCTTTGTGTAGGAGGAAAGTCTGGCTGGTTGGTTACAGAGCTTTATTTGTTCACCCTGCCCTCAGTTCTGCAGTCAGGAGCACAACGAACCTTTGGCTTGGACCAGGATACCAGGTTGGGCATGAGTGCTCTGAAGCTGAACATCATTGCTTCTCTGCCGTACCCACCAATTTATTTCCAGTCACAGTCAGCAAAAGGTACTTAGCAGGTGACAGAGCAAACACTTACACATTTGTCCATTGTGGAGAAGATATAAGGTGGGATCAGGCTTTTGGTAGCATTCTGGCCCCATTTAATGCTCCTGTTTCATCAATCTGCTTTGAGATTTCCTTCGCTGAAAAAAAGTAGTGGTTTTTTTTTTTTTTTTTTTTTCCTCTATTGCATCAGTAACCTCCAAATGTTGGTTCTTAGTGTCATTGGTCAGTCCACACTGACAAGTCTGCATATTCTGCCTTTGAAGAGCAGCCAGCCATAATTTGATCCCTAGATAAAATCTCAGAAAGGTGCTAATTACTTATATTGAAAATTAGTACAGCTGAGACACAGCCCACTGATCCAGAATCATGTCCTTTGTGATGACAGTCAGAACTTGATTACCATGACGAGCTCTCTAGAAGATGATGGCTGCCCTCTAGTGACAAAGACATTAATGCTGACACATTGCAGTGGATGCAAACGTTAATAAGTACTGTCTTGTAGATCAATATATAATAAAGAATTTGGCTCTAAGAATGGTAAAGAATTTTCAGATTGTAAGCAAAAGAAACGGACTTAGAGGCATTAAAAAAGGAAGCATTCCAGGTTGAACAGAAATGCTATCCTCAGTCCCAGCAATATTTTCATGAAAATTTTTGTTTGATCAAAAGTTCACAGACTTTATTTTTTTATTTTATTTTATTTTATTTTATTTTATTTTATTTTAAATCTGGCATTCCTCTTATCCACTGAACAACCTATGATTGTTATACTAAGATCAGAAAAAGAGCTCTGCAATGAAGAGAGGTTCATTTTCTGCTAAAAGCATCCATCTGACTTTCACACACTCAATGACACAAAATATGTTATTTACAGTGCTTCTATGTACGTGTGCTTGTGAATCTGTAAGCAGTAACAGTCATGTTTTCATAATTTCCTGCGTGAAATCACAAGTTGAACTGAAGGGCCAGTTAGGGAGTCCATTCCTGTAATAATGTAGACAATATCAAATGCTAGAAACATCAGTGGAAATCATGAAGGACTATATTGAAAATTAATCAAGAACTATACTGAGTGTTTACATCATTGTATAATTTCATGTTAACTGTGAGATGGCCCATAGAATATCATGACGTGATTCTTACCAAATATATTAAAGCTATTCTTTGATCCTAATTGCTCTGAGAGAAGCTAAAATCTCATCTACAGGAAAACAACAGAGAAAAATTATCTACCTTTCTACACAGTGATGCATCTCAGAATATGAGATTTGGGGGTGAAACATAAGTTTTCTCTTCTGTCCTGCTGTATGTGAGAACACAAGTTTATATTCTTTAAATGCTGTGCATCTCATATATTTTGTTAATAATTTCATTTCTAGGCATTCATTTTTATTTTTATTTTTAGTTTTAGTTTTAGTTTTATTTTTTAATTTTAATTTTAATTTTAATTTTTAATTTTATTTTTATTTTTATTCTGTTTTTAATTTTTATTGCAATTTTAGTCTTAGGATCTGAAAATTTCCTTAACTGATGCTCGAAACTTTGTTATAGAGAGGATACTGCCAGATCAGCTACCTTAACGTCACTTCCCCACACTAGATATTCAGCTCTTTACAGTTCAGCAAACCTGTTTGTCTTTGCCATCATTGTTTTTGTTGTGATTCTACTTAGAAGAAGTGCCGTCATGGACTTTTAAGATCTGTAAAGCTCTTCAACCCCAATTTCCTCAAATTATGAGAAAATAAATTTTTCCTCCTCACTACCAACCCTGATAGCCAAATCTGCAAGTAAAGTTGGCATCTCATACTTCTTCAAAAGCAATGGAGTCTTACTCATTGGTTGGGCAAATACAATCCGGAAATCATACTGACTCTCACTCTCAGGAATGATCATTGTTTAGGAAAGCCATTAAGTACATGCTTAATTCACAATGCAATATAATATTGCCAAAGAATATAGCCCTTTACAAGAAAGCTAATAATCTTTTTCTAACTGAAGTAAATAATATAAGTAAATGATATCTCTGCCAGGTTTACTGTCTTTATTTAAGAAAATACATTCTAAGGAAAACATTTCCTGGTTGACAAAAGAACTTACTGTATGTTGAAAGGTTTCTTTGAATTTAGGTGGATTTAAATGAATTAGAAATCTCTTCCCAAATTGTAGATATTTCCTGAAGTAGGGCTTGCAAGAGGATAAACATAAACCCTTTTTCTCGCTCTTGCAGGATCTCATATGTATGTGTTTTTTCTGCATACTCTCACAGCAGTTTAAGTTTAGTTTCAGATGTTTTACTACAGACCTGTTTAGCTTCAGCACAGCAAAATATTTCCAAGAAGTGAGTTTCTACATTTGGCAAAGTCATAATACTGAATTATTTAATGTTGTACATAAGAAGAATATAACAACTTTTTATTGTAAGAAAATGTATGAGCTGTCTGGAATGTAACATTTTAACCTAGGTAAAATTTGTGGACTAGTCTGGCATTGCACCTGAACAAATGAAAAGTTGATTATTTTACACATCTTCATACAATAATGAATACTTCACATGAAGAAAGCAGTGCTCTTGACATACTTCTCCAGCTATTGTCTTCTACCTTTGGGAGATGCTGAGAAGCATAGCAGTTCTGTCACTGTTCCCCTGCAACTGTCCAACGAGAAATACCGGAAGATGCATAAAGGTGAAAATTTCTCCAGCCTTGAATAAAACACTTCATTTATTGGTACCCACTCTGTGCAGATCTCACTGCTTCATCCCAAGCTTATTATAACCTGGTGTTTTATCCAAAGGAAGGGAATTGTTTTCCCTTGTTATCCACAGAGTTTTGATAAGACTCTTAACAGAACACACTTGGCAATATTGTTGTCATCCCTTTTAACATTAAACTGTGAAAAAAAAAATATAACCACGAAGTGGCTGCAATATCCATTTCAACACTTCATGCCAAAAGAAACAGGTGCTTCCCATTTTTACACACTGTGACAACTTTTATGGCCTTTCCAACTTTTTTTTTTTTTTTTTTAGGCAATGGGTGTCCAAATTATCCCCCAATTCACTTTATAAAATGTAATTTTGTATATTTGTAATCTTATTTATTACTTATTTGTAATAGTAAATGTGAAGGCTTTTCCTACACAAGGACTTACTCTCTCTGTAAATGTAACTTCCTTTGTCATTAAGATTGTCCAAGGGACCCATGTATCCTCAACGCACACCGGATTTATTCCTGTTGTAGATCTGATCTCATTTAGACATACATTGATGATTCTGCTTCCACAGAAAAAGTGGTGTTTTGATTATGTGCAGTCCTTCATCTGGAGAAAGCTGAACTCCCTTTTTAATATGGGACAGAAAATACTGTTTTGGTACTGGGTGTCTGGCTAACATTCAATGCCAATCCAACTGTGTCTTTTTATGTCCTTTCCTACCTATTCTTCTCTAAGCCTCTGCCTTCCCTTTCCTGTGTTGAAATAATGCAAGAGATTTTTAAAAAATACAACCAAACCCAAACTACCCTTTATGTGGCCATAGTATCTACTCTCTGTGAATATACACAACAATAGCTTAAAATCATTCTGAAGGAGGGTGGGGAACACATCCATCTGACTTTCATTCCCTTCCAAAAGTTAATGACCCTGTACATTAGTTTCTCATGAAAATACTTTCATAAAAACATTTTAAGATTTGGGCAATGTAGTTCTGTTCATTTTGTTGAACTTCTACTTACTGTGATTTGTTTCATATGCTCTGGTTCAGGAAGCAATACTGCATGAGCTTCACCAGCTTACTCTCTGTCCTTAGATCTGTCTTATAGTTTTCTCTGATAATGTTTCCAAGTGATAAAGTTTGGTTCCAGATGTTGAGTTCTTTAAATAAGTGGTTTTTATCATCTTAAGCCTTAACTAATCAAGGAAAGCATGCACATGGTTAATATAATAGTTGATTCCAAAGCTATGTAAAAAAATTCCTCATATAAGAGATCAGAATATTTTGCAAATAACTATATCAGCATCTGTCTGTGGTGACCCCAGATATGGGTTGAGTAGTGCAAGACACCCGTAATAACTTTCTGCCACTGAAGCAGGGGTGTTCTGTCCAGTTCAGGGCTCCTCTTCCACACTGCTCTGTGCACTTGTCTGACCCACCAAGATCAGCAGTGATACCTTTCTGTTACTTGGCCATCCATCCAGTAATGAACGAACAGGCAGGTTTCTACTGAGTTAGTGATCTTCATTGCATTGAGTTGAACAGTGACCTCACCCTGAGCAGTCTGATGAGTACCACAACCTCCAGAAAGAAGGGCAATCCTAGATGGGTGGAAGCCAGGAAAGGGAAACAAGGCCTTTCCCTTTTAGGTTCTGTAAGATGTTTGATCTCAACTAAATTAACTCTAAAGGCTCTTCATGTTACAGCATTTGTATATGCCAGATCATTTTGCTATGGTCTGGTTGATTTGTGGCTTGGTGGTTTGTTTGTTTTTTCATTTGTTAGTTTCCATCCACCACTTACGTAAATTGGGCTTTTATGCTTAAATTTTAGAAAAGAATGTCATTTCATCAAAGTAAAAAACATTTCCTTTACAATAATCACTTTTGATGGATGTGAAGAGGGGTGGATGGAACATTACTCTGTCATATACAAAACAAGGCAATAGCAAGAAAAGGGAAGAGGGATAACCATACTGTGTGTACTAGGGAGAAGGAGTGCTGCAATGACAACAACAGATCTAGGATTCCCACATTCCCTGCAGTAACTCCACACATACTCAGTGGACAGTTTTGATGTAGTGCCTTTCTCTTGATCTCAGTCTGTTCTCATTCATAGTGAAAACAAATTATGAAACTTCAGAAATTGCTATGAGGCACCTTTTAAGTTAGGTCTTTGTCAAAGGACTGTTACTTAGTTTGTACCACTGCTAGAATCGTAACCTGGTTGATCTTTAGGTGCTATGGAGATATGAATGTTTAATCATGATGATCAGCATTGAAAACACAACATTCTGAAATATTAGGTGTTGTGTATATAGTCTGTCTTTCTAATGGAGTGTCTAAATTTTGTTCTTTGTCTCAGTTTGATTTTACAGTGTTGTTTGTTTTTTTTTTTTTTTAATACAGTAACTTTCTAGTGATTTCTTTATTGTCGTCATCATCATTAGTTAATAACACCTGGCTGGATGTGTAACATATCCTCTCTTCCAACCAAGTAAGCCCATATAGAGAGCAATTTATCAATAGAGATGCCTTGAGCTGTGTCCCAGAGATTTTATTTTAAGCCAGTCCTGCCCTTTCAGAAGTGTCTCATAAAGTCTACTGGTGGATCATATCTCCTTTTGCATTGACCTTTTTATCTTAGCACTTCAGCAAGGGAGACTGCTGCTGCTATCTACGTGAGCACCTAGGTCTTGTTCTGTGCTGGAAAGCCATTTGGAAGAATTTAACATTGAAAAACAGTAGATGAATCTTTGAAGAGTGCATCCACATGAATGGTGCTGGTAATAGAGAGGAGCTAATATTAAAAATTGCTGTGGAAGAAAAAACTGGGGATAGAGAAATTGGAACTGTACAGCTTGGAGAAGGGCAAAGAAGATCAATGTGTTTATTATCAATAAATCAATCTGTTAATCCAGGTGGGATTCTGCAGCTGTAGGATGCAGAGGGCAAAAGGAGGTGAGTGGGATGATTTATTTATTTATTTTTAATAAGAGGAAATCGATATCCTAATCAAATATCAGAAGGGAAATGATGAGTAGATAAGAGAATCTACATAATGTATGGTTCCAAATTGGTTTCCTAAAATACCCATGTTAATGATGAAGGAACTCATTCTAAATTAGTGTATATTGGCATCGTTTAATATAACTGCCATAACTTAACTTGCACCAGCTGGGAAATTGGCTTAGCATATCGAAAGATAACACTTGGGTGGAATTGCCCATTTTCCTCACTGATGCTTGTTCCATACGGATAATAGTGAATTTATAAAGGTTTTAAATAAAATTAAACTCATAGCGAGGACAGTTTGGAATGACAGGCAAGTCTGATGAAGCTTTTCTTAGCCTAAGCTTTATAAAAAGCGTTTTCTGCCTCTCTGTTAAAGAACAGAGATTCCTCAATAGCTGGATATCTCTAAACTATTGCAACTGAGGACCTCACGTTAACATGAACTAATGAATGCACACTTCAGCATGTCATGTCACTCCTATTGTAATGTCTAAAGTATCCAACCCAGTCAACATAATATACATGTTTTAAAATTGTTTGAGTTTAATAAAGGTCCTCAGGCAAAAGAGTTTACAACATGGTTCTTACATTTTGCAGAAAACATCCTGGAACAGGCCACAGCAATAATCATTAAATACATGCCACATTCCTAGTGTTCTATGTATAACTCAAGCATTCTTATTAGTTTATTAAAACATTATGTTTATTGAAGTTGCAAGTTAATGATTAACATGGAACTCATTCCATATATATGATATAAAAATATATATATCAAAATATTTAAAGAATCTTTATGGGAGCTCTCTTTTATTTCACTATGAATATTCCCAGACTTTTACATAAAGAGCTAGACTGGCACTGATGATATATGGGGTAGCAGAACAAGGATGGGAGAAATTAACTAGCTTTTTGGTTATATAGACAAATAAATAAAATTATGTTTAGGTAAAGGAAAAAAAAGTAAACTAGCAGAAGTGGTTGGCATGTCTTCTCAAATTAACTGTTCATTCTTACAGAAACCTGTTGAAGACTACGATATGCCTAGAGTTATCTGTGAATATACCTGTTCAAAAACTTCTGTGCACCAGAAAGACACCTGAGCAGGGGGATTGGACCAGATGACCTCCAGAGGTCCCTTCCAATCTTAACTATTCTGTGATTCTGTGATTACTGGAAACCTAATCTTTCCCACAAGAATCACAGCAGTATGTTGCGATTCACTCTTGATTGTCTTTCACAGTCAGGGTACACAAAATATCTAGTTCCCAAGCTACTTCTCAGAAATCCAGGTAATAAAAGTGATCCTTTCAGCATCCTCTTGATTGGATTGAGCACCCAGACATTATCAGAAGTTCTATATGTTTTTTGTTGTCATCTTGATATTTACTACTCTTCCCAAGTAACTGGAGATAGCAATTCATATTAGTGTTGCCTCATTTCTGTGGCAGTTTTTACAAACTTGTGGGGGATGAACAGAAGGAGGTGGTTATTGTAAATGCTCTCTCAGCTATAATGAAAAACATCTTGCTTTTTAGATAGGCTGGATTTTGACCATAGTGGTGGAGGATCTATATCAGCCTGCTGCTGTTACCATGTTTTATAATGTAAACAGCATAGTACACATGGAGCATGTTGTTTTCACCTTATTAAGTTCAGCATTTCCTTATCTCTTCTGACACTCTACCCTGCTTACATTTGTCTAAAACTTGTAATTTAAAAATTGTGGCCAAGTTCTTAAATAGTAGGAACTGTTACTGACATCAGCAAAGTTACAACAATTTATATTGACTAAGGGTCTATTTGCTTAAAATTACTGGTAAGTACAATAATTAAAATTTAGATATGAAGAAATTAAATTGTCTTTTGAATTGTTTGCTGCCAGCTGATATGAGCAAAACCAGATAGAGACTCCTCTCTTGTGAGCAGTCAGAATAGAGAACACCAAAGGAAGTTGCTGATAGCTAGAATAGATGAGTGATATTGCTGCTAATAGGGAACCTGAAGTCTTAATTGGTTTGCTGCAAACATTACAAACACGTTTACATGCTTCCATTCACTTTGTGTGCTGTGTGTTAGATAGATGGTATTCACACTGAGAGTTGCAATTTAATTACAATAAGACTGTTCCTTATTCAATTTCAGTTGTGTCATCCCATTATGTTGCCTATGAAGCATTGCGCTGTTCAATACATCATGAACATGTATCATGATGTCGGAGAGATAATGCCACACAACGGCTCAATTTTGGCTGTAAGAATTTTCATCCAGATTGAAATCAATGTTGTAAATGGTTATTAAGTCCACACACTCAGGGTAACTGAAACAAAGTGAAAGAGCTGAGGAAGAACATTATTTTTTATTACAAAGAACAATTGTAATGAATAGAATTATTGCTTACCGTTGGTGAATCCATCAATATGAATAAACATATCATACCTCACAGGACAGAAGACCCTGCCCACAGGCTATCTTCTGAGGCTTAATGAATTCACAGTATGAACAAGTTGATTCTGCCATTGCAGTTACCCATTTTACAACTGCCAAACAAGTGACTGGAGCAATAATGCTAGGCTGTAGAGTGAGGGTTTTCTTCCTCATCCCCTTCTAGGGACTGTCCACAACCTTTGAAAATGCTTCTGGACTTCCCTTTTCATGATTTTGTGGGGTACAGCTTCCTACTAACAAAACATACTTGAATGAGGGCTGCAATTATCACTTTCTCAAGGCTTAGATAAATACAAGGCACTGAGACACTGCTTTAAAAGAGCAGGTGTGCCAAATGATAATCATGAGAGAGGGTGAAAGGCCTGTGGGACTGACTTGAGAATAGGTCTTTCCTAAATATTTCACCATCTTCTGTGGTTTCTAAGACCTAGGATAAAATATTTGAAAAGATAGGAGGACTTAGATAAGCACATTCATATGAGCTTTCTTACTTGAGGGAAACAAGGCTCTTGCCTGGAACCTCAGGAGGAACATGTGGATTCTAAGATGGAAGACTTAATACAGCAGGTATTGGGGGGGATTTTTGGAGTGTAAGGTAGAGGAGAAACTGCTGACATAAAGAAAATAAATATGCAACAGAGCTGAAGGTTACAGGAAGATGTAGATCTCTGGGCCAAGGTTCTGAGTAGCATCAGTGATGCTGTATGGGAAGATGCTATAAGTTTTTTTCATAAGGTAAAAAAAAAAAAAAAAAAAAAAAGATGACATAAATAGGGTCCAAAATCTTATTTTGCATGGCCTTGATTATTCTGAATTAATATTCTTACTATTTTTACTGCTGATTTCATAGCTAAAAACAGATAAGAAACACTATTTATTACATACTTGATTAGAACAACGTTTTTAAACAAATGATGCTTAGTCAATCCTTTAGTTTGATAGTCTCCTATCCCTACAACCTTACAGAAGGAAAAGAAAAAATAATTCTTAAAAACACATTCTTATAGATGTCCCCTCAAGGTCTCAAGAGTATTTACTACTCTCCATTCACCTCTTTATAGTGACGTGTAATTAAATGGTGCTCCTGACTTTCAATATCATATTGAATTTAGTAAAGAAATCTCTTAGTAAAATGCAGGTTGTTCATGCTGTGAGTTTTAGGGACCCTAATTTCAGTGAAATGCTTTATAAAATGTGGATATTAGATGAGCAGGATAAAACAACTGAGGAATCCTGCTATTTGGGAAATTACTTTTTTTATGCTAAATGGAGAAAAATGGCGAACCTAATAAACTAAAAGGAAGGGAACTATCAATGACTCCCTTCAAGGCAGTCTGCCAGGCAGCCTTGGCCAGATTTTCACAGCACTACCTTCAGATTTTATTAAATTAAAATAAAACCTGTCATCTCGGCTTTTACTGGCACAGTCAATTGCACAGTTTTTTTACTTAGTTCCAACATCAGCCTTGCACTTCCAGCCAACATTAATATTTCACAACATAATATACATAGTTCTGTGGCATTTTTTACATATCTGGCAAACAGTTACTGAAAAAATATTCTTCCAAAAGTTAAAAAAGCAATGGTACTAACTATTTGATCATGTCAACTCCTTTTCACTCTTCTCCCTCAGGGACCAAAGCATTTGGAAATGTAAGTCAAAGAATCAAAGAAATCAGAAATGGTCAAGTTCCATTAGGTCACCTAATCCAATCCTCTAGTACCACATAGTTGTTCCCAATAATACATTTTCCACACTTTTCTTCAGTCTGGTTTCAGACACCTAGGAACATTGCTCCCAGACATGTATTTTGAAAGCTGGATGGGTCGAGTTCAGACAGACCCAACATCACCTCTAAGATCACCTCTTGGCTCTTCTAATTTGTCTTGGTAGTCACAGCTTTTTAGGGGCTCATGTAGAGGCTGTCAAAATGGAAAGAAAAAGCTGCAGCTGCATGCTTTCCTTCATCACACCCCTGGGATTTTCCTTTTGTAGAAGGCTAAAGTTATGCAAACCAGAACTACTTCACATGCTGATGGGAGCAGCTTTCTTAGTTCTACTGCTGCTGTCAGAGACCTCAGCCATGACTCTGGTCCGAAGGACTCCTTTCTGGGTCCAAATACTTCTACTAGATAGAAGTAGATCCCCCCATTAGTCACAGTCCAGTCTGACACAGATCTTAACAACATGAAGACCCAGCTGTCAATGATTTATATCGTTCCTCTCCCTCTCAAGATCTTGGACAACCATTGATAAAAATGGCAGCATTAGAGGAACATGGACCTGGAGGAGCAGTAGTTCATAAAGCATAGAAGTGAGTTAGATTCTTTCCCAGGGGGATATCTGAGACATTTAAATTATAGTTGTGCTAGATAACTTAAGTGATTGGGCTACTATAAAAGATATGCTCTTACTCATATTTCTGCTCATTCACAAAGCTAGAAACTTGTCTGCTTTCTGAAGATCTGAGGACTGTATAGCCAAATTTATTAGGGCATAAAGGAAATGTCTTCTTTCTCTTGGGTAGGTCAGGAAAACAGGAAGTCCAGCAGACAGTGTAGCTTTAAGACCTAGTGATTCCACTGTTCCTCTGTGTTCCTCTGCTTCTTCTGAATATCTGCCTAGTTAATTGTTCATGAGTGTCAGTTGCTCATGACCTGACCCCGAGCCAGACCCTGACCTATTCTGCAGTGTCCAGGATTCATAGGATGAGCATGAAAGGACCACAAGATCATTCTTGGAAACACTTTTGTAACAGGTCTCAAGCCTTTTCTATTATCATTCTTGTACATTTGAGTTGTTCTTGGTCTCACAGGCTAAAAAAGACAGTATTTTAGTTCATGCTTGCACACTTTCTGTGCAAATGGAAGGTCAAGCCAATTCTAAGGACTATCCCAACAGAGAGAATAAACATACTTACCCTTCGTTTGTCTTTTGGCTTCTTTTGAGCACCTTTTTCTCTGCAAACCATGACTTCTAACATCATTGTGTACTTTTGATCTTAGTTACTGACCTTGGAAAAAAAGGTCTGTTAAGTGGGCCAGTGACGGGTAGCTTGGGAATTTCAAGTGACTAGTTCGCAGTCTGAAGGACCTTTGGTATTGTCCCTGGAGATACTTTATCTTTGTCAGTGTTTCATTCCTGCTTGCAGCGTCCTTCAGCACAATGAATTCAGAATACCACCAAACAAATAAATCAAGATACATATTATTTTCCATACAAAATACTGCAGCCATTATCCTAATTCACTACATTTAGATATATGTAGACACAGTTGATAAGTATAATCAATATGTCACTAATCAGAAATCAATATACTACAGAAAAGAATATAGGCATTCTTTTCAATATATATGTGCTGTGACTGTTACAAGAGAAGTTAACTCATATATACACTTGAAAATACATGTGCCTTCATTTTGTGTAAGAGACCTTATTTATTTCATTTCAGATTCACTGCAGAAACTTGACATGCAAATGAATAATTTAACATCATTGGGGAGATTTTAAGATTCTCTATCTGTGGAGATTTATACAAACTGTTTATGGAAATGTGTAAAAAGCTTTTTCAACGCTAAAGGTCTACATACATATTTTCCTATGAAATAAGTCCTCTGTTTATTTACAGGTATGATATAAAATCTCTATTGATATAAAATCTCCCTTGAATTTTGTGAACTATGTCCCATGAAGAAATTTACACTGAGAAGTCTTTGAACTATCTTTCTTTGAAGCTATCTGTAATAGCTGACATGGTTTCAGAATTTCTAAACAATTGCTATAGTTTTGGTCAGAGCTCATTTTACTGTTCCTGAGGGGAAAAAGGAATTCTCAAAATGTAGCCAGCACAGACTCTTCCTTGTGCAAAGAATTCACCTCAAGAATTACAAACAAGGCTGTAAACATATTACCATCCACTTATTCTACTATTCACTATTTTGCACTTCTGAATTCCTCTTGACTTTAGTAATTACTTTCAGTTTTATTTTAGAAGAAGGTCCTTGAATTGTAAGAATGCAAAATACAGTCCACTTCATGCAAAGTTCATGTGTTAAAAAAAAGTATTCACATGAAAGCACTTTCAAAATACTAAGCTAAATGATGAGTAGAGGTGCCAAAACAGGTTGATAAATCCTTCAATCATACTGTATCTTTTCCAGCAGTTTTCAAGTCATCCTTGAATTTCTTGCCTTTCAGCACAATGTTCATACCTTTTTTTTATATATTTTTTTTTCTGTGAACAATACAATTAGCAGCTGCATCTTAGGAAATGTTCGGTAAATCTCATTCTCATATATAAAGGCATTTCCTGAGAAAACTCATTTCCATACCATTTTAGGCTGGCATGTGAGAAAGTAGGCATCCCAATATTTTCTAAGGAAAAACAAAATTCTATCATCTTCCTTCAATTGTTTTAAACGTGTCAGCCAGCATATCAATTGCATTGATTTGTGTTTTGTGTTGTTCTTGTTGTTTTAAAATGTGGCTTGGATTTTTGGTTCTTCTCTCACACACGGCTTCTGCTTTTTTATTCAGACTGATAGAGCTCAGAAGTACCACTTATATTTTGCGGTATAAGGTTTGAAGGACAGTTGCTCAAATATTTGCCACTGAATGAATTCTGGGGGAAACCAAAACAAACCAGAACAAACAAAAAAACAACCTACCAACCAACCAACTTTTTTTTTTTTCTTTGAGCCTGCTGACTAAATAACTCCAGCGCAAAATGTTAAGTACCATGCAGACAGAAACGATGCCCCTAGATTGAAAGAATTATTATTATTATTATTATTATTATTATTATTATTATTATTATTTATGAAATGCAGAACTAAGCCAAGCAAAAATGAAGATAAATGCAAGCAGGTTAAGATGTTTGTTTATTCTGTTAACAAATAAGCTTCTCCAGGATTAAGTCTCTTCTTTCTAGATTATATCTGTTTGCTAATATATTCTCAGTGAAGCCAAATGGAACACAAATAAGGTCTTGTTTATTCAGTTTTTAAAAGTCAAAAGGTAGGGTAGTCTATAAAACTTTTTGGCTTTATTCCTTCAGCAATGATTTCCTGATGACAGAAAGAATACAAAACTAACATCCCAAAATGTCTGGAATATAAATTTTCTTTCATTAAATCTCCTCATCTACCATGTGCAGAGGAACTGAACTGGCCTTAACTGAAAATATATATATATTGTAAATACAAAAGCCCATAAAGAGCCTAGAATAGTAATGAGAATGTACTGTTGTCTCGTGGCACTTTCTGCCTCTGAAGTACAGCGTTTGACCATTTTCACTTAAAATTCATACAGAAACCTACGTAATACAGGCTCCATGTATCATCACAACTAATTACAAACTTTAGCTGTTTTCAGTGTCTGCAAGGATGGAAGACTTTTGTCTTCATGGTTCCCCGTTAAATTTAGCATAGTTATGTAGGGATATAAGACTCTAGCTGTGCAGTGTTAGAGCATATTTCTAATATTCCTCTGTGTTTCTAAGTGATACTTAAATGGTAAGACCTTGATCTCCTGAAATCCATTCATGTCAATGTGATGACCCCACTGATTTGATTCACTAAGGCAGGGCACCTACTGGATTGGGCTCTTACTTTAGAATATGTCTATTGCCTCCATTTGGGATGACCTAAAAGAATGACTGCCAGAAAAAAAAAAAAAAAAAAAAAAAAAAAAAAAAAGCATTTTTCCAGTTTTCTTCGTGCAAATGAGTGTCTTTTCCATAGGTAAGCAGAAAATGTAAAATAACACCAATTTTTCTTCTAATTTACTAGTCAATCTTGTTCAGTGTGGGGAACATTCATTTAGTACATACCATTTAAGACAAAGCAAATCTATGTTTGTCATGCTTCCTTCACACTGTTACATTTTTATTGATTGCATAGTGACAATTAAATTATTGTGCTTTAAGCCACAGTAGGCACGTTTATTTCCCCCTCTCCTCCTTCCTCCGCCTCTGCTTCTTTCTCTACATCTCTCCCCTTCTGACCCCCCCCCCCTTTTTTTTTTTATAGACTTCTTTGATTACTGCCAGATATAGGCATTGGGCTGTTTTAAACATTTCCTGGCCTGACTGAGTGCACAGCTGCTCCCCGAAGAAAGCCATTTGAAGAAGCTACAGTATTTTTCCAAACTTCAAAAATGCCAGTAAACCTTGATCATTTCACCTGTCCAGGAGTAGAGTTAGAGGGCATAAAATGTCTTATGAATTTATACAGAAGTTATCCTCACAACCCCCAGACAATAACTTAATCGTGTGTGTGTGTGAGCGTGTGTGTAACTGTGCAAGAGCACGATCTAAAACAGTGAGGTCGATGGGAACCTTTTAACGGAATTCAGTGGACTTTGATTAGCATCATATTTACCAGATGTGTACCAGATTTACTGATTAAACAGCTGCAGTTGAAAAGCCATCTCTAATGTCTGCAGGTACTATATTATTTAATGGGGAGCTATGAACTGACTACTGCAAAGTGAGTTTGTAAATATATAAAACCAAGGATTTTATTTGAGAGAAGTATTTTTGAATATGCTTTTAAGATTCAGAATGTGCAAAGTTAAGATAAAGATTAAAAAAATCAGGAACAATCTGAGTTTCTGTTCTCAGTATTATGATAGTTTCTGCCCTTAAAATTTAGTTTTCCTCAGTTTCCACGTGATAGGGTGACAGCCTCTTTGCATGGAGACATTGGTCCCATGCAAGCTGGAGGTAGCTGGCACTGCTGCACCTGTTTGATGACTAAACAGAGGAGTTCACTTTTCAGGGCTATTGGTCCATTCACATTTCCTGTGATTATAAGTTCACAGTTTAAGATAAATACAGTCATAAAAAAGCTATAGAATTGTTTTTCAAAGCCAGATGTCTTTCCAAATTCAAAATGCTGCAGCTGTTTGAAACTCATGTAAGATATCAGTCTAGATTTAGATATTTCTAAGCCAACTCAAACATATCATTTCAATAAACCTTTGACCTTTTATCACCTTTTAGGGAGTGAAAATAAAATTAAACAGAATATTATCATTCTACATTCCCAACTCTCCAAAGGAAAATCACAAAGATGATTCTACGATTTTTGTTTGTTTGTTTTGTTTTGTTTTGTTTGTTTGTTTGTTTTGTTGTTTTTTTTGTTGTTGCTTTGTTTTTTCCTAGAATGATTATATGGAATGTTTATATAAATACCAAATAAAATAATCTTTAAGCTATTGAAATAACCCATTAAGTTCTCATAGAGGTTACGAGAGGTTGGATATAAATGAATCATCCAAATCTCCTGAAAGCTATCAAATATGTCTTTTTTTTTTTTGCTGTTTTCTTTCCTTTTTTTTTTTTTTTTCCCCATGTAAAATGTTTCAGATAAGTATGCTGCTTCCATTTTGACTTTGAGCTGAAAAAAAAAAACAGAAGGGGCATTTTGTTGTGCTTCCTATAAAGTGTCAGCCTTAACTTTTATAACCTCTGACAGAAATGAACTTGTGGCAAAAATAAATAATAGATACTTTGACTTGTAGATTATTAAATTTTAAAAGTACCTTTTTGTTTGTTTTGTTTTGTTTTTAATATTATTTTTCAGCTACATCTTTTCATTCCTGTGCAATACAGGTAAAGACTATTTTCTTCTATGAGACAAGATCATCAGTGTGAAAAAATGTTAAAATGCACTTGTTTTAACTACTTAAAAAAAGATTTGTCACAGAGCTTGAATGGACAATAATAACCCCGTTGTCATGATCTTAGGTTCATTCTTCTCTTATGGAAATGAAACATAATTATACCTAAAGGGAAATCTGTTCCTGGGAGCTTAATTTCTGTAAGAATTTCACAGAGACAGCAGCTCATAACTACCTTGGGTTAAGTGCTTTGAAATACTAGGTAGAACTATAAACTTTCAGATCTGTAGAAGTATATTATTATCATATCAGTCACACAATCCAGTATTATTAAAAAAAAAAAAAAAAAGGAAATAAATACCAATGCCAATTAGGTAATGCAGGAAAGAGCAAAGCACTGTGGCTGTTCTTTCAGTGAGAAATATGGTATATGATTATTGTCCTACAAACTGTGGTTTAGAGACAGTGGAGGACATTTGGTTCCTGGTGGAAAAGAATATAGCATGACAGCTACTATTTTTAGTTCTTTTTAAGAATGTTAATTGAAATCTAAACTAGCAATAGGAACACAAGGCTTTTACAGACTGAGACAACTATAAGATGTAGTGTCAAAGTATAAAGGCTAGACCTAGCATAACATGCAGGAAGAGAAATTGACAATGTATAATTTGTATTCCAAAGAGGAAAAGAAGAAAACACACTTGTTCAAAATCTATTTCTGTAATGAACACTAAGAACAGGAGCAAAAAGAAAAAAAATCTACAGCATCTTTGCTATTAAAATAATGGTTTTAAATGCATTTATCTCTGGATTTGTAGTGTAAAAATCAGAGCAGGGCACTGTTATCCAGAAATCCCATTATTTCTAGCTCTACCATTGGTTGACATGTGACCTTTGTTAAGCAACTAAAGCCTAGATCCAAAGAAATATTTGGATACTAAGAAAGTGGTTACCTGACCATAAACTGGAATAAAAGAAAATCCTTTCCAGACAGACACATCAGTACAGGAAAAGAGGGCTACCAGGTGAGGAGGGAACCAAAACCACCAGCCCATAGTGACAGACATTGCTGAGAGTAGATTGACACAGAGGAGCTGCTGAAAACAGCTTCTTCTTCCTCCTGCTTCCTTTTCGGATATTTCAAATCTGGATATCCACCATTGTCTCCTGAGTGTTTGCTTTCTACCATTGCTTAATTCCATTATTTTCATTTTAAAGGATTTCTAGAAGAACATGAAATGGTGGTAATGTTTGCAATGTGTAACAGCCTGAACAATTACAGTGATCATGACGTGTCCTGTTCAGTGCCTTCCACAGCCAGCTTCCATATCTCATCCCTGCTCTTTTTAACTCCTCACAAAACCACTAAAATATAGCTAAGTTTACCAGCCATTCCTCTTATTTAAACTTTGCCAGTCTTTGGAAAGGACTTCAAAATGAATCAGACCAGAAAGTTAAAAGAAAACGTAAGAAAGTATGACTCTGTAGACCAGTGACAAACAGCATTTGTTCAGAAAACAGTAATCTGGATTTCAGTTTTTGAGTTCATCAGTTTACATATTAAAACAGAAATTATCCTGTGCTGCAACTTCTTAGCTGATATTTCATTTAACACTTACTTACTTTATAGCATCTTTGAACCATGTGTTTTTTAATGCCAAGAGTCTTCTTCCTGCCTCTGACAATTAACGTCGATTGGAACCAGGAACCAGCTTGAGAGTAGAAAATTTTGTTTCTGAATGCAGACAGATCAACCTATTAATTGCACAAATTTAAGACTTGTTTTAAGGTAACTTATGTTGATACTAAGCTCAGCTCAAGGGAACCTGAAAAAAGTTTTTAACCTAACCATTCTCTTCTACAAAATGATGAACATCAGTTCAAAAATACTGAATATTTCCATAAAGGTTAAGGTATTTGGCACAAGGCAGTGACTGCTGAATGCCTTTTACACCTGGTTCTCTAATCCACAATCATACCAGGAGCTAAGGGATTTCTTTGTAATTTTGACCAATCATTTATCACATAGCAATTTAACACAAAGAGCATTAGAAATTAACTGCTCTAATTCACATTAAAAGACTTTGTGGCCAATGCCCATTAAGTCCAATGAGAGTTTTGATACCATTTTCAATAAATATTATTTAACTCAAACAACACAATGTCTAAAATTTTAAACAAGAGCCAGAAACCTTACTGTAAATGTAATTATATCAAAAACAGCTGACCATGTTAAGATGCTGTAATGCTGAGCTTTCCCAAGGAAACTTAGACTCCAGTTAAGTGAAATCAGAAGTGAAGTTTAGGTTGCAGTCAGATTGGTCCACTGAGGAATATTACTCAACAAGACCGCCATATAGATTACCAGTTGCTGAACTTTGGTGCTTTCAACTTGAGAGATTTAAGATTACTAATATTACACTGAATTACCAAAGTGGAATGTTTATAAGGCATGTATATAATTGCTTTAAATATTTGCACTTCAGTTTTGGTGTTGCATTGCAAAGCTTCTGTATTAGCATTTGTACTCGAAGTTTATAGTTTCTGCTGCCCAGAAATTTCACAGTGCAAAGCAATCACAGCAAATAATAGGTTTCTTTTAAAATATACAGACAAAATAAAGGTGAAAAGAGTGAGGATAAGGTCTAGTTCCACAGATTATATCAGATTATTTTATAGTAGTGTCTTTGCTACACAGTATTATGTTGACTAGAAAATAAAACCACGAGTCAAATCTGTTCTACCTCACCACATAATTTCCTGTTTCTAAAATACAAAGCCCCCTTTTTCTTTAAAATTTCACTGTACTGCATATTCTGTTTCTGCAAGGAAACAGTACACTTGTTGCTCCCTGCTAGTCTGTTATATCTTCTAACTCATGATGACGGATGTTATCACAAAATTTGGCCATCATGTTAGCTGTCTAACTTCCTAAGTATATATAGCAACATATACTCTTGCAACTGCATCAAATATTCAAAACTGCATAAAGACAAATATAATAAAAATGTAGCGGTATGATATAGTAAATACATGCTATTTTTATTGCATGCATACATTTCTACTATTTCAAAATAGACATTCTTTCAAAAGACATTGGATTACATAATGCAATAGTAGAATTTTCTGAATTAGGGTATTAAAAGATATAATCAGAACTAGGTGAAGATGGTCATAATAATTGGAATCTCTGACGTGAGTTTCTAGTACTTTGAAATGATTATAATTTGTGTTGTGTTAGCACAATAAATGTAAACTGTAACATAATGTAAACCGAAGGATAATCTCCATTTTCCTATGCAGAAATCCCTGTTTATATATGAGATTCTCTCAATGCATTTCTATGGGGGTTATTTTCAGCTAACTGGGGTGTTCCTAACGCCAACACACTTTTTATTCAACCTGCACAAGATTTTTATTTCACTTATCACTTCTTCTGTGTGTGTTTTGATATTAAATAAAAATAAAATGCTGTATTTCAGACCTCTTACTTGTTATACTAAAATAACTCTCCCTTCCCCCGGTTCATAGCAGTTAGCTTTAAAATGAGATTGGAAAAAATCTAGTGCATAATCAGAAGGATGGTACGATAGCAAAGGTGCAGAAAAATGGACAGATTCTAAAAGCAGTGGCAGAAACAGAATCAATCCTATTTCAAGCAAAGGCGAAAAGTTCAAGCATTTCCTGAAATGATGGAAAAAAAAAAAAAGTGCTTTAAATGAATGGGAAGTTTCTTATGCATTTGTACATTGGTTGGATAACAACACTATTGTTAATGTGGAAGAAAGCTCAGATCTCTCCTCACACTGTGGGTCATGAGAACCATTTTGTAAGTGCCAGTCGCTGGTGAATCTGAAGGCTTATTTCTCCAAAAGCTCTTCTAATACAGGTTCAGAGAAACATACAGTTACCTCCAGAATTTTATGTGCTCAGTGTTCTTTGTAAACGATTTTAAAGATGAATTCTATAGACTAGATATAAAATATGCTGAAAACCTTTTTAAGTTCAAGAGCCAATTATAATATTTTTTTCTTTTTTGCACTGACTTTCATTATCCTAATCCTGATCTCCTTATCAAGAATTGTATTTCAGTTAGGCAAATAGAATAATGAGGAACTCTAAATCTCTTATTTGTAAAATACACAGAAAAAATATTAGCAAAATATAGACAGTATATGGTAGGCTAGTAAATTAAATACTTGTCAGTTTTAGTTAGATACTTTACTCTAGCTAGCATAGAAAAAAGTTGCATTTTGTTTTTAGCATTCCTGATGAAAATACTGGAAAGTGAAAGTAGATTAAATATTTTTCTTTCAAGCAAGTTACTAGAAAGATCAGCAGGATGTGATCAGGGAACTATAGGTTATTCAGGCAATTATTTTTTCTTTCTTCAGGAATATTATGATAACCTTGTACCTTTGCACTTCAAGTTCTTATCCAGAAAAGGCGTAAAGATGGGATCAAATATTGCATGAACTAATTCACACTGTTAAGAAGGCTCAAATAACTCAAAAGACCTTTTTTAACCATAGATGCACAATGCATCCATTTCTAGATTGTCCTCAGTACCACTAAATTCCAAATGCTCTGACTTTTGTTTGCCTTGAATGACTATGCTGTCACTTGAATACATACCTAACCTTATCTGAGTGATCAGATATCTCACATTCACAAATGGAAACACTGAATGACGAGGACAGCTACTCATGGCATTGACTTACATGAGAACCAGCAAATGAATAGAATAAAAATAAAATAAATAAATAAAATAAAATAAAATAAACAGAAAGGGAAAATAGCCTTTTTTTTTTTTTTTAATTTGTGTGGGTGTAGGACAAGCATTCTCATTAATCTGTTAATCAAAGTAATCTACCTACCTTGTTAGATGAAAAGTAAAGATGATCAAACAAAATAAGAAAATTGTTTGATTTATATCATTATATATTATATATTATATATATATTTATTTGTTGTTGTTGTTTGTTTACACATTTTCTTATCCCATTTACTGTTCAAAATGAAAGTTGATGTAACATGCTGTAAGTGAAACACAGTGGACAGCAAAGCTGCTCAAGCCATTTTCTCTAACTGCATGGTAGTTGTCATTTCAACAATGACAACAACTTGATCTGAATCGTTTCCCATTGCTTTAAAAAATAGATATTTTATAAAGATAGGCTGTTTGAAACATCCATGGAAGCTTTCTGAACATGGATATTTCAGTGATTAGTAAGATCCTCTTTTCTTCCTTTGCTTTTTCTGCTATAAACTATAAATAGTTTTGAGAGTCCTGTGGTCCCCAAATACTAGAAACATGCAGTTAACAAAAGCAGACATCTTTGGAAAAGTGAGAGTGGTTGACTTTTATTTGCTTTATAAAAACTACAGCTGTAACCAGAAAATACATTAAAATATTTTATTATTACTGGGAAAATATATTCAAAAATATATAGAGAAAATTCCTTTGTTGTTGTTGTTGTTGTAGTTGTAAGGTCTTATTCCATATTTTCATTTTTAAGTTTCTAATAATATTGACAAGAATCACTAGAACTTGAAGAGCTCCCAAACCTTCAGGAAACTGCCAGGTGTTTTAAGCATCAGCCTTAAATGCTTTTCATTCTTCATCTGTCACTAAGCACAAAATTCTGTCATCTTCTGCTTATATAAATTTAGACAAGCTGTTATAGGACCTAATAGATGTATGTATGCACTATCTTTTCTACTCTTTAAGCTCATGTTAGATAAGTTTAAAAACTGGTTATCATTAACTAATGTCATTTGCAAAATCACAAGAGCAGGGTTTGAATTGTCTCCCCAGAACTCCCTTCCTCATCTCTCTCAGCCTTCTTTCAAAGAAAAAAACATCAAGCAAACAAACACACACACACACACACACACACACACACACACACACACACAAAAGATAAGATGGGTCAGAAGAGGTTTTATCAGACTACAGAGATTGCACTACAGAGATATGCCACTTTCAAGGTTGCCTAGTAGGCAAGATGTTATATTCCAAACTAATTTTTTTATGGTTATAATTAATGTATAATTATTCAGAAGACATTAGGTTGTATCACAGTTGCTGGAAATAATTCACCATTTTGGGATACAATTCTGATATAAACCAGCATCTACAGTACATGTTTGTCACGATTATGTTGTAACTGCTGTCTTGCAGTTTATTTCAGTGGTTGACAGAACTGAGACATACCATAGTAGTTATCTTTTAAAACATTAGTACCAGGCAAGATTGTGTGCTTTTCTCAAACAATAGATAGGAATGATTCTCTGGGACTATTCTACAGTGTAGCTGGGCAGTTAGCAGAAAGCAGAAAAAAATACCGGGGCACTCATCTCTGAGCTTTTAAGTGTTTATATTCTCTCAGTGGCTTGTAACTGGCCAGTATAATTAGATATATCATTGTGCAATAAAGGAAAATAAAAGCCACAGCACTTGCCACCCAAGCACACAGGGTTCTTGGGTAATTTCATTCCTTTTTTTTTTTTTTTTTTATTTTCCCACATCAAAAGACATAGAACTCATTCTCTAACAGACAATGATAATAGAATAGCTTCCTTGCCACCTCTCCTTCGTACTAAACCCATACTTATGTATATGTTCTTCTAAAAGGATTATCAGGGTATCTAAAAAGTGATCCACTCAGGTAAATGATG
The DNA here is from genome assembly GCF_964034855.1 of Anser brachyrhynchus. Classification (NCBI taxonomy): domain Eukaryota; kingdom Metazoa; phylum Chordata; class Aves; order Anseriformes; family Anatidae; genus Anser; species Anser brachyrhynchus. The sequence continues at coordinate 13,387,941 of NC_137702.1, read as the reverse complement.
ATGACACTTTTGCTATCATTTTGAAGGGCAGATAAAAATCTCTTGTGGGGATAAGAAAAGCTGAGCTTGTGAAATATGCAAGGGGGTTAAATATTTGGACTGTCTCTGTATTGCTCTACATGCAAAGTGAGCAGTTTTCTGTTTGGGCTTGTCAATACTAAAACTTTACCAGTTTCTTCAGCAATCTTTGAGCCGAGTCTCGGTGGACAGCTGAAGGGCAAGACTATAGAAAGAACTTCTGATGCAGCTTTAGAAAATATGTTTTTAAAAAGTGTTTCTGGTTTGAGATTTCATTTGTGGTGAATGAGCAAAAAAATCCACCTGCACTAATCTGTATGCACAGGAAGACATAATAATTCTGCTAATGTCAGCTTACAGTACTTTTATTTTTTCCAAGAAAACTAAGGGGTCTTCCTCTCCACCAGGAGCTGTCTAATTATGTAAAAGAAAAGTGATTAACTGATTATGATGAATAAATTAATCTCTGAGGACTTGTATGTATTCAGACATTTCTAATTAGTACGGTTTTCATGAAGAAACTCAAGGCAGTCCTCTGTTCTTATTAGTAACGATTAACAGAACAATAAGAAATTTTTGGCAGCTCCTTGCAAAATTATTAGAATTAACATGGGAGATCTGGATTAAGGATTTGTGAAAAATTTGTCACTGATTGATGAAGTGTAACTGACATGTACCGCAGACCTCCCTGGAAATGCACCCATATCTAATGATTTCAATAAGCAGCAATGGAGCAGGTAAAATACAGGGGTTTCCTATCTGCTTTGCCAAAAATGTAAATTCCCTTTTCTAGTTTCCTACTCATTACTTTTTCCTAATTAGGGTCATCAGTTATTGCATGCATGCAGGAGTGGTATGATTCTGTTCTTGCATCTCAGGGCATTTTAGAATGCTTGTGTAAGTTAATCTAGAAACACGTTAGGTACCAAATATTTTTGCAGTTCATTGTGTACCTATTCTTTGAGACTGCCTTTATCAGATTTGCCCAAAGTGTGCTGTCAGTGATGACTGGCCTTTGTATTCAGCCTTTTAAAATCAAAATCAGTGATCAACAACGATAATTTGAATTTTGAATAGTTGATCATGCTCACAAGGAGACAGGTCTCAGCAGATTAGTTAAGACAGCTGTGGTACTGCTGTGAAAAAAATAGGTATGATTCAAGGAATTCAAGAAAGCTATTTCTACCAAAGAAGTACATGCTGCTGCACAAAGCACTCATTCATAATGTTCTGAAAGTATTCATAATATCAGTGAAGAAACATGAATTTAAACTAAAACAGGCATAAAGAAGAACTAATAGTTGCCTGGGGAAAAAGAGAACCCATGAAAGGAGATTGATGGCATGTCTACCCAGTAAAATGAAGTATATTGGAGATAGTCTCTGTATACCTGTAGGCAGGCTGATACTTTCACACATCATGATGCAGTTCCATCCAAGGGTAATAGCTTGGATCTTTAAAAGTAATATAGTATGACATTTTACCTGAGCTAGTTGGCCTGCCTTTGAGAAGGCTTCATTAACCTGTGTAGAGCACTCTGTGGCTACACTGATTCTAGTTCTGGAACAGTTTTAAACCATGTTCATTGAGGGGTTCCAAAGGACTCTACAGGTGAGGCACTGGACCACAAGACCGTACCTGGCTTCATGAAAGAAATGGGTAATCAGTAGTGCAATTGATCTCTGTGAGCCTACCAGAAAGGTCTAACAGAAGAATAGTAAAGGACATATATCTGTGTTTCAGATGGAACGTGATACATTTACAAATGGAATTAAATCATCCTGATAAGTAAAATGATGGTGTGCGGAACATCTTTTCAAGTACTCCAGTGATCACTTTTTATGTGCTGTTAATAGAAGTAAGCTGTAGGCAGAACCATATATGTGCCTTGCTAAACCCTAAAAATAGGCCGAAATTCTGCTTAATATATAGTGTACACAATTTTACAATCAATTGTAGTCCCATGCGTGAGTATTAAGTAACATGAATATATTGAATGGATATCTGTATTTCCAAATAAGCAAGACTCTTAGTTTATACAGAAGGGTTTTCACTTTTTAACACTCATCATCATCAGAATGGATGGATAATCACAGATTCTTAAAATGTTGCAACAGCTTCCAAAAATTTGAAACCTTGAAAAAACCCTACCTTAAAAGAGAGTTAAAAGGACAAAACTGATCAGATAACTTAATTGCCATGAGTGTGTTGGTCAGCTGCTGTTAGAGAAGCCTTCTTCAATACTTGGTTGACATCTGGAATTACAGCAAAAATCATCGCTATGTTCAATATTTGATCTGCGTTCTATTTGTCTGCCTCTTTCAGTTTCATTTTGCCTTGGATGAAAAATTAGCTTTCTTTTTTTTTTTTTCCTATGTATTTGTTTATTTTAATAAACAATGGGGAGACAGCTGTGAACACCTGCTTTTCCTTATCATAACTTCTACTGCTCATATCCCACATACAGGTACAAAAGCTTTTTTCATTTAACGGAGGCTGAAAGGAATGCAGTAGAAGACAATGTTCTCAAAGCAAAAGACACACAGCAATGCTATGAAGTGAAAAAGCATACCAACTAGAAGTTACATCTTCTTTCCCCCGGTCCCCAGAGCCAGCAGGACTGCAGTTAATCCTTCTGTTTTCTCAATAATAGCTATTTTCATCGTAACCAACCATGATGTCACAAAGCAGGGATTATGACTTCAAGTGGGGAATAAACAGTGGGAGTAGCTGGATTCTTCTAAAACGAAGACCTTGTTCTCATGCAAATGCCTTTAGTTATGAAGAAGAAGAGAACATCATATGCAAAGGGATTTGTTTCTAAAGAGATTATTTTTCAAAGTTTTCTGTGAGGCTGCTTATAAAGTCTACCAGAATATTACAGCTCGGTAGTAGTGGGTGGCATTGTTTCAATATCCATTGCTGAAAATCCATAGCCCATACAGAAATTTGACTTACACAAATGATTGGTGCTGAATAAGTGGTCAGAACAGAGAGCCCCTCTATTTGGAGGTGAAATGTTTTTGTTCAGGGCTTTTCATTTCAAGAATTTGTTATTTTCTGGAATAAACTATTCTTTGCGTTGAAATTGCTCATACATATTCTTACACTGAAGACAATTGTGTGTGCTTGCGTGGGTATGTATATGTAAATGTTGGCAAAATTTGTATTCACTCATTTATAAATTTATTGAAGCAGGATGAAGTAGTGTTCTCATTTGCTGTCATTTTGCAGACACTTAATTTGCACTCAAATGCCTCAAAAATGTCTTCACTTGAAATCTAAAAGACTGGAATGAATTCATTTTGAAAACAATGTACTATGAGAAAAATAAAGGTCTGAGCATTTAAGCACACAATGACAAAGCATTGTTAATGAGGAAATTGTAGTATTTCCCCAAAATTGGGTAGGCTGCAAATATGTTTTTATAAATGGCCTGCTTTTAAATATTGCTATACAAGAATGTTGTTCCTATTTAATTAAGTCTAGAAACATATTTACTGCAAACTATGCAACTTTCATTTGCAGTAAGCAGATTCCTTTTCTTTTCTCTGACCTAACTGTAATAGTTGTAAAGCACCTTTGTCTTATTTAAGTAGGGCATGGGGGTCCTGAGCATAATGTAGTATATCTGCAACTCAAGCTAAAGAAATGGCCGATCTCTGCTCTTCCTTACAGATCATCTTAATAAAATGAAAACAAAATCCCTTCGAACAACTTTCATACCTTCCCAGCTTCAACATTGTGCTTTGAAGAGCTCTGGAGCTCAGAAAATGACATCCTGTTTTAGCCATTAACTCCACTGATCTCAACAAATGGCAAATGAGACATTGAGTGAAGAAAAATGCAAATAAATGCTGAAGAGATGTCAATAGTAGCAATGACTGTACAGAACAAGAGGTAGCCCATTCCCTTGTGATGCCTTCAGTAAGATTATATGGTGAATAGTGTGGGAAAAGGTGTTGTTCTTAGGATTCTGCTTTTACTTTAATATTGGTATACACAGAAGACCAGAAAATAATGAGCAGCCCTTTCTGACAAGTGCTGAACTAGAAACCTGTCCTTGCTATTGTGAGATCTACCGCTGGCTTCAGCAGAAACTTTGATTAGAATGGAAAAAGCAAAGACTAATCCTTTTTTTTTTTTTTTTTTTTAAACTGAGGATTTACCTAAAATCTAAAGTTCATAGGAAGGAAGCTCCATAGTTTGATTAAATAATAGACAGATTGCATAGATAAACATACAAGTGAGAAATGCTGAAATGCATTACCACAGAATCTACTTCATATCATTGCTCTGAGATTTTACTATTTAGTATTAAAATAATAAAAGAAAAATATAAGAATTATGATTAAATTATATTTTCTTTCATCTAGAGAAAATATCTATACCAGTTATGATGAGGATAAATTGAGCATTTCCATCAGTAGTAAATATTGTTAGGAATGCGGTGTTTATTGATGAAAAAATATCAGGACTTCATTTAATATTATGTTGACACCATAATATTACGTTCTTTCACAGGGAGCTATCATTCCCAGTATATAAGCTACTCTGTGAAAGTAGGTGTTCTACTCTTAATACCAACAAGATGTATCTTTGTCAGCATCAGCAAGGACAAGAGCAAACAACATTCCACTTCTTATCAGTTATTGAAAATAGACATTCTAATTGGTATAGCACTCAGCAGACCTCAAGGCTTTCTTTTTATAGCTTCGGATTGCCACCCTATAATTCAGCACTATTAGCCTCCACCTCTTTCATTTTATCATCCACAGGTGAATACATTTGTTGAAAACATGATTTCTAGATGCTTTATGCAAGTAAACTGTCCAAAAATACAAAGGAAGAGAGAAATATACGACAGTAATGCAAGTGAAAGGACATTAGTAAAAGTGATTTATACTTTCACTGAATAACAAAGAAGCCCTACCTAAAGGGCAAATCCTGCAGTCCTCAGGAGAAAAAAAAAAAAAAAAAAAAGGCTTTTTGAATGTATTACAATTTTTGTCTAACTCCTAAAGCTCTGATTCAGCAAAGTGATTAAGCATATGCTGAAATTAAAACATAATAATAGTCTCTGTCTTCCTTGGAAGAACTTGCAGTGAAGCTGCACAAAGACCACATTAAATCCAGACTTCGATGAAAGTTATCAGGTTTTACAGTTTGGTGGGAGTGGGAGTTTGATACATGTTTTATAGGAAAGGTTAGGTAACATAAGCTCAGCATTAACAATAACACATAGCAACTGAGAGCATTATAATAGCAACTGAGTGCTGGACTCACCGAAGTGGTCTGACTTCTGTGGTCTGCATGGGTTGCTATGTGATGGTTACCACCGAAGAAAAGGTTTGTTGTTTGTTAAATAAGAGAACACGTAAGTCAGAAACTAACATAGAATCTATCCTCAGACTTTGGCTTAGCTGATCAGGCACAACCAAGATATACTGGAGAGACTAAAATCAAACATCTATGTCACGTCAAGCACTATAAAATTTATGCAAACACTGTTCTCACATTGGAGTTCTTGGTTATTAATATTGATATTTTTGAATGATCTGTTCACAGCCATCACAAAACACAAGCACTGCCTTGTTTACAGTCAAAATATCAGAAAAAAAATGCAGCAACAAATGTTGAGAAGAAATACAGGAGGGAACCCATACAGCAGAAGATGAAATATGAAATGGCTAAGCAGTTGTATGGTTGGTGTAACTTCTGACTTTTAAGTCTATGTGCTTATTTATATACACAAGTGCTCACACATATTAAACTATACTTCCTCACTCATTTTTAAATAAAATACTTATTAATGTTATCTTTGCACCATGATCCAAGCACTGAAAATAGTTTCTATAGCTGTGTTTTGCTAATAGTTGGAAAATAACTAAAAAAACCATAATAAATGCTCCCAACAGGTAGCACATTATTGAAGTGTTTGTGACTTGATGCTCAACTACTGAAGGTACAGTACAATGGGTTATTGATGGACACACATGTGGGAACCACAGGAGTGCCAAGAGAACTCATTGTTATCAGCACTGCATAATATAGTGCTGAATGAATTAACTATGGTGATTGCTTAAAATGTACCTTTTTGTGTAATAGCCCTAATTATCAGCAACCCTTTACAATGAGTGGATAATCGTTTTTAATTCCTTCAGCATTCATTGTAGTAACATTAATCATGATGAGCTCATTTGGTTTTAATGTGAATATAATATGTGATACCACAGGAATACCACTGAAATTTAGCAGTATATAATGCCTGCTTACTATACAAGGTTATCATAAATTCCCTTCATGCACAGTGAATGCTAGCTGAACGCTCAGGGTGTTGCTTGGTTGTTCAGCTGTCTTTGGAAATATCTGCTCAACAAAGTCCAAGTCACCAACAAAGCTGTTTTGGAATAGACTGAGACTTGAGGCTTTCCAGAGCTCGCTTCATGTGGGGCATTGATAAATCCAGGATAATCTAAGGAGAAACTATTTTCTTTAAGTCAGATGAGATGTGACTCAGTAAACAAAGTGAGCCCTGTATGTAGGCTGTATATCTGTGCAATGTATCTAGGCAAAGATCCTTACCATCAAGTAAACTGAGCCAGCAATTTAATAATGAGTCTCTTGCAATTAGTACTAGACTGGTTACCCAGTGTAACTCATTCCCTAAGCCAGTATATCCCTGAGGAGATTGATATTTCCTGATCAGAATACATTACTTATAGCTGCTTAATACACTTTTTATAAGTTCCTTAATTCTGTGGCTTGATCAAAAGTGGCAATGACTGATTAATTGCTTTATCCATTGTCTATTTTAAGTAGTGACTGGTTTGGCGAGTGTCTTTGTTTAAAGTATTAGACTACATGCTTCTACACAGAGTCCTAAAAAATAAGCAGTCCCAATATACTTCTCTGGGGCACAAATGTCTTCTGTTTTTTCAATATCTGGGATTTTGGAAAGAAATAGTCATTTGCGGTTGACCTGTTATCTGCACTAACTAGTACATGGGGAAGACACACATTTCCACATATACTATTAAGATATTAATCATTTCTTGTCGCTCTTGGAGACATAAAGTTCCAGTCACAATTCATCTGTGCAGAAGCACTGCAGACAGGCACAAATATAGACCTTGCCTGTCTGTAGAAGGTGTTTGATATGATTATTTCTATGCACTGATTAAAAATAAACTTGCATGAGCATTCAAGAAATTCAACTCTATTTTAGTCAGTCCTAACAGACCAGAAATTTAAAGCTCCCTTTTTGAAAGCCATAAGTTAGACTCTGCAAATTTTCTAAAGTTACAGTGCTAGCTCAGATTTTTCTGAACTGTGACAGTGCACATCGCTGACACCTTTTGTTTCTTTCAATTGTTTATTTTTCCAGCAGTTTTTGGTGAGTGAGCATCAAACCTGCAGCGCTGTGACAATTTATTTTAACAGAGGATGTGGTCCCTGATAGGTTTAGAGGCTCTACAAAAATCTATACTGCTATACTATTTACCTATTTATAAATGGCTTGTGCTAGCAGTAATGAATTTAGAGGTTTCTGCAACTGCTTTTTTCATGACACATTTCTGCAATCTTTGCAAATACCTTGACACAAAAATTCAAGAAGTAATTCTATTTCTAAGCTCCCTTATCTCTTCTATTTTATCTTTTAAGGAACTTAGGACCAGGATTATCTTCATGTTAAACCTTGTACAAAGCCGAACACTTTATCGATGTTAAAAATGAAACTATCAAGGAGAAACTAGCTGTTTAAGGGCTTTGCTGTTCTCTTTACTTCTACTCATGAGAGTGAATGAAAGTTCATGCTCTTTTAGTGCCTTTTTAAGGAATTATGTTATGTGAAGGTATGCAGCAGTGCCATAATGGAATTTCAAAAGAGAAGTGGACCACTACATGTTTGATTAGATCTGCCAGACATTCAGGATTGACCTGGAGGGTACAAGTTTCAGGTCAAGTGTCTGTTTTAGACTGACACTCAGACCATTAAAAGTCCAAGTTGGCTTGTGAACAACACAGATATAAGACTGGCTCTCCATGGCAGCTCTGAGACTGAACTCTGAGACAATTCAGGCAGGGGAATGTTTGATTAAAATAAAATATTCACCTGTAATGTTACAATTCCATGGTAAAAACAGTACTCAAATTGCCCTTTTTTGATATAAATAAGCTATTAAACTTGTCCAGTAGTCAGACCTCTATTCCCTGATAGTATTCCTGAATAGGAAGATGCTATTAATGATTATGATAACATGATAATGTTTTGTTTTCCACACACCTTTGAAAATTATATTATCAAAATACCATGTACAGTTGTATCTTTCAAAAGAGACCTATGTATTCAATTTATTTGGTTAGCTTTTTCTGTTGAATTTCAGAAAGTATTAAAAAGTATCCCTTGAATTATTTTTTTCCCCAGAAAATACATTGACACCCTCCCGGCTCCCCTCTCCTCCTCCCACCCCCACCCCCCCAAGTAATGTTGGTCAAAAAAAATAACCATTTTCACAGAAGTGAATTATAATCCATACAATTATTTTAGCTCCTGATAAAGTCACTCACAATTTTTTTCTTTTCTTTTGTTTTGTTTTCTGGGAAAATCTAGTGCTGTGTCAGATTGTAAAATATAGAATAAAATAAGAAAAATCTTGATGTTAATAGAGTCTAGGAATGGGAAATAAGATTAGAGGTGACATATTGTTATCAGCCACGAGGCTGATATCCAGGCTGTGAGGAGGAAAAAACAAAACAAAACAAAACCAAAAACAGCTATTCTGTGTTAGCCATCATATCAGGCCTCTATTTGTTATAGAATGCAAAAATAATTGTCACCTTAGGGCTGCATGTAGCAGTATGAATTAGCCATGGGTAATATGAACTGTGGGTTTTTTGGGCAACTTACAGCTTGTATAGCTTGTTGCCCAAAAGGAAGCTCATGGTCACACAAATTCACATTAGACATTCTTGCTTTTAAGCTCAATAAAATGTATATTAAAAAAGATTTTTCTAAAAAAATCTGGTGCCATTACAACCCCTGGTAGATGAACCATGTCAGCATTCAGTTATCTGAATTTGAAACCCTGCTTAACTTAGTGCACATTAAAAGCTAACCTTTCTCTCTCTCTCTCTTTTTTTTTTTTTTTTTTATCAACTGTAATCAAGTCAGGACTGTAGCTTTCAATTATGCTTGTCCAACATTTGAGCTCTTGAGTCTTTTGTGAAGACTTACTGCTGAGTGCAAAATGTGAGATAAGTTGCAAATGTTTAGACATGATGACAACTCACAGGTCTGATTGATTACTAAGGAAGGATAAATAGAAGGTGTTTTTTTTTAAAGGTGTTTTTTTTTTGTGTGTGTGGTTTTTTTTTTTTTGAATGTTTTGAGCCGTTTCTTAGTGAGAAAATCACCAAATTAGAAAGATTCTCGTACTTGAAGGAGATATGGAAAAGCCTATTTAAACAAATCAGTTAATGTTTCATGCTTTCTTTTTAATTTATGATTTACACTGAAATGGCCAAATTTAATTCTACCATAACTGACAGCAGCATGAGGTCCAAAAGTTCTCTATCTCCAAAGAACCAAAATGCAATATTACCCTTTGATCATGCCTTGTTTCCAAAGGTTTCATTATTCACTCTCTTTATTTGGATGACATTTTATTGCACTCTTAAAGCAGTCTATACTGCTTTATATAAAGCAAGTTACAATTAGTATCTCACTGAAATTACCATCAAATTTTGATTTACACTTAAATGTCCAGGAACAAGACATAAATCCTAGTGTTCTGATCTCATTGAAGTCAATGGTGAAATTGCCAAGGATGTAAAAAGATCTGGATCATGTATTATGAATTTGTCAGCTACATGCCTTTAAAAGAGAAGTTTGTTGGGCTGTATATATTTTGGGCTGTATATATTTTTGGCTGCCCTGGCAGCCAGGAGGGCCAACCGTAGTCTGGGATGCATCAAGCACAGCATTGCTAGTCGATCGAGGGAAGTGATTGTCCCGCTCTACTCTGCGCTGGTGTGGCCTCACCTCAAGTACTCTGTGCAGTTCTGGGCACCACAGTACAAAAAGGACATTAAACTGTTGGAGAGCGTCCAGAGGAGGGCGACGAAGACGGTCAAGGGCCTAGAGGGGAAGAGATATGAGGAGCGGCTGAGGTCACTGGTCCTGTTCAGCCTGGAGAAGAGGAGGCTGAGGGGGGACCTCATCGCAGTCTACAGCTTCCTCGCAAGGGGGAGTGGAGAGGCAGGTGACCTATTCTCCATAATCACCAGTGGTAGGACCCGCAGGAACGGTGTTAAGCTGAGGCAGGGGAAGTTTAGGCTGGACATCAGGAAGAGGTTCTTCACCAAGAGGGTGTTCGCACACTGGAACAGTCTCGCCATTGAAGTAGTCACTGCACCAAGCCTGTCTGAATTTAAGAAGCAATTGGACTGTGCACTTAGTCACATGGTCTAAACTTTTGGGTAGACCTGTGTGGTGCCAAGAGTTGGACTCAATGATCCTTATGGGTCCCTTCCAACTCGGGATATTCTATGATTCTATGATTTTCCATTTGATAATATAAGATCATATAATGGCTATCCAAGAGATTAATATGATTTTGGCACTATAGAAAAATCTTCCTAGGCTACAGTGCTGATGTATGGGTGCCCGTGATCATCAAAGCAGCAGGTCAGGGTAATATCATGTTTTAATAAATAAATGCAGCATTAAGAAGGCATATTGGATATTTATAGAATGTAGACACCTGATAAAATTACTCTAGAATAAGTCCACCAGGAGTCTAAAATAAGGAGTAATTATGCATACATTCAGACCTGGTGTGAGAAACAAAACAAAACAAAACAAAAAAGCACCACAAAGAACTATTGAGAAACATCAATCATGCCTTCCTACTAAATCTGTCAAGAACCAGAGAATATGTTATTAGCCCCCATGGCTGTCACAACAGGGATTGAAACAGCTACCTCCTGAACTAAAATAGTCCGAGTTGCAACAGCTTCAGTTTAAGAACCATGTCTCTACAGTCAGAGATAAGTGGGGATTTCTAACTATGCTCACTGACTTGGGGTGGGGGGATCAGTCTCATTCAGAGAACTGAATTTGAAGAGCAGTAGACAGAGAAATGTTCACATGCAGATGCAGGACAGGGCCTTATTTTGATATTGACAGAATGCAATTAGCTAATTTGAGTCAGAAAGATGTTTGATTTTTTTGCATCTTCTGTAGCAGAGTGAAAAAAAGCCTACAGAAACAGAACCAGACCATTTAGGAAAGTGTGATATCAGTGAAGTCAGATGCCATACTTCCTGAAAATATCCTGGAACCATTGTAGTAAGATAAATATGATCTAAAGCTACAAATTGAAATCTAACACAGTCCTCCACACTGGAATCATATCTTCCCTCATCTATTTTTTCAAAAGGCTTTATGTCTTGAATTGAAATACTGCCCACTTTCATATTATATTTCTTTCTCAATCCTCATATGCAGATAACTCAAATCTGCAGTTTTTCTGTATACCATCTTTTTCACATGGTCTCTAGATCTACCTCATTGGTAAAAATAAAATCTCATCATCTCTATCTCAGTCACTAAAATACACATTACTTTAATTCTTTTCATTTATTATTATTATTATTATTATTAATTAACAACAACAGCACCACCACAACAACAACAACAACAACAATAATAATAATAATACCACTGGAATGGATCATCTGTTATTTTGCCAATCATGCTTGCAAGTGGTTCTTTTTCTGTTGTGTTGTGTCAGAGTTGATCTGTACATCTTGCTTTTCAGTATCTTCCATACCTCACCATCACTCTGCTCTGGGCATATATCTACAATGGCCAACAATGTTTTTTTACAGTCTTCTCATTAAGAAATACACTTCTAGGCATGCAGCTGCATTGCATTCCCACTCTGGTTTATCCCAGCGCTGGTCCCTAAGGACTCAATTAATTAGCTATTAAACTGCAGTCTTCTTCGTCCTCTTGGCCAGTAACATAAGACTTTATCAAAAAAGTTAATAATTCTAAAAAACTTCTTCATGGTTCGGTCATGCTGTTGCTTACTATGGTTAGGTTAGGACTACTACAACAGTTTGTTGGGACTGTGTAAAGATGCACAAAGGTACCATTCCCAATTTCAAGCAGCATGGTAAATCCTTCCTTAAAACTCTGGTCATCTGTTCATCTGTAGAAGTGGGTGAAGGATATTGTTTTGGTTTGGTGTCAAGTATTGTAATTATGGAGAAATAAAATAAAGGTTTATATGAAATGAATCTTTAGGAAGTTTTCAGCAAAAAAAGGGAAAGGAAAACAAAACACTTCATTTTTCCTTTGGATACTACAGATTTTTTTATTAACATTGACTTTTAAACACAGAAATGTCATTCCAAAATAAGCTTAAAAAGGTTTACTTAATAAATGTAAAACTGAACCCTTTTGTTAATTTCTAACCCTCATCCATACTTTATTTGACAGAAGTACCTACTCAATTCAACCCAGAAATTCTGTTTTCCAGTAAATATTATATTCAATGGAAAAAAGTCACCTGGCTACAAAATCTATGCTCTCTTATCCCATTGCTCTCTTACAGGAACCACAACCTGTAATAGTGATGAAAATTTGATCTTCTTTGCCCCTTTTGTCTTTTATCAACCTCTTGTCTCTTGTAAGAAAAACTTATTTTTTTATTTTTTCATTACCTCACAGCATAGTGAGTCTGAGGTCAGGACTGAGACTTTTAAATGTTATCATAATACAAAACTATACGAAGGAGGACAAGATGATAGTTTCTGTCTTCAGAAGTGAAGAAAATGTCTTTTGTAATCATAGATTTATGTATTGTATGGTCATGAAGGGGGAAATTAGGCTGTTGGACATCCATATTTTGTAAGTCTTTAAAATACTTCAATATGTGCATATTTATATGTACACAGTTAATTTTTTTTTGTTTGTTGGGATTTTTTTTTTGTTTTTAAATATGGTATTTAATATTAACAGTGGCATCTCAGTGTATAAATCTCTGGGAAATACATTTCAATAAGCAGACTTTCACTAATTTCCTCTTCCTTTGGATACATTAAGGAAAATCAAAATACCTTAAGAGGGCTCCTGAAGCTCCTTCATAGCATGGGTTATCCACAACTGTGGTGGCTGGAACCAGCACCTTGAAGTGAAAAACCGGTGTGAGAAAAGATGTCTTAAAAGATTTCAAACATTTGTCCAAGCTCTGGCAAATTAACAACACAATTTCTGAAAACATTAGGTAGTGTATTAATGTATCTTCTTGAAATACAATGCAAAACAAAAAGAACCAACTAGAACCGATGGAAAAATGATCTGAAGTACCTTGCATATGGGTTAAACATAATTAGTTCATAAGACTTATTATTAGATAATTTTTCAGTTTTTCCAGAGAAGTCTTAAAGAAAATCTTGAACCCGTTCTTGGGTTAAGAGGGAGAAATATCATGGTATCTGTGTTAGAGCTTTGACATTCACCTATCTTTTTGTAAATCTACAGTACAAAATACACTCATTTATCTTAAAATTGTAGAGATACCTGCCATTGGCAGCAACCACAATGAAAACTCAAATCTTTTTTCTCTCATCATTGAATTTATTAGCTGACAATCATGTGTGATTTCACATATAGTTGAAATATGCTTGGAACAGTTACCAAGTTATCCTCACTTTCATTTAAGTGTGGAAGAATCATTTCTATGATTTTTTGGGGGAGTGCTTTTTATTTTTTTTTCTTTTTAAAGAAAGTGTATTGAGTCACAATGAATGTCAAATTCTTCAAAAAGTAAAAGACAGTGTTTAGTGAGAAACTTTCAGCCTTTCATTTTCCAAGTACAGTAGTCAAAGGGAGACTTTTCTTCAACACTCTATCATTACCCCTTCATCCCCTCTGACATTTTGACATATCATCATTTCCATGATCTCAAGCATGTATACATTGATTTTTCAATCATTCTCTATTAAACCCAACAAAAGAAATTTAATGATCCAATTGAATCAATACAGGGGAAATAACTGCTAGTTTCAATGCTATTAAAAGATTCAAGCTACTCTTAAAGTTTTCTTTTTTGTTGTTTTTTGAACTGAAATAAATTAGAAGAAGGTTGTTCCCTCTGAAATCACAAATCATATTTGAATGAGGGGATATTGAAGGGCTCGCAGGCAGTGAAATCATCTATAGTCCTAGAGACTCAGGATCCTTGCCAGGGCCTAGGAGGTGCTCATGGCTGGCAGGGACATGCTACCCTCTAAAAGGGTACTTCCTCAATGTTGCTTAGCTCGACTGAGGTCTGATGCAGCTCCTTTGATATAGTCTCTGGGTTAGAGCAGGACCACAGCTTACCTTCCCCTCAGGGAGCTACTTCTGTATGGAGGACAAAATTTATGATGCATTTGAGAAATGCAGTTGTGAGTGATGTTTGCACTATGGCACATAGAGATAAGGTGCTGTTTGTGCACTAGCACAGAACCAGTTAGTTTGTAACATGGATGTCTGCTGAGGATTTCTCATGCATTGTCTGTATATTGTAGGAGTCTATCTCTAAATGTGCTGTCAATTGGCATATTTCCAAAAGATAAGAACTAATATAAAATTTGAAGGATCTGTGCTTTATAAAGAGGCTAGGAAAGTCATTACATCAACTCTGCAGGGATGAAAGCCTTGTATTCTGGAACCCATACTGGAAGATAACTAGTCCTGTTGGTTCCCACTGAAGATTTCATTTTTTATCAGCAGAAAAAATTCTGACTTAGTCATATGTATTGGAACAGAGACAGTTCTGGCATTTTGTGAATACTTGATGAGCAGATGTAAGTGTTGGCAGAGCAGTTCCAGGGAAAACAGTGGCTGATGGAAAATTCTGTGCTGTTACCTCTTTAAGGGGTGTAATAGGAAACCTTTTCTCTTCCAGTCACCTTGGGGAAGAATAACTGAACATAACTTAACTTTTTCCTTTATTAAAAAAAAAAAAAAAGGATATGTCAGATATGTCTTTATAGCATCAAAACACTTGAGCCTTTTTTATAGCCAATTAGGCAAGGTGTAAGGCTGCAGCTGCCCTAAATCCCTTTGTAAAAGATGAGAAAACTGGGTGTTTTTATACTGACTTTTATGACCCCAGGTATTCAGCGAAGATCAAATTCGTCTTGCATAAAGCCCTGAACAAAATGATTGGCCTAATGTAAGCAGATGGTCCTGCAGGGTCAGGAGCTGAAACGCTGGGCCCACATGTAGATTGGTTTTGGCTTGTGCCACAGAAGACCACAACTTCACAGTCCTATCACAACCTTGACTCAGACCGGTCAAACCTGTGGAAAGGTTTAGTTATCTTGGAGAGATGACTGTGCTCATGTGGCTACACTGATTCAGGATGTGGGGTAACATGCCTAGGGAGAGCCAGACTCTCCTGTAAGATTCAACACAGCTCCAGCAAAGAGAGAAAGAAGGAAAAGGAATTTTAAAACCCAGAAGAGGGCATTACATGTGGGGGTTTTGAAACTGGGGAAAAGATATTTGGGCCTAAAGGACTTGGAAATATATATATATATATATATAGGGAAATGTATATATGGAAAAGATGTAAGAAAGAATTGAGTCTCTCAAGCTCTGTCTTTTTTCTTAGATCTTTTTCAAGCATTGTCATATACTTGTAGGGTTGTGTGCTCTCATGCACAGATGCCTAAGGTGTCTATCAAGCAAATAAAAAGTCCATTCAATTTTAATGTTTCAAATAAGATGATATAATTATTTGTTAGTTTACAAGAAATTTCCTTTCCTAATCTTATTTTGCATATTTTTCACTATGTTGAGTAATTTCGGAAGCTAGCTGGATACTGTTTCCTTCATGGAAGCAGATGCAATCTTCTATTATATCAATCAATTTATTATATTAATCACAGTTCTCAATATATTCAGAATTTCTCTGTTTCATACAAATCAGTCTAAAATAATCAGCAACCTGCCGTGCAATGATTGCAATTAGAGTTGTGCAAATCTTGTCCGTTTCAGTTGTAGTGCTTTCACAAGAATACTTTCTTTTAGAAATACTTTTCTTTTTAACTGATTCACTGTTTGAGTCTGTGTGCCAAGGTAAAAATAAAATTGCCCACTGATTGTTCATAACATAATTGAAGAGTAACCTCACATGGACTTCCTAAACAGATTTGTCAGCACTCAGTTGAACATTTATGAAACCTAGCTGAAATTCAGCACATTTTTATTTTCCTCTCAGTTTTTGCAGTAGTGTCTCTTTCACACTTGGTAGTTTCCATATCATCCCAGTGATCTAAGAATTGAGGTAGTTTTTTTTTTTTTTTTTTTTGGTTGGTTGGCTGGTTTTAGCTTAGAAAGTTTAGTTTTTTTGTCCACACTCGAAGTATTTTTGAAATTTTGGAAATAAAGAAGTTAATATATTATTACTCTTTCACTGCTACTTTATGCTTGTCCAAAATCCTTAAACAGTGCTCTGAGCACCTAAGCCATGATCTTTGCAAGTATTTGAAATACAATTTTTCAAGATTACAGAAAGCATAAGGCTACAAAATTTCATGCCTTCACACTTCTGCAGCTTTAAGAAATGTCTGAATTAAACATAATGGTGCCTCTGAGATGCTCCTATTATAGCTGACAGATGCCAAGGCCTGTACATGATAATGTGTTCATATCATGGCGAAAAACAAAGCTGTATCATACAGAGATTATGCAGCTCCACAGCTGGACCAGCCAGGCCTGTCTGCAAACAGAACAATAGACACCTCCAATCCTCCATGACATTAAGTTGACAGTCTTTATCTGCCATTGTTACTTAAAACATGGGAAAAGTGTTTCTTTGAAAATTCCAAAAGGCACCGGATGCACTGCAGTTCCCAGCCGACCATTTGTTTGTACAGCAGAGCTGAAGCAGGCTATAGTTCTGGACTAGTTAGTTATACACCAGTGACCAGAGAATCGCATACATGTCTCCAAGCCCACTGTGTTCCCTGACACATGTCTTTTAGACTATTATGTAGGATTTGGACAATGAATCTTTCCCACCCCTAAAATAAAGGGAATTTCTGAATAGACAATGTTTCAATATAATATTGTTCCACTCTCCAGTGTGTAAAGACTAATATATATATATATATATTAAGTATAGCTACAATGGGGTCATTTAGCATGTTAAGGAATGACAGACGGTGAAGATTTTGCAGTCTTCCAGCAAATAAATGTATCTTCTTTTCTGGATAAAAATAAAACTGTTACTTCTTAGTGTTTGTAATCTCTGAAAAAACAATCTTCTGTCCAGTGGGAATGAAAGTTTAATGCTGCAGACAGTATAGGTGTATTATTCTAAATCATAATATGTTCCAGAAATCTGCAGTGCTTTGTAGCATGGTTGTATTTTAATAAGGAAGGATGGAATAAAGAACATTTTTTATGAGCTCCTGTTTTTTGAACTAAGAAAATAAGGTTTATTATTCAGACTATTCAGATTTTAAATGGGAATTCTTGGAATTAATGATGTTACTTACTGTAATTTGGACACGTGTGTATGCACCTGTATACATTCATATATATAGAACACCTCCAGTATTAATTTTACAGCACATCCATATTTCAAAGTGAGGTGTTTTTGGACTGTAATGAATTGAAAAATAAATAAATAAGGAAGACTTCAAATAGAATTTACAATAACAAAATACATCCTAAGAATGCTTGATCACCATGTAGTGAAAGCAAAAAAAAAAAAAAAGGAAAGGAAAGAACTCCACAGTTCACAGTCTCCTGTTATTCATTTGTTTCTTTAAAATACTAGCTGTACTTTGTCTCTTTTATTTTGCATAATAATAAAATGTGAGAGCAATCACAGTATTGGGAGTGCAATTAGGCTTCAGCACAAAAGAGGCTGGAGTCTCAAGACACAATGGAGGTGCTGAGGTAGTGCTGTAGATTTCAAATGAAAGGATAATTGGGTGGACCCAATAACACTCTAAGTCGTAAGCACCCAAATTTTTAGTGGCCTGTCTTTGGAACTACTGCACAGAGTAGTTATAAGACAAGCAGATACACTTTTTAAATATCTTGAGATTGTGGTGGCAGACATATGTTCCATTTCACCCAGCCTCCTTACTCATGCATATATGTTAAATTAGGAAAAATGTGGGACCAGCTCAGACAGAACTGATCTTTTGCACAGAGTAATATTTAGCATATAGAATAAACAAAAAAGTACCCATAAAATAATTGTTTCCAACAGGTCATTCAGTTTATAGAATAATTTAAAACCACTTAGAACAGTTCTTCATCAAATTATGAACAAACTCTTCCTTATTTGGGAGTGGACATTCCAAGGGGAAAAAAAGAAAAAAGAAATGGGAGTAGATACAAAAATGATATCTAATGCTTAAATCTGGATCTGATAACACAGTACTTCACTCTAAAAACCTTGAGAATGGTAATTATTATACTGAGAGATTTATATTTTTATTAGAGAAACACTGTGGTTACCAGTGGTTACCAGTCAAGAGTGCTTTTGAACTCCATGAAACAGTCTCATCTTTACCCCATCTCTCTTTAATCAATAAAATTCAGCACAATTTTTCATTATTGAGAAAAACAGTTTTCCTGAAGTGTGATTCTGTACGAGTAAATTTAATATATTAGGAGTCTCTCACAATGTTAGACTAGGAGCAACAAAGAATATCTATCCATGAGTTTATTTGTCTTATAACAGTATTGAAACAAGACATTTTTGTATTTTGCTGAGAAATAACACTTCCTACTCAAGTGATGTTGTAAGTGGTCAACATGTGACATTTGAAATATAGCAACTGCAGTTCAGCCAAGAATTTGGAATATAGTTCTTTTAAGGAAATGAGTTATATGTTCTACTCTCAAGAAAGCACTTAAGTCCTCCTGACTTAAATTTTAAGCACATGTTTTTACTTTGTCACATTTATATAGCATTAATCACATACTTACTGCTTTGCTGAATGGGGATGGTATTACACATATGCTTAAAGTTAAGCATTTGATTAAGTTTTTGCTATGACACTTTGCACCATGCACTATAGGACATCTAAAGGAAGTTTTAGCAGATTCAGAAAGTTCTAGACAGAGAGCCTAATGCTCCAGCACAGCTATCATTTTACATTGACATCAACAGAACTTTCCTAATTTTGAGCATTGTAATTGAAAACAATATTGGACCTCAATATTGAGGCAGACCCACCAGGTCTGCTCCGCATCATCGTTGTTGTCATCATTGCCATTATCATCATGATCACCATTATCAATTCATGAAATGAATAAGTGGGGTGGGTCACAAAGCTGTTGCAGTTACTAAATGATTCACAGCTATTGCAGGTAATGCTAGTTTTTGCTACATCACAGCAGCAGAAAGGAGCTTCTGGCATCTCCTAAGAGATAATTGCAAAAGTTGTCATTAGAAATGAAATTGTTTTACCTCACAGCCCAAAGGTATGGAATTGGAAATGTGAAAAATGCTCTCAGTTATCATAGAGGTACTGGCAGATAGCAGGTATTTTGATCCCTATATTTTTGAGAATGTATTATTTAAAATGATTTGGATTTCTGTTCTTGGTATTTGTTATCAAAAAACAACACATGAAGTTTCAATTCTTATTTAAAATTCATATTAATAATGTATCTTACCATACCTAAATTAGTCATGGTAGGTTTGAACTCAGTATGCCTCTTTTCCGGCCTGACAATCAATTCCACCCTCATATTTTTCTTTTTTCATTTACTTTACTTTTTTAATGATCTAATTATGCATTCATTATTGTTTTCATATAAAATTTGGAGAGAGATATTTGTATACTTCTTAATGCCAGTTGTCAGACTTTCTACCACATTTCTTTGATTGTTTTATTATCCTTCCATACTAACCCATAGCCCACATTCTCTGGGATCACATTTGCTTTTCCACACATTAAAAGATCATTTCCCAGACTGAGAGGAAGGCCATATGCCTCGTTACCTTTTCTCACTCCTTCTTTTTGCTGTCCCTAGAGAATCACTGATGCTTTTCACCCTTACCAAAATCCATGTCTTGGAATAAACCTGCTAAAGTCTCCTTGGTTTTGTTCCAAAGGTCTTACCCCAAGCCACTTGCCACCAGTCCTCTTCAGCAGTTCTGCAATTGCGGGTCACTGTCCCCATCATGTCCCTTACTTCTCCCTGTTGTTGCCACTGCCTCTCACCTTTCACATTTTGAGGGGGAGAAAAATAGTTCTTACTTCACCAAAATGTAAAATAGTATATATTTTTCTCTACATTTCTTCCAGTTTCAGTCACACAGAAATTAGGATTCACTTCACTGTATAATTGTTGAAGTATGTGATCAGAGTGCAGCTTGCACAGACTGAGTGAGAGAAAGGCAGACCCTTGGCTTCGCTGCAAAACCTCCCAGCAATGCCTGGGAAGAGAATGGGTTTGGGTTTGTGTCTCTAGCAGCTTTTCAGTTTGGGAAAGTTATATATATTCTTGAGCTTTTGCTCATCTCAAACTTTCACTTAAGAGTTCATTATACTCTGAGGTATCTCAGGAAGAGGACTCAGCAAGAGTCCCTTGGGCAGCAAGGCTTCATCTGTAGCATGAATTATCATGCTTGTGCTAATGCCAGGATGCTTCCCAGGCTCTGCCTGACATTGAGAGAATTTTGTTTCTCCATAGTTAGCAAAACACCTTATTATGGAGATAAAGAAAGGTAAAGAAACAGAACAATGAATAACAGGTCTCCATTAAACAGATTTTTTCTTGTTCTTAACCTAATGATGTATTTAAAAACAACAAAAACAGGAGAGACATATCAAAATAAATGACCCTCTCTGCCTTCAATGTGAAATTGTCCCTATCAGAAATTCATGTGTGTCACTTAATGGCTAGGAAAGCTCAGCCTAAAAGCAGCATCTGCTTATCAATTGGCTTTTGCTTTTTATGCAATATTCCAGCTGGGTTGGCTGAAGCACAAACAGGTGAAAATGACTTTTCCAAGGTCATTCTGTGTGAACTCAGCTCATACTAATACTGAGGGCTTACTGATTCCCTGTCCTTCCTATAAGCCATCACGTATACATTCCTATGTAGTTAAATCTTTGAAATGATGTACCATCTTTTGATGATACATTCTTTAAGAAATCCAGTTGTTATGAAATGAAATTATATTTACTGTAAAGGCAATGATCTTGTGACTTTATTTGATATGCAGGTGAGTACTCACATTTCCATAGGAATTTCATTGTAATTCAGGATCCTTTAAATACTAATTAAGTTGTCTCTTCAAGGTTATTTTATTATAATGTTCATACGGTCCTTTTTTTTTTTTTCCTTCAAAGTAAAATTTAAGCTGATCTGTCAAACTCAAATTAAGGTCCTAAACCCTGGACTCTAAGGAGTATATAAGTAAAAAGGTACAAGAAGTTTTAACTGCTTCAGTGATGAAAAAAGTTAGTATGTCGGGCAAACATACTATGAATTACCCAAGCATCTATTAAAAAGTGAGAATAATAAAGAAATCCCTAACCAAAAACTGTGCTAGACCACTTAATTTTATCTCCCTCCAGGGAAAGCTCGGGGTACCAAGACTGAGTCAAGAAGTAACCAAAAACCTTACATAGAGAATCCTATGACTGACATAGCATCCTAACAAAAATAGAGTTGATCATCTTGAAATAAGGTAGATTCAGAACAGAAGAGGCAACATGGGATTAAGGCTGCCAGAAATACTGTAGAGTACTGAGACCCTTATCAGGCAAATCAGCAGGAACTCTAGCTCTTGGGTATGGCACAGTTTTCTGTGCCTTTACACAAAGGGGCTTGATGGTATTATTTACACATCTGTTTGTCTATATAGCTATCAGATTACAATTGTATTTAAGTGATTCATATCTCAAATAGGAAGATGACATTTAGAATGATGAATAGTTTCCTAAATGCTAACTGAGCATTTAGGAAAATTATTTTGTGACAGATTTTTCTTTCTCCAGCCACCCTAGACCCCATGTATGTATAATCCGTGTAACAGAAGTATGCTCCTTGCAACATTCCACCCTGAGGAATGATTTGTTCTTTATAGATAGGTGAACTAAATGAAATGTAAAATTTGCATGAACATTTTTAACCAGTTACCTTTTCACTCATAGGCAAAACATGGGAGATAAATCAGAGGAAGGAAGAACACAACCGTGCAAGTAACTTCCTTCCCTTTCATCATCCACAGAATGCTTTGGTTTATGATCAGTCCTTTCTGGGGTCCTGGGTTCTTTCTGTGGCCTTCTCTGTTCAGCCCTCAGGCTCAGGTCTTTCCTTCTGATACCAATCTGTTCAAGTCTGGTAGTCAAAAAATTTTCCCATTGATCATGTTTGCTCCTTTTATAGTAGAAGTTCTTAACATCTCTTCCATTGTTTCTTCTTCTCTGCTGATCAAACCTTGTGCCCTGCAGACAACTAGTTATCTGATCATTAGGATGCCATTCTTATTTAACTTCCAAGGGTAAAAATTTGCTGGGTAAGGGATGAGCCCATCTTTATGAATATATTTTCAAACTCAATTCTTTTGAGTGCAGTTCCCTGGCTTTAATTAACTTGTAAAATCACGTGAATACATGGATAATGGCAACACAGACCCTACATAACTGCTAGAAAAACTGTCTTTCAAGGATAGCTGGCCTCCAAATGGCAGCATACTGAAAAGTAATAGCACTTGCTGTCCAGTGAATCCTGTCCTGTGCCTTCTGCACTGTCTAGCTTAGCTTTGAGTGAAAAACAAAACAAAACAAACAAAACAAAAATAAAACAGAACAAACTGTCTTAGATTAAAGGTTTCTTTTTCTTTTCTTTTTTTTTTTTTTTCCTCTCATGAGTCTTGAGATTTTCTACTGTAAGTGGATATAAGTAACTAGAGAACAGGATATAAGATTTTTTTTTTTTCAAAATAAGGGTGGTCAAATACTGGTACAGGCTGCCCTGAGAGGTTGTGGAATTTTTGTCCTTGGAGATATTCAAAACTAGACTGAATATGACCTTGAGCAACCTGGTCTAACTTCGAAGTTGGCTGTAACTTCAAAGCTGGCTCTGCTCTGAGAGGGAGGTTGGACCAGATGATCTCCAGAGGTCCCTTAAAACTTGAATTATTCTGTTTCTGTATCAAATGCAGCATTACCTTGTGCAGTCCAAGAAGAGCTTTGTATAACATGAAAGCACAAAATATGTGCTATGTTCACAGCTTTCTAACATAAAGAACATCACTTTCTAGTCAATCCCTAACCAAATCCTTTATTCAAGTACTTAAATTTCTCTTTGCCTCATTTTTGTCTGTAAAATGGGAAGATTATTATACATCTTCAAGTGCTTGAATTAAATAGAAAATGAATGCAGAGAAGGAGTTCATCCTCTGGAAAAATAAGCAAAATGTTAAATTTTACTATCAAATTCTGTTCCATTATAGCTACAGTTGTACCAATGATATTTTTATGAAAATTATTTGTATTACCTGTTTGAACCTCTAAATGGAATAAAGACTTCACAAATGTCTTCACAAGCATGTGACCCTTTGCATTCCTATGTTGTGTTTCTAAATTTATGTATTGAGGAATGGTTGGAATATTCTTGCACTTTATCGAGTTACTACACAAATAGTTCAGATCATACTTTTTTTTTTTTTTTTTTTTCTGAAACTGTAATACCAGGCTGTAAGAGAGCTCTGTGAGATTGAGGACTTTTAAGTAGACTCATGAGATTAGTAGCAAATGTTTTTCCAATTAGAAACAGCAATTGGCACTTCTTGATATCTGGTCCTTTACTAACATATTTTTATTAAATTTTGTTTTGAGCACATACTTGGAGTATAAGAGGTGTGGTTTATTTCCTTTTCTAAAACAGAAATTTTATTTTGGAAATACTGCCTATTATTTCAAGTGGTCAACAAGTATTCACTCCGTGACTTCAAATTACCGTTTGGATTTGATATTCATTTTTTCTGCATCTACATTAAAAAGCTAACAGTACATATTAACAGCATGAAACATGAAATATCTCTGCCAAACTTGGTCAATAATTGCATAGCATTTCCAGCTATAATTAAAATCTTTCATAGTTTATATTCATATAGCATTCTTTGAGGTTAATTGGGTTTCTATCACTGCAAAATCATTTTCATGTGATATATTTCACTTGTTTCAAATTGCACATTAGTTCATTGAAAATGTACAGTATGTTTCTTAATTTGAAAGTCTGTAGAATTTTAAGTTACAGTATCAAAACAGCTAATTCCTAGCTTCTAATAACATTCAGAAAAATAAAGCCTTTTTTATTTTGGGGATAATGACATTAAACTAATGCTAGCATAAGACTGAAGGTCAGGCTCTTCCAAGTATTGGGATTACCTCACCTAGCTAGTCATGAAGCTGGGGGACTTGGATCCACTTGGACAAGATCAGAGGTCCTAATTTTAGGGAAATAAACAAGCAACACCACCTGAGTGACTGCTGGGGCAATACTTCTTGAGCACATATTTTAACACTTTTCTTGGCATATGGAGGCAGCATCAAGCTAAGAGAAGCTTGGATATGAAAATTAAAAAGGGGTGCTAAGGAGGAAGTATAGACAGTCATATAGAGTTAAGGCCTTTAAAACATTGTAGACTGAGAACCCAAAGACAGTAAATTACTGGAGCCTTTTAGAATCACAGCTGAGATTTCATTCTGTGTGAAATATGACTGCTATTATGATTTGGAAATCATAATATTGAAACTCCTGAAAATGTGTTCACACAAAATTTGAGTCATAATGGGAGTGAGTCATTCTGTCTGAAGTGTCTAATTTGGAAAGCTAGTCTTTGTACGCTCTTCCTAGTCAAAGCAGTCTCTAGAGCTCTGGGCTCTTCAGACCTGAATCTGTGGTGTGGCCCATATCTTTCTATTGGCTGTAGAAGAATTACACTAAAATTTCTATTTCAAGCCTATCATTTCAGGCACATCAGATCTCACTCTTCATAGTGTGCTTTAAGAATATTCAGGGACATATATTCATATGGGACATTGTGACATATAAAACCCCTCCTTTTCTCCAAACAAAATGTAATAGATGTTTAATATTTCTTAAAAATAAATGATTGTTTTGAAAAACATTTAGCCATGCAGTATTAAGAATACACATAGCACAAAAATACCATGCATTCATGCTTTAGTCTATGCTGCTTTTATTCTCTATTATTTTGGTAAAATCTGAGAAATTGTAATCAAAGAAATCATGTAATGTACTTAGAATAGACTGCACATTCTCCCTCACCTACCTTCTTAATAGCTAATTATGAATTTCCAATTACTGTATAAAAATAATAACATTTTAATTGCTTCATTAACTGAGGGGAAAATAGCATATATAGAGAGGGAAAAGTTAATGAAATGTAATGCGTACTTGAAAGAGGGCACAAAATATCTTCTTGGCAAAAGTTACAGACAAACTCAAACAGTCCAAAAATGTTCTTTGTTGAAAATTGTCTGACTCAGAATAAATAATATACAATAAACCCTTCTCTTATTGCAGGACCTTGATGATTTGCAAAACTTATTTGCTCAATTTGAATAAAAAATTTATTAGGGAGGACCTTATATTTTAATATAAATGTAAAGTACTTGGGAAATTTGTGGGCCCTTTGAACAATAAATTGCTAAAAATAGTTATATTATTTTTTTGTTTCTGTGAGCTCACAGGATACTTGAATGTGTAAGAAGAAAACCTCAGCTCCTTGGAGTTCAATTCTGTGAATATTCATAGCAAATTACTGTCTTAGCTAAAATCCTACTGATGAAGGAATTCTAGTTAACAATGAGTATATATAGGTATTTGTTTTACGCCTCTTAATGTCTTGATCCAGCAACACTGTTCACACTTCCTAAAGCAGCTGCCAAAACTCAGGCCTTGCTGAATTATTTCCTAGGACAGAAGAATCTGTGTTGAAAACTCTGCATATGTTTTATTCAGTTGTATAAACCAGCAAAAGTAAAAATGTGACACTTAAAATGCAGGGTAATCCTTTCTTTCAGGACATACATTTGAGTGTCAATAACCAAGTTGCTAGAACCAGCTCCCATTTGAAGCCTGATTCTAACTAAAGGCTTAAGCATTACAACACATCCCTGCTATCCGGTACTGTCCTCTCTATATCATCTGCTTCCACACAGAACTCGTACTAAGGCAAATATCATGTGCATGTCGGCCAGAAACTAACAATTTTTACTTTACACTATAAACTTTGCAGGTTATACATAGCAACACTGTTTTATTATACATATAATAACAGAAACTATTTTTACCTTGAAATCATATTAACTGTAATATTATTCAATTAAGGAACAGAAAAGTAGTGTCATATATCAAATTAAATGAGTTGTCGTTGATGCGAGAACATCCAGTAGAACTGTTACATGTGCGATCATTTTTGTCTTCTTTATTTTGATAGAGGCTTCCAGTTGTCACTAGGTACAAGTATATAATAGAAACAAATATCAAATACTAAGTATTCCTATGGAAATACATATATAACTGAAGAGAAAGGATTTTTCACAAGAACTATTACAAATACAAACATCAAATTAATTCTAGAAAAGTGAATTTTTTCACCACTTCTCTATATATGTGAAGCAAATATATATTTTTTTGTTCTAATTGAGCTTCTAGGTGAACTAAACATTACTATAACAGAAATAATGAAAATGTTCTGTCACAACCCCTGCTTTTGGACAGAAATAGGTAAGCTGCCTTCACAAAATAATTTACTTCACAAAATAATTTTAAAATAAAGTAATTTAACAATTTTTGCATAAAATAATTATATAAGAATATCTCAAAGCAAGCTAAATTCCTGAATATAGATGTTGCCTAGTCAGACAATTGCATACAAATCATCTACTTACTACTATGTATAAAATTTTAATTTGTTGCAAAGACTCTTTTCAATGAATTATTAGTGTTTGGTTTCTTCTCTGAATATTGCTGCTAAGTAAAAAATTTATGTATGGGTAGGTAGACTTTATGTGATGCAGCTATAGCCACAGTGTAAAGGAAAGACCAAAGCTATTATCAATACAAGATGTAGAACACTTTCTTAGCCGGAGTCCCTCAGTGGGCTCCTGTCTACAGAAGAGGAGCTTTCTGTCAGACCAGACATATTCCTTTCCCACCCTCGTGCTTGCAGCCTGGCCAAGATAAAACAAGCTGAACAGAAAGAGGGAAGGGAAGAGAATGAAGGAGGAGGGGGGAACCGACAGTACAGAAAATATTTTCTCCCTCCGTTCTGCCAGTTTTGCAGCACCTGTAGGTTTTTAAATAGGAAGTTTGAGGAGTTATTGTATGGGCTGGGGTATTATGGTCTGCAGATTACGGCAGGGAGAGTGACGGCTGCCAGCTTTGGGAGACAAAGACTCGGTGCTGAGCAACCGGGCCGTGCTGGACCTTCATGCCCTGTTGATGAGGCAGGTCCTGTGTCCCTGTGCTCCCCACCCCAGGTCCCAGAGCACTCAGGCAGCCCAGGAGATGGAGCAGTTGCCAAGGCCCGTCAGGTATTTTCCGCTTTGCTGATGAATTGGCTGTAGCTGGGAGCATGCCCTGCGTGGTGAATGTTGTTTGTAGTCTGAAAGAGTCACCCCTTGCAGATTTTCTCTGCTCCCTTCCAGTGCAGTTGGTCCCATCAACATGTGCAGCAGATTTTTTTATTTTATTTTGCCTGTTTCATCAAAATTGTTGTTGTGTGCTGGGACAAAAGCCAACCTCAGACAGTAGGTTGTTTGGCTGCTGAGTGTAACAGCATTGTGCCATCCTGAGAAGATTTGGTAGCTGGTAATGAGGGACTACAGAGACAGACCCACAAAGTACATGGCTTCTTTAGAAAAATGACCTTCCTCAGGCAGAGGAGCTGAATGGGGTGCTGTACAAGAGGCTGCGGGTTTTATAAATATTCAGAGCCACTGGAAGTGCACCAGTGCACAAGGCATTGTGGTGTGAGCAGAGGATGTCGGCGCCCTCAGGCTGCAGTTATTGCTGATCTGTGCTTCTCTATCAGCCAGCACCTCTGGTGCCCTGGGACAAGGTTGGTCTTGAGAAGGGGGTGAGATGGATTTCTCCCTGGCTTAATTATTATATTAATTGTAATCAGTTTCTCGTATCAAATTTCTATTATCCCTTCTGTTGTGGGAACTTGTGAGTGTGTGATCTGAGTGACCCATTACCAGATTGCCTTAGTTACTGATCTGTTGGCTGATTGATACTGGTGGCATTAAAGAAAATATTTCATTTAAAATCTATGAACCTATATATCTTTAAAAGTTGTGATGTGGGAAATTCTACATAGATCAAACAGTGGTAATCCTATAATCTTTATTTGCACATTTTGCAGCTTTTGGCCTTGTACAATGTAGTTCTTATGCAAAACCCAAAGTGTTTGAGAGAAGTGTTTCCATCAGTTCAGCTGTGGATCAGGTTCAAGTATGAATTTAAAAGCCCAGTACTCTACATTTCTGACATGAGATAAGAGGAAGTATGTAAATACATTTTTTTTTTTAAGTGATCTTCCTATTTAGAAGCAGTTCAATACAGATGAAGTTAGTTCATGTCAAGTCAGCTTGTCTGAAGTAAGTGGATCAGAGAAATAGTGGGGTATTTCTGAATGAGTGTATGTGTATATGCTGTAAAATATACGTGCATACAGTACTATCTATAGGTTGCACAGTGATTTGGTTTGATCAGTAAAATCACCCAGGCTAAAAAAAAAAAAAAAAAAAATGCATACAGAAAGAGGTTAATACCAATTATAAACTAGCAGCTCATTATATACTTCTCAAACTAATACAGATACAACATGATTTAAGATTGGAAACTGTGGCTAAAGGAATTAGGCTGCTCGGCATGAAACTAGGTTTATTTAATCAATGTTGCTTCCTCTAGAAAAGTGGATTAGTTTTTCTTTAAGACAGAGTTAAAAGTTTTGCAGCTAATTTATTTTAATAAGCATTCAGTCACTGACTGCTGCAGAAAAAGGCTAAACTGTAATGAAGCACCAGGAAAGAAAGCATGACTTAATTATTTTTCTGGGGTGGATAATGAATAAATTAGCTACGCTGTAGGCTTGCTGTTTGTATAAAATTTATTACTTTTGCTTTAAGAACCATATCATGACAAAGTCAATTTTTCTCCTGACTGCAAACTGATTGATGGGGTAATGTCTGGTTGTGAAAGACTTCCTCTTCATCATTGTGTTGCCAATGTTGGTATCACAAAGTGAGTTTGAAGTTTTCCTGAGTGCATGTTCTCCTACATAATTACAGATGACAATTATTTTAATTTTTTTTTTTAAACAAGCTTTCTAATCATGTAAACTACAGACCGAATAACTTAGCTGATACTAAAGATGCACATAGCTCAAAAACAATTTTCTTTGTTCATAATTGGTTGCAATAAGGTCTTCTATGTGATCTAAGTACTGTGCTTAGAAAGACAGAAGGCATTTTCATATGAAGATGTGTACGAACAAAAAGGCTTTGCCAAGAAGCATCTAGAGTAGTCTTGCAAGTTTTAGAAGGAGGACATTTTTCAGAGGAAAGATTAATAATTTGATATGACATTTGGGAATACAGGTTTGATTCAATTCCCATTAAAGGCAGTGGAAGACTGATTTAAATGGCAGCTGGGTTTGGCCTGCCAAGTGTAAGCAATATGATGAATTTAAAACAAAGAAAAATGTAGAATAAATATCAGGAGGAAAAAAAATTAATGAGCTGTGTGATTTACTGCAATGTGAATCCTCCCAGCAAAGTGAAGAAGCACACTCAGTTAAGATAATGAAAATGAGTTTAAATAAAGCATTAGAAAAAATATTGTAGAAAACTCCATGAGCAAGCTGTTTTACAATCCCTGTCCTTTTGTGACTTTATTTCCTGTTGACACATACATATAAGGTACAAAGTCTTCACATACATTGCTTAGAAATATTGGAGCTTTATTATCTCTTCAGTAAGGAGCTTGCCACTGCATAATTTCAGATGTACCTCAAGAAAAAACATTTCTCTTAAATATTCTGTTTCTTGGTCTGATTGTCAATTTAGCAATGTAACATGGTTTAATTAAAGAAGGAAAAGCATTCTATTAAACTGAGTTTATTTGTTTTGAACACCTTTCTCAGAGGGTTTGTTGAGTGATTTTGTTGAGGGAAACAGTTACCTTGAACTTGTAAAACAAAAATGAAAATGATCAAAGTAGAAGATTTGGCTCTGAAAGATACATTACTAAGCTTCTCCCTATATTGCAGTCAAAAGCCCTTACTAGTTAAGGGTCAGTAAAACAAGGACAAGGAAAGAGGCTGAAACAGATAATGCTGTCTTTTTTTACAGTCCCCAGAGTGCTGTACAGTTTGGGGGGTTGTTCATCAGCTGTACAGGACACTGAATGCTTATCTGCTTATTTCCACAGAAAGTAATCATCTTTTTACTCCTTTATAAATACAAAGCTAAAATCATTATGACTTATTTCATCAAATGCTGTCAATGGGAAAACTTTGAGAAAGGTCAATTGTTTGACTCTTAAGCTGTAGCATTTGCCAAGCAATATTTGGAGTTTGTGATATTTTCTATATAAAAGGTTACAAGACAATGCTAGGTATTTATGGAATTATTTTTAAGTGTTTGGATATCCAATTTAATGGCCATTAAAGTCATTCTAACGAGCATTTTATTGTTAAAGTTATAAAATTTACAAGCACAGTAAGGAAAAACAAGTCACAACAGATTTTGCACATTACAAGCATGTTTTCTTATCTATTATTGAATTTGTTGCTACTCTGACGGGCTCTCCAGTGTGTATATCATCTTTACTAAAAATAATGTACAATGACTCATATAACCTAAATTAATTACAGAATGATACACAGAGCTTTATTCTGTTCTAAACAAAAGTTGAACCTATTCATGGTCATTCACGGCTGAAGTAAAACAAAGCAAAACAAAAAGCCCTTCACGGTGTTCTCCCAAGATGGCACTGCCTCCTGCTTGCTCAAAGAAATGACAAGTAATGGCAGAATTCTGTCCCAGAAACACTAAAATTCATCCAGTCTGATTGCTGGCTTCATATCTGCAGTTAGGAAAATGAATGATTATATGATATAATTTTGACTGAGAGGAAAAAATCTGTTCCAAATATAGTACACAGCAGTTTATGTTTTCCTAGGTCTTCAGTAAGGCAAGATCCTGTTATTTCTTATTCAAGATCCAAGAGTATAGCCAAAACAATGCTTTTTCTTGTGCAGATGGGAATAGTGACAGAGCATAGGTCACCTGAAACTGTAGATACTTGCTTTTTCACTTTGGGATATATTTACTATGCTACTGAAGTGACATTAAATTAACATACAGACACAAGCTTTAGTTTGGCTGTCCTATGAAACACCATAGGAAGGTGTGTGCCAAGACACCTACAGGCAGGTGAATTGGCAAGTGCACACGTAGACTCTGCAGCAAAGTGTCTGCCTTGCTGCAGAGAAACCTGTGTCGCCCTTCTTCAAACACCCAAGTTGATCAAATTTATTTGGATGCACCTTATGTTTAAAAATACAAAGAATGTATACAAAGATGGGCTAATTGATTAGAAAATGAAGCATTAGGGTATGTATAGGTGACCAGTCATCTTCAACAAAGAGCAGTTCATGAACAAGAAAAAACCTCCAACAGCTTAAGAGTAACCTTTATACTTAGCAAATAGTTCCTTAAGTACATCATCAAAGAATTGCATTAGGAATTTAAAAAAAAAAAAAACAGCTTTGCAAATAAATTGCAAACATAAAATCTAAATATGTTAAAACCTTTATTTCTTGCACATTTTTGTCTTGCTCTGCAGCAGTGTCATTACTATTGAGGCCTTGCAAGAGCTTGCAGTGAGCAGATAAGGAAGGCAAATGGACAGTGACAGCCATGTAATCCAGTGTCTGATTGCTTTTCCACATGTCACTGGTGAAACATGCAGCTCTCCCCTCAGCCTGTGTAAGGGTCTGCAGTCCTCAGATGCATTCAGCCTAATGCAGTCCACGCAGAGGAACAATGTCTTGAAGGAATACTTTGCTGAGATTATGCTCTCTGGAAGTGTTTTGACACCACTGTTCCTCATCATTAAAAATACATCTACAAGCCTGAGATACAGATAGGAGTTAGGAACTGCTCAAAAAGAAATAAAACCTGAAACTTTTCACCATGAGCTGAAAAAACAGAAACACTTTTATTAACATTTTTCATAAATATTTGATCCAAACGCTTGGTTACTTTTGATCACACCTTGGCAACTGATTCCTGTAAAACTGTAGTTAAATATTTTTCAAGAGAAGCCGCCTCGGTTTTGTTTATGCTCTTTTAGTTGAACCTCGCTTCATTTTCCCTCTTATTGAAAAACTTTATTTCAAATTCCAGTAATGTTAGCCTACTCTTTATTTAAATTCATTCAGTATAGTCTTAGTGTTTGGGAAGTTTATACGGGACAATTTCCTTCAAACTCTTCTTTTGCTGTTAGCCTTTATCATCACCTAAGAGAGTTTCATGCCTAGCCACCATCTCTTGCTGCTGCAATTGCTCATAAGTCATTTGCATTTCTGCATTTTCATTAAAGCAATTAGGAGATGTCAGACAAAATCTTTGTTACCCGGTCCTGCTGCTTTTCTTATTGTCAGCAGCAGACAACAGCGAGGTTGTGTTTGGTTTGGGTTTACTTTTTAAGTTGTATGGTAAGTAGGTAGGATGGGTCAGTTCTCCATGGTTATTAACTTTGTATTCTTTCAAATTCACTGTAGTTCACTTAGTATAAAACTGGAGAAAGGATGTGATGAACAAGATCCCATATTTATAGGGATTAATATGTCTACCTCATTTTATACATTAGTGTGTGGCATATGCCACAGCAAGGATCAATCTCAATATTAAAAAAAAAAAAAAAAAGTACAGCAGCTCTTCCTATTCTTCACTTGAAAAACTATCTCCATTCTCTTTTGTTTTCTGCCTTTCAATGGGTACGTGGTTTACAGAATGAAATCATAACAACCACAGAGAAAGCTCCTGGATGAACAGAGGCCACCAGTGCAGGGGAAGGCTGCACTGCTGCCAGGCAGGCAGTGCCTGCAGCCCCAGGGCACTCGCCACCACTGCACCTTTCCCTGCTCACGTGTAGCATTGCCAGCTCCAGACTCCCCCAGCCCCCGGGTACCCCCAGCCAGGCAGCTCTGCCCCCTCATGCTCCTGCCCCAGAAGGCCCCAGGGACCGCCCAGAGAGAGGAAAGGCACAGGGCTGCTCCAACCGCAGCCAAAACTCATCTTTGTTAGTCTTTTATCCCTGACCTAGCTGGGTTTTGGAGTGGCAAGAGCTCAGAGCTCTAATGGTTTCCTGGACACAGGACCACTCCTGCTCTGGCATCTCCTTTCATCTAAAAAATGTCATCTGCTTTTCCTAGCGTATGATCTAGTGCTCTTAAAACACATGCAAGCTAAGGTTCTCCTGGAACAACTTCATCAACTTTACCATTAGTCAGATATATAAATGGAAAATAAAAAGCAAAATATTGTTTCATCCCATTTCCTATTAAACTCCCCAACTGTTATAATCAAGTTTTCTTTGCAGTGTGACATTTACCTCCTTTCTCAGTGACTAGATTTAGGAAGCTAAATCTTAGACTTGTATTTGTGTGCATATTGTGTTTCCTTTTCCTGGTAGTATAACACCCCTACCAGTAATAGAGCTTGTGATTACATTCTGAGATTCTTTTGTCTATTATAGTGGCACACATTTCTATTAAAATATATATGTTTGGGGTTGTTTTTATAACTTGGTTGTGAAATCTCATAATGGCTTTTTTATTTTTCTTTTTACAAAATGTCTTTTCTTGAGAACTGTACTCATCTTAGCCTCATTTTTAAAAAAAATTATTATCATTCATTATAACCTCACAGCACACGTTAAGATTTTTTTTAAATGTTAGTGTGTTTTTTTTTAATGTAGTTTTACCTTTTTTTAAAAAAAAAATTATACTCAGGTTCAATTTTCATATAACGAGGGTTAATGAAACATGCAGATTGTGATTTGAGTACATCTGGCACTGTGTTCAGTGCTGAGTGTTTAATATTTTACATCGATGTCCACAGTGCTAAAAAATACAGAATGCTTCAATGTTAGATGTAATTCAACAAATGCTTGTCACATTACTGTAGCAAACATATTGCCACTAATGAAAATAAGATTACTCACATGAAGCCATAGTTGTTTACACAGAAATGGTTCAGACTCTTAGATATTCTAACACAAAATAAATAAATAAATAAATAGTTTACTGAAATATTTACTTTTCATTGAGGTGAGGTCTTTAAGTTTGCAACACTTCCTTGAATTCTACATTTTCTAAATTTGTTGAAATTACTGAAAAACACAGGATTTTATTCATATTTGCAAAGGAGATGCATGAAAGCAAGAGCTTAGCTCCTAGTTTGTGAATTACTTCAGCAAGTGTTTAAATTTAAGCAGGTAGGCTGCACTTTTGCAGGACCTCCCTACAAACTAAAATGGCCCATATACTTAAATGGATTACTGGCTTAAATACATGGCCCCATTTTCTTAATATAGATGTATAGTTTATACTGAAATAAAAGTCATTTATATTTATTAAAATCAAAGCAAAATGCATTTGTGTTGATGCAGTGAGTGCTTTTGTATTAATATATTTAATTGACGTATTTGATTTAAATTGATAATATTGATTTATTGTGAAATTTGTTGGCAGCATTCTAAAACTGTATAGTTTTACACTACATATATACACGTACACAGAAAGATAAAAATTTACATAGATAGGTGTATATATATAGGTATATATATATACGCTGAAATTGGTAATTAATACTTGTTTTGTTAATCCCTGTATTTGGATATGTATTTTATTCTGTGTTGTTCAAAGACTGATTATCGAAATAATTCAATTTAATTCACAATTAAGCCAAGCTAACAAAAAATCAACAAAAGCAAGCAAACAAACAAACAAACAAATAAATAAATAAAGACCAACCCACCATACACTGTATGAGTAAAGAAGTGATGAATAGTTGAGTATAACTAACCTTCAGGTGTTTACTGGAGAGAGCTGGCAGGAAGGTAAAATCAGGTTTGCTTTTATTTTATGATATGGTGAGAACAATACTCAGGAAAACAATAATTTGCATTTAGTTAATATTTGATTATTCACATTTTTGCAGATGAGCAAATGTAGAATTTAGGTCACTGCCCAGCCCTTCCAAAGAAACCTCTGACATGGCTGGCAGCATGCACCACATCACCAGGTCTCAGAACCCAACTGCAAGACAAGCCCTGCTTCTGCTGTGCTTTTCTGCTCTCCAGATGAGAAATTAGTATGCAGGATTCTCGTCTCCTGTTGTATGCAGGCTCCACAGCAAACAGACAGGAAAGGTGTTTGGGTTTTTTTACCTACCACACTACAAAAAGGAACAGGAAGAGGCTCTTAAGTAGATGTCACTCAACTCCCTTCTCTGTCTGAGGGGTTACAGATGTGCTCCACCCTCCACACCATTGTTATATCCATTCCTCCATGAGGATCTGTCTGAGAGGCACCAAATTTAAGATTCATTTTGCTGTCCCCAGCAATTTCTCACTGCTAACATTAGCCAGTTCCTCCTCAGCAGTCAACCCATTATGAGCTTCACTCCAAAAGGTCCAACTGTCTCCATAAAATCCAGCA
Organism: Anser brachyrhynchus; assembly: GCF_964034855.1. Lineage (NCBI taxonomy): Eukaryota > Metazoa > Chordata > Aves > Anseriformes > Anatidae > Anser > Anser brachyrhynchus. The sequence goes on along the minus strand of NC_137702.1, from coordinate 13,352,098 downwards.
GGAGCCTGGGCATCTTGCTCGTGGTGTGGAGCAGCCATAGGGAGCAGGTGCCTAACTGTTATGTGCTGCAGTTTTCAGTGTTGTAGCACATAAGTCCATTGGTGGATCTCATGATTAATTTAGCTGTATTCCAGTGCTTATTTAATAAAGATTTTATTATGAATGGTTGAAATCAGATTTGAAAATTAAGGTTCTTCCTACCATAATCTTTGTGAGCATAGAAAAAAATATGGGGACTAAAATGAACAGAGAAAAAAGATAATATCCTTACACTTACCACATCTAGACTATGCAGCCCATTTTCCCATTTCTGTTTTACCACTACAAATATTTCAATGAATTCTAGGTATAGTAGTTAAATCATTTTTGCATCTCCAGTGAAACTAGCCCTCCAGCAAGGAGAAGTGATGGAGCTTCCCCAGCTTACATTCAACACAGGGATGCTTAGTAATGTGGAATACGCAGTGTTAGCTCAATATGCATTCAGTTCATAATTTAGGTACAGACGATGTAAAGTGGAAAGGAGTATGTCAGCAAATAACCTCAGTTCAGCATGAAAAAAAAATCTAATAGCATGGATACAATTCTGCCAGATGAGGACAACTTTAAATCCATAATATTCAACCCATTCCCATAGATCAAGAACTATGGAAGTTAATTGTTGGTATAAAATAAGCAGAAACTCCCAACAGCTTTTCTCTTTTACTTCATTAAGCCCTGAGTAGACTGCACAGTCATTAAGCAAAACTGTGGGAAACACATTTTTTTGTGCTGTCTGATATGGTGATCCTCAGGTGCAGGTAATTGCCCGCATGTTTAGATGAACTCCATCCTTGCAGCTGTGCTGACAGGCACCAGGCAAGAAGGCATAAAGGAGCAGGATGGTAAGAGTAAAGTCTGTTTCTCTGATGCACTTGTTCAGGAAAACATTCCTGTACCAGATGACACTTAAGCATGTGCTTAAGTTCTAGTGGAACATAATAAGAAGCAGGAAATGTGTGCTTAAGTGTTTTCCTGAATGGAGTCCAAAACTGAGTAGTTCATAGGTGAAATCTTTTCCTGCTATGCTGTTTTGCCTACATCATTACTTGCAGCTGCCTTTCCAAGCCAGTCAAGTATCCATCTACATTTCCAACCTTGTGCTGGCTTACCTCCTGCTCAGCAGGAACAAAAATGTTATCATTTCCAGTTATCCCCTGTGACCTGAAGCCAGACAGAACTCCATCCAAAAAAAAAAAAAAAAAAGTGCCTGAGGGAAGTTTCAACCCAAGAAAATAACTTATAATGTTAAATAGCATTAATTATCTCATAATTTTAGTGGTGTTACTCACTTACTTCAGTTGCTATAACTTCAGAATAAAGTATGATGGGGCCAAGTGTTCACCTGCATGCTGTATTACATGAATAAAATAAATGATGTAGGAATCTTATTTAGCTCTTTTAATTTAAATAATAAATGGAGTCCTCATTTTTGATTGTGCTTTGCTAGCAATTGTTTCTTTTAGTCCAATACAAGTTTATTTCCATTTATAAATATATACATATATGGATTATTTTAAATCTAACGTATATACTGTTGACTAGAATGGACAAACCATTATGAAAAAGATCAGTGATGACATCCATCGATCTGACTACCTACATCTCACATAATGCTCTGTGGCCATGGGACTAGCATATCACAGAGCACTTGGGGAACAGTAGGTTACTGCCGAAAACAGTCAAGAGCCTGAGTGCTACTGACCCAGCTCTTTAAAAACTTCCTTCCCCCCCAGTCCCAATTAGGAATCAAAGTAAAGTATCCAAGGGAGGACGTATTTGAAAGTAGCAAGTCGTCTGTGAAAATTCTAGCCTAAAATGTATTCTGTTTTTTAAAGGAGACATAATTACAGTCATGTTTGTTACCACTGAATGCTGTATTTGAAGTAAGGAGTAATGAAATACTGTTTCATCTTCTGATCCCACATCTCCCAAACCATCTTAAAGGAGCTCTTTCAGAGTATTTTTAACTGCACTTGTAGTGGAATAAACAGAACAGAAAAATGGCTATTTATCACAGCATGTATGCTTCCATTGACTGCAACATTTGTAGTATTTCTCATTCTCAAAAAGGAAACAATAAGCACTGCCATATATTTAGCTACTATCAGTGATTTAATGCCCAGTTTTTAGTGTCCTCTATTGGCTGTGCTATGCAGTGTTTCATCATCCTAATCTTTGCTAGAGTTAAACATACAGCACAAAAGTTCAAAATGTATCACTGTGTTAGAGTTACATTAGATCATTTTACTATAACTATCACTTGTCTTAGGTTGTAGGTAAGAGAGAAAATAGAATGGATTAAACAAGTATTTTCTTCAAAGATCCTGCAATGTTTTTTTCCTGCAAAAACTGGCAAAATTACCCATGCCTATAATGATCAAATGCTATACTTATTTGATCAAAATAATTATAGGAAAACATGACATTTAAAGTTGAAATTGTTTCAAGCACCACTTTCAAAAAGTATTATATTAAAGACAAATCAATACTCTCTCTGCTATCTTCAGGCAAGATCTTCAAAACCTGAGATAATTGAGTATTTGAAGAACCACAAATCACATATTGATCTGAAGAATTTAGATACAGCACTGAAGAGAATGTGTTTTCATCACAAACCACCATGTGCTGACACTACAGCTGCCTATTTCTATGTTTCTCAGCAGTTTTAGGGCTCATCTACTACCTACAGAAATGTGCAGCCAGTGGCATTGATAATACTGTGAAAGTCAGAAAATTCATAAACCTATTTTCCATATATTGTTGTTAATGTACAAACAGTAAAAGTGAAGACTGGTTGATATGTTATCCACTGAATTAAGGCAGAACAGAATAAGACATGGTAAAAATGTGCAGCAGTTTCCCTTATAACTCTCTAAAGGTGATAGGAGGAAAACAATAACAAAAAGAGAATTGCATTGACTTTTTCTTGGTGTTTTGCTGCACAGCACTTATTTTTTTTTCAATATGTGAATTTACTTCTATACATAAGCAGCTGAAATCCTGTCACTCCAACTTCATTCATTAATTTACTGTTGCTTTTCATTTTTGTCATGTCATATCTAAGTTTCATATTATTCATTAGATTTAGGAAACATATACTGAGTGATTTAGAATGGTTTAACAGATCATTTTGTATTTTAGATAAATTATGCACAACATATCATAGATTTTTAAGACATCATTTTTTAAAAACAAAACATATTCTCAGTATAAAGGCAAACAGGCAATCAAAAAAAAAAAAGCATAAAGTGGAGGGATGCACAAGAAAACTTTGAAGAAATGTAAAACAGACAAAATATAATGGGGGGAAACATAAAAAGTATGTCTAGCTTTCTAGGTTTTTAAGTGTCCTGAAGTTCCTTGTGTTTTCTGGTATCCTGTGTTCCTTGAGCTGTCCACACATACTTGAAACAGGAGAAATATACATTCCTTTCCTGTATTCCACAGTAAGCCATGATGATTATTCTATACAAGCATCTTCTGCAAGTCCTCCCTTTCCAGTAGATAGATTTCTACACAGTAGTAACTCCAAACCTGCAGTAGGAGGTCCATCCCTACAAAGCCTTTTCCAACAGGTAGCTGAGCTGTTTGGTGTAATATAGGAGGTGGAATCTAGGGGCTAATGGAAAAGGTTATTACTATTATAAAATAAAAATAATTCAAAGTGAGTACTGGTTTCTATAATAATAACCCACTTTTGAAGACTGCCAGAAGACTGAAAAATGTTCTGCCAAGGAGTATTTTTTTCTAGACAAAATTCTTGATAGCTTCAGGAAGAGAAGGAAGGAGAGCCATTAGATTATTGTTTCTGGTGAGGGTAATGTATGATGCAGAATAATAGCAACCTATTCAGTGAAAAACATATATGTTCCAATGAAAATGTGAACATAAAAACTTAATTCAAGTATTTTGTTCTTGATCTGATATGATCTGAATTTCATACAGGTAATTTCAATGAACAATACATTTATTCTGAATGAGTCGTAGATATCCTGAATTTACACCTATGATGATTTATGTCTCAAATCTTCCTCTGGGACTCAAAAGTACCAGAAGAAAAAAGATCTAATCTGAGATACAGTGTATAGTTTTCATTGTTAGTATTGTGATGTGTTAAGTTGCTCTCATACCATGTAGGATTCCATTTGTTATAATAGTTGGACTCAAGAGCAGCTTCTGATATGCAACATACAGCATGTGATTCTGTTTTTGATAATGAAGGCAGGTTGATACTAAAAGTATAAAACTTTGATGTCCACTTCAGCAGAGAATAAAATGTCTATCTCCAAAAAAACATCCAAATGAATACTTCGGCCTTTTACTTCAACATGTAGTGAAGAAATATCATTATTAAAGAAGTGTTTCCAGGACTGAAAGTGAATACTGTATTGCAAGTATTTAGAAGATGAAAATTTTTCAGATTTTTCACAATAATTTATTTAAATACATGTATTCAGAAACTATTTAAAGAACAAAGCTATTAAAAATGAAAATACTTCTGTTCAATGTCATTAAATGCTCATTCTACTGAAGATGACAATTTTATCCAGTTGTTATAAAATATTTCACTTACATGGACAATTGGCTGATACAAACTCAAAGTTATTCATATTTATAGTCAGCAGTTTTAGGGAACTTTCCCTCAGTGTATTCTTTTGCCTCAAATGTATTGTCCATTCTCATCAGGCTGATCTTATTGAACAAAGACTGGCTAATTCAAAGAGATCATATGTAGGCCATAGAGACGTCATTAGATGTTATGATAAAATTCTAGAAGGTTATCTCTTGGAAATACTTAGCTCATTAATTTTAAAGGCAAAGTCTGATATGCTATCATAAACTGATACAGCAGAATGCAAATACTTTTGTGATTTAACTACTATGGCACAAGTACTTGAGAGAATCAAACGTGCTTGCTAAATTAGGTTCATTTCTCTCGTGTGCAAGGTTGCAAATAAAACATGGTGTATTGTAGAAATTATATGAATCCATGGTAAAGTAAGTGAAATTTGCAAAATTTATCTGACATTCTCAATGCCTTTAAGGAACACTTAAGTTTAATATTGCAATCAGAGTCGTTATCCTTTTCATACGTGCTGGGGCTTGGATAAATAAGCATAAATCTTAGTATAAATTTAGCAAAAGTTATTTAAACAAAATTTTGGTGATGTTTCAATCATTCAGAACTCTTTTGTTTTCTTAAAAATTTTATGCTTCTATGATATCAGGTACTAGTTTGCAATTATAAAAAATAAAATAAAAATGAGAAAAAACACAAATGGGGGCTTTCCACAGGAAACTGGAAAAATTGCATAAAAGATAAAACATTTGTTGAAGTAATTAATAATTGAGTTATCATGAGGGTAAAATGATGCTTTCATATTTCTTTTTAATAAATAATAATAATAATAAAAACAGATGCTAATTTCAGAGAGGATCGAAGCCTCTTGGGATTCAATTAATGGAGTAAGGGCCAGGATCCTGATTCCATCACAGCCAACATAAAATTTCCTTTTCTTGTTACAGACCCAGCCTCATGTCTGCTGCAGTGAAACTTCACTCAATTTCTATGAATAGATCTCGTGCTTGGATGCATGAGATTTTAAGCTGCTAAATCTGTGTGGAGTCTATACACTAGATTTTAAGCTCTCATCTTAAAAAAGCCTACTTTCGTGTTCTATGGCTCTCTTTAGGATGACTGTCAAACAGTCTTTCATCCTCCAAAAGCTTTTCTTTCTTTGGTCATCATCCTGAGTTTATTAATACTAGATTTAGGTACTCCAGCATCTCTTAGAATTGCATATTGCTGAACACAGTCAACATCAGTATAGTATTTAGACTATCGGAGACATGACCGAGTCCACATGGTATGCCACACTGTTCATTGAGACAAAACAGGCTAGGGTGCACTGTAGGGAGCTTTAAGAATATTTTCCTATGTGGTTTCCTTTCTTTTAAGTATCATTACTACTTAGATATTTACATTTTAGTCCTGTCATTTTCTACAATTTCTGAATGCTTTTCATAAGTTATGCTGAACAACAGTATGAGTCCACACCTGATGATCCTGCAATGCAACTTCAAGCAGGAACGCTGAACTAGGATAATTGTTTCTGCCTCTATAGATCACATTAAACAAGAAAACTGATGATTTAGAAACAGTTGTAGCAACTACATACATCACACAATTCAAAAGAAAGTGGAATGCCAATGTAATAGATAATAGAGTGGCAATGTCTAACTGTCAAGGGAAATGTGTTCTGACAGGAGGCAGATGATGTTTGGAATTACATAATTCCATAGGAAGACAAAATCCCTATTTCTGAACCAATAGGAAAAGATATGCTTTTTCTGTGTGCAAAAGACATGTTTTCACTATACCATGACTGAAAATGGTCAGAAACAAGAATGAAACAAAATACTGTTTTTACAGTGGAGTTAAATGTATGTATGTATTTATTTATTTTGGCTAACAGGACAATGCCTACACAATTCTGTTTAAATTTGAAAAAAAGATATGAATGTTAAAATTAAATAGATAGTTTTAAAGGCTTAAATCATATTTTTTTTTTTTAATGAAATAATGTATTTCCATCAATGCCATTAAAATATTTTTGGCTTCTGTTTAAATTAATCCAGATTCCAAAAAATTTCATTTCTGCTTGACCCAAACTTGATTTTCCCCTTAATTTTTTGGTTCAACTACCGTTATTTACACAGCTGTAGATAATTTATTGTGCTTTCATAACCAAGCTGTTAGCAGTTACAGCTTTATGTGTAGTAATTCTTGGGGGTGGGAGATGGGGGGTGGAGGGCAGGTGAAGAGAGACAGAAATCAACAAATAATTGAAGGCGAACAGGCTCCATCTCTCTCTAAAGAGCATTTCTCTACCTTTGGCTTATTTTGGCATTATAATTGTCATACTTATTCCAAAGAGAATCATTTCAGTTTTAAGGTGCTCTTCATCACCAGTGTCATGCAGCTGATACAGGGCCTGATGTCAATGTAATTAAAAAATAAAATAAAATAAAATAAAATAAAATAAAATAATAAAATAAAATAAAATAAAATAAAATAAAATAAAATATTTTTTTTCTGTGAGAAACAGGACTAATCTTTTACATTTTCAATATTTTTTTTCCAACATTCTCATCACAGTTTCTTTACATTACCTGTGTGAATATCCAATTACTTATCCTCAAAACAAACAGACAAACAAAGAAATAAAAAATGTTGAAAACACTTCTTATGTCTTGGCCTTTACACTTATTCTTTCTTCCATTATCTATAACATTTTGTCTGATGTTTCTGATTAAAGTCATAAATTATGCTCACAAAGAAAATGACTTTCTGTGGAAGAAAAAAGCATTCAAATATTCCTGATCTGAGAGCTTTTTAAACATGCTTGTTGATTTCAATATATGTGGTTTTGCTATTGGTAAACATTTTTTTTTTTTTGACTACATCTGAATTAGAAGCTGGTATGACCAAGCAATCACTTTGCACATTGTGTAAGAGTACTTGGATTTTTGTTTCTTCCTGCACAAAAAGCAGACACACACTTTCGGTCTAAAATTGCCTTTAATTTAGACTAAGAGAACAACAATGAAAAAAAAAAATAGGAGAGTGCCATATGTTTCCTCCAGGTAACGGGCAGAAACAACTAATGCAAGGTTTTCAAAAGTACTCATCGCATAGTGGCATGGGGAACAAAATGGTTACATCTGCTTTTGGTTCAAGTAAATCTAATGGTCAATAAAAGAAAAAGTCCTGACCGTTAGGTTTCCTGAGAAACAAGTTTCAGTTGACAAAGAGGGTATCCTTGATAGTGAGAAGACAAGCTCTGGAAATTTAACGGTAATCATAGTAAATTAAGGGCTTCACAAGAATTATTTTCCACTTCGTCTTGTGTAAAAATGGCAAGTAGAAGGTAGAGCACCAAAAAAGGAATCGTGTGTGAGGACTTTTTTTTTTTTTTTCCCAAGACAATGTACATAAGTTTTATCAAAATCACCAAAGATACACTTACTAATTGTCTTTGTGATGAGAATTCCTAGGATTAACTATTTATACTGCATTAAGTTAACTGACAGATCTTCATCTGATGTACACTAATAACATGAGCAGATGATTTTTAGTTACAAAGGAAAAATATTGGCTCATTGGTGTTGCTGTATTAAGACTACATAAGAAAAAAAATAAAATTCAAGAAAAAAAAAAGCAATAAATACTGTGAAATTTTATTTAAGTTCCTACTTGAGTTTATGAGTTAAAATGTTGGCTTGCTGGGCAGGTTTTACAAGTTCTCATGACTTTAATTCATATTTCGTTAAACATTTTGCTTTGTGGCTTACCATGTTCATTACTGCCAAATCCTGACAGATATTTTCCAAAATCCTGATTTCTTAAGGCGATATTAAAGTTTTCAGTTCTGCAATTTCTAGAAAAACATTAAAAACTAGCAAGATTGATAAATCTGTCTGAATTTAAAGACAAACAAACAGAAAACTTCATGATCTTCTCTGCAACTGCAATCTCTCCAGCTTTGACTGTAAATCAGAAAATTACAGCAAAGATATCTTGAGTTAAATCACTTTTTAAAAAGATGCCATGGGCTACGCTTATAATTTCTTCTGTATATTAGTTGAACACAGGACACTTCTAAATAAAATTAATAATAATAATAATAATAATAATAATAATAAAGTTTTCTTTGCAAAATTTCAGCATCAGTTGGGTTTCCTCATCCTTCTTTGGGATGGCTGGGAAAGAAGAAACATAGCAGAAATGGAAAGGGGAATATAAAACTGTAATTTTTAAACTCTATTCTGGAACGAATACAGAGGCCCTGATCGTAAAACTTATCTTAAGGCAAGCTAGCTACAATAATATAAAAGTTAGTGCAGGGATGATTTTGCCTTCTGTTTCTTTTGAGAGTTCTTAGAAAACATTTCCATACTTTCTTGAGTCTTTGAGCCAATATTCTGAAGTTAATTTGTTCAGATATCTGTCATGTTTAGATCTTGGTTTTCTTCTCTGACTCAGTTCATAGTTGTAGTTCTCAAAGATATTCTGCTCTGTATGAAATCATTCTTTGAGTTCAATGAGAAATCTATGTAAGATGAACAGAGTTAGAATCAAGGGCTAATTTCCCCTTCCCACTGATGCCTGGCCCTTATTGATGCCTCAGAATTTGACTTCTTGTACATTAGTTTTGTACACAGAGGAAAATCAGATTTACTTTGAGAACAAATACTATGTGCCTCAGAAAAAAAGTTTAAAAGTGTCAATATTCTGAACAAACTAGCTTAAGCATAGAAAAACAAATACTTCAAATAGTTTTCTGTGCAGTGGTATTTGCAAAAAAAAGTGGTTGTCTTGTGAGGGATGTGGTTTACACAGGAGATTTTTCTTTCAAGATCTTGGTTTTTGATGAAATAAAATATGAGCTGGAAGAATATTCTTTGTATCATTTCTGGTGTGAACTAAATTCTTTATTCTTTAGAAAGGGAGCAAAGACACATTTTCAGTAATATTTACAGCTTTTTTCCCATAGCTATCTTTGTGAGTCAAAACCTAATACTTCCATGCAGCACAGGAAAGTGCTAGTCAGCATAGTCTGTATTGTAAATAACATAAAATGAGGAGTGAATCAAATGGGATTATTTTTCACTGACTTCTATAAGCATTCAATTGGTCGTGAATACTAGAAATCAGAGAGACCAAATGTATGTTTTCTGGTTCAGTGAATTCCCTTTGCAGAATTACTTTCATATCAAAAGGGGAAATGGTCAAGTTGACTCAGAAAATATTGCTGGAAATAAAGTTGAAAAGAAGCAATTGTTTTGTCAGCTGGACTTTGGAACAGCAGAAAACAAAACAAAACAAAACAAAACCCTTGTTTTTATCAGATGTTTGTATGCTAATCTCTGTAAGACTTTGACAGGTCTTCCTAGAGAACAAGAGTCAACTCAGAAGCGATGACTTCTCTACTGTCAGATTTACTTATCAACGTATCAAAAATGGTTTAGGGCTAGAGTGAGACTTTCAGCCCAGTCATAAAGCTCAAGGGTGTGGCCTGCACCCTTGTAGAAGCAGTTCTAAGAGAGTTCTGGATATGAATCATACTGATTTCCTTCTGGATTCTGGGAAACAGTCATCTGTAGTTGTGTTATTCCACCAATAATTTTTTTCTATCCTTTTCTTCCTCTGGGTTGGATGCTGTGGTCAGCAAGCAGTAAGAATGGAGCTACACACCTGTCCACTCTCTCCCAACTTCCTTCCTCTCTCAATCAATATTTAATTGATTACTCCAAGAAGTACTTTAATATTTAATTGAGTACTCCAAGAAGCTGCAATAGGAATAGAAAGGAAATTCTTCCATCTTATGATCCCCTTTAAAAGGATGCTTAATTTAATTTGCAGTCTAGCCTCTGTGAGGCCTCTTTCAATTCCAATACTGGCAAGAAAGTGAGAGAATCTCTTTGTTCCACACATTTTAACCTTCTGTTCCTCCCCAGTGCCAAAACACATACTTTAAAATGGTGTGCAGTGGCATGCAGCTGTGAAAACAGAATGAATTTTGGACATGATTGCATTGAGAACCAAATTTGCCATCTACTCTCAAAGGTGAATATTCAGTGCATTTTTCCCTTACCCACTTAACCTCTGAAATGTAATACATTTGCAGAAAAAATTCTAATCATTTAGCATCTACTGCCTGTATTCCTTTGTGTGCTTTTCAACATCCCCAGTGATCAATGCTAAGTATTTTATCAGATTCAAGGCTGTAATAAACAGTGGAAATAGAGTGGGTTCATCTTATCTTACCCTAGTCTCATTTCCACTGAGTAGGATAAGCTAAACTGTGCCTAATGTAATGAAACTACCCTCATCAAAATATTTAGATTTTAATTTTTGAGTCATTATAAGGGCACTTGTATACAGTTCTGAAACAAAATCAATTTGGCAGGAGTTCCTGCATCATGATATTAAATGATAGTATCTAGGTGAGAAGTACAATATACATCTGAGCGCTGAGACCCAGCCATCATTCTGTAAGTTTGTTTACTATGGTTGTAGTATTTGCATCATAACTCCCTCAAAAAATGTGTTCGTTTTTGTCTTTTTTTCATGCCTTAGCAGAATCTTAAAACAGGGCGGACATGTACCTGAGAAAGATGTTTAAATATCCATAAGATAAACAAGTTCAACTTCCAAATTGTAATTCAATGCTCAAAGCAGATGATGACTAAACACTTTTAGTAATTGCATAACTAGGTGTCATTTAAATAATCATATAAATACAGTTGATTAAGAATGACTGATCTTTAAGAAAGCAATCAAAGTGACACAAGCAAAACAGCAAATAAAATAAAGGTGGCAAAATGTTACATTGCCGCAAGGCGTTTCCAAATGCACATACAAGCATGGATTTAAGTACTACAAATCTAAATGTAATAATAAGCACATAATTCCTGCTGATTGCAGCAGAAGTGCTCATCTAGGGAAGCAAAAAGGATTTTACCTTATGTCTGCTAGCCAAATCAGTGGCTACACGCTTCGCTTACTTACACTAGCCCCAGTAACAAACCAACTTTACTACTGATTTACACTGAGCTCAGCCTCCAGGAATTTCCTCCAAACCACACGAGGGAAAGTTTTATATCTCTTTCATGTTCAAACAAGTTCATTGAAGCCCTCCGGAGGTAAATACCTGAAGGTTCCTAAGGCATCCAATTTATTTTGAATGGAAACTAAAGTCAGCTATGGAAGACAGGTATTTGTACCTAGTACTGCTCAGTGCTTTCCTCAGTCTACTGTAGTCTTCTTCGCAGATATTTAAAGCTATCTCTAGTTTCTCAGCAGCTGACTCTGTCCCCCCATCCCCCCCCCCCCCCCCCCGAAATATCCTAACCTTTTTTCTAGAAGGAAAATTTACCTTTTAATGTGGTAAATCAGTCACAAAAAGCTGTACCACACATTGGAGAAATGCCCACTTGAAATGACTTCAGAAATTGTCAGAGGATGGTGGCAGCAGCATTGGCTACAACCCCACATTCACCTGTGCATGAGGTTTAATGTTACCCGGTGGGACTTAGGTGTGCAGAAGGGTGAGCAGAGTGGAAAGCCCTGCAGCAGGGCTAGCTGTACCTGGAACAGAGATGATGTGTGAGCTGAGACCGCAGACCCTCCCTGGATGCTGCCAGAGGGGAGGTGCAGAGCTATAAGCTGCTCTGGTTTAGGAGATGACAAGAGGCCCTAGAAATAACTTTCCTACAGGAGTTGCTTTACGATCTGGATCTTTCCACTTTTCACCCAACAATAAGATATACTGAAAATTAAGCCCAATGTGTTTAAAGAAGACAGTGTCGCATCCTCTGTGCACTCCTCAGTGTTCTTGTGCACGTGGATGTCTTGTAGGAACACGTCAGGGAACATTGTGGTAGCTATGTTAAACCTGGTAGAACATAGACCAAAACAAAACAAAAAAACCAATAACAACAACAACAAAAAAAACAGCATTTATTTATTTATTTATTTATTTATTGTAGTATAACTTACAGCTGAAAACTGGGGGAAAATAGTCACTTTTTATGAAGTCTAATTTCACAGGTTTTTGGTACATCTCTTTGCTGATTTTATACTAATTATAACATATCTTATAATTAAACAAGTGGTCTAACATGAAAAGACAAAAAAACAGGGATACAATATATTACAGTCAAGAAAGCAATCTGTAAAAAGATTAAATGAATGACACAAAGAATGAATAAGGCACAGAGACAAGACAACCTGACTCTACAAGAAACAATATTTCATGAATGTATTTTAGGTCCCAGAACTTTGTAGCCTTTTCATTATGATTTTTTTAAGGTTTTCCAACTGCAATAACAACATATAAAATGTTATAAATACTTTACCAGAACTGTGTATGCACGCTGTCATTAAAAAATGGCCTTTAAATATTCTGTTTGCACTGCACAAAAAAAGGATGATAAATACATAAGTGGATGAACTGAACACCAAACAGAAGCTGCATTCATTTTAAAAATTATTTTACAGAGAACATAGGTTTAACATTAAAGACAGAGCAACAGGGGAGAGAACAGAATGACTTATTTGTGTCTTCCAGAAGTTGCTTCGTTTCTTAGGTAGAAAACTGAATATCCTTTTTTAAAAAAATATTTTTATAGTAAAAAAATATATATATATCATATATTTATATTCAAAATATAGAGGTCTAGAGCATCTTCTCAAACTTGAGTCAAATTCTGGTACCATTAAGAGAACAATATGTTACCTGTCACTGACTTTAAAAGTCCAGGGTTTTGCCCAAGCATTACAGTTCTAAAACACCTTAAAGATATTAATTTTTTAAAAAACCCAACATTGTAAAAATAACAGTGTGCCATGAAAGCTGACTAATTGCAGCCACTTTGCTTTTCCTACAGATCCATGAGTGAATTTTCAAAAGTATATATATGATGAGGGATCTTACAGAGCTTTTTTCAAAAATAATGCCAATGTTCAGAAGCAAAACCCTGCTGTTAAAATTAGGAAGATCTTTAGAATCTTGTGTACATCTGAATACACCTCAAAGGCTCTTTTAATCTTTCTTATATACTGATTGCCTAAGAGAATTTATGAACTCTGTGGCAGAGCTTTCTCTCAGCTTCTTTTCCAGTAGCTGATCTTTGGGGCTGTGATTTGCCCAGAAGTGATGCGTGGGACATTACATGCCTGCACAGGGCCCATGTACTCTCTCCCCAGTGTACCAGAACAATTACAGCCATCAATTGTGGCCCGTTATATTTGAGATAATGTACTCGCTGAATGCTTGTACACAAGCGTGGCTAACAAAGCAAGCAATACAGCATATCTGGGTCTATAGATCTCCCACAAGAAGATGAGATTTATTTGTTTTTAAGTGCAATTGTATATGTATTTTGAAAACCTTAATTTAAACCATTTGGAAGCTGACTTTACTAATATAATCCTTTCAAAAGGAAGTGGTACCATTACAGTACAAAACAGAATTAGAAATAATATTGGTAATAAAAAGATAGTGCATTACTAAATACAGTAATAACACAAATGTTTCTTTTTATATGCAAAAAACTCAGATAAACTACTGTTTTTGTTCTCAGAAACACATAATATCTTCCAAATAATTTCTTTATCTAAAGTCTTCATAATTACAGTTAATGACTCTATTCTTTTATCATAGTGCAACATTTAAATAATAAAAGAAACCTAATAGACTGTAATTATTGTAATCTATCTTTAGATATTAAAAACATTTTTGAGGGGAAATCATGTGTTAGTTACTAGTTATATAGTGTTACTGCTGAGCTGCATTCATATTCCTCCTCCCTAATCAGGATTACAGAGTTCAACAGTTTCTGCTTAGATTCAGCAGCTCAAGATTTAGAATGAAAATAACTTGCACACAAAATGAAGCATGAGCTCTAGTGTTGCTACAATCCCCATGCCTGATCTTGGGCTCTGTTTAGCTATCTTTGAGATTTTGAGGGACAGAACTAAAGAACAAAAGATTTAAAACACTCCAGAAAGCAAATCCTTGCTTGGATTGTCAAACTGTACATACTTGCTTTACAATTTATCACAGCTGGTATTCCTGACCTGACTTCAGGCATTAGAAATCAAGAGCAGACGTCTTCTTACCTTAGCATACTAGCCCGTAGAGGTATTTTTTATGTTTCCTTTGAAATAGTGTCTTATCCAAAAATAATAAGATGAACCAATGCATTCTGTCTGTTTTCCTTAACATTTTAAATGCTGATTGTTTTTTGTTTTGTTTTGTTTTGTTTTTGCTTGTTTGTTTGTTTTTCCTTCTCAGGTAATTTGATTTTCTATCCACACTAATTCAGTTCCCTAAACTCCAGTATCTTTAAATAAATTAAATTAGCATAACTACAAATGATATGTTACTGTCTATGCTGTTTTGCCATTTATATTAATATTAATGTAAACAAAATGTGTGACTACAGCACATTTCACATTAAAGATTAGCATAACATAAGGCAGTCTCAATGGCTTTTGAAATGTTTTAAGCCTTGTGGATATTTTCTTCCGTTGGTAGGACATTGAGGACTGAAAATCACCCAGTTTATGTCTGTTGGAAAATTAAATGCTGGACTAACGAAAGGTGCTGCTAGTAACGAATGGTGCTGCTTTGTTTGCATTAGAATCAGTGGTCAAATAAGGCCACTAAATGAATGACCTATAAACACCACAGTCTCTAGAGAGTATTCTTAAACTGAATTCTGAATTACAGCTCCAGTTAAATTTTTAATTTTCAGAACAAGATACCATTATTATTAGTCTACTGTTATTTACAAATAAATACATATATAAAAATATATTAATATTTTAAATGTTAAAATTGTTTAGATTGCCAGTTTTTGCTATATCTCACTTTTGAGGTTTAGAAATAAAAAAGAAAAAAACAGACATTACTGTTAGTAATCTACAGAAAATATTTAGCCCTTTTCATTCATTTGTTTTACCTGTATTGATTAATGGCATTATTTGTTTATTTATTTATTGATTTGCCCTTGACACCTGGGAAACAGGGATTACCTCTTTGGTCACGCATTTCTTAAACGTATGATCCATCTCAGGTGACTGTGGATTATGGCATCCTTCTGCAGCAGTTCTCTTTTCAAGCATTTCAAATAATCCCAAAGCTCTGAGTTTGTGTTTGAGGGTATTCATGAAAAGCACGCATGCTGCACTGCCTACCTGCTTGTAGGTGTTGATCATTACTCTCTGTTCTTTTCCTAGTTACTTGGTGACTACATTCTGAATCTGGAGGGTTGATGACATGTCCATATCATCTAATCACAATAGACACACACAAAAAAAAGATATTAAAATATTATTGGTTTCCTTATTTTGCTTTTCATCATAAATGCAACTGGTCTGTCTACTTTTCATGATACATAGGGATATACTTAACATCTTGATTTATTTTTTTTCTCACTTGAAGTTACATGTAAGAAGTCCCAGATAATTTAATAAAACATTGTTAGTGCATTATGTTAGTCTATCTAAGAAGAAATGCTTTCACAGTCAGAATCATAATGACTATTGACAAAAAATAGCATTGTATATCATAAGAAGTGCATGTAAGCTTTAAAGTTTACATAAAAGTAGAAATATCAGGACAAATAGCATATCATAATGAAAACCAGAAATGATGACTGCAAATACTGTTAACATCATTCGCTAATGATTTATTGGCTTCAGGATAAATCCATACCGGCCACTTTTCCATTCTATTCTAGATTCGTTTCACAATGCTATAATTACCATCACTTTCAACAACCTTCCATTGATACAAGAAATGATATAACTAACATCTGCCATGTGAGTTTTGATCTTCCTCTTATGGTCAAGTGAGATTTGTGTATGCAATGTTTTATTGGCTGTACAAGGCAAGTTTTTTTTTTTCTTTTTCTTTTTTCTTTTTTTTGGGGGGGGAGGTTGGAGGGAAGCTGCAACAATGGTCACTGAGAATAGGTAGATGTTAATATTTTGGAAGTATTAATCACTGAGGTACAAAGTGTTCTGATATTTAGTATTTAAGCCATATCCTTTACTTCTAGTTCTTTCTGCAGCTCTACTTTTTAAAAGAATACTACTATAGAACAACGCTGTTATGCAGTGCATAGTGTTATGAATATCAGTGTTGCATTTCCTATGGATATTTTATTTTATTTATTTTATTTTATTATTTTATTTTTCTTTCCTTTTATAAGGAAGTCATTTTACTGCCAGTTTGCTAATTGCTCAGTTCAATATTAATTTAAGGTCAAATATTTTAGGACTTAGTTACCTAGAGTTAAAAATCTACCTTTCTGTTAAAATGCAAGGCACTATCAAAGAATCTTGTACTCAACACAGCTATGTTTCACTTCTAGAAGTTCAAAGTATAAGGACAAGAAAACATCTTATTGTTTTGGTAATGTCTTATTCTAAGACTGGGTGATGTTGTAGAAGTGACAACACAGATAACAGCACAAGTGGGTACAATTGGTATAAATTTAATTTTTGGCCAGAATTTTCATTGCTCCAGATACTGTGTAAATGAAACCTTGCTGTTAATGATTTTTAAACAAGTGATTTATTTTTATTTACGTAAATAAAGAACAAAAAGGTAATCCATGTAATAGAAAAATTAATTCTAATAATGAGGATTTGTGTGGTTCAAATATTTAACTAGGTATAAGCATGGAACTAAAAAATTATTTCCCATTAGTAGCTCAGAAATGGAACTTCCTCATATTACAATCTCTTCAATTTCTTCCTGATAACTACTGTAAATAGTTTTGTAACACAAATGACATAGGGCAAATAAAGGCAACCTTGATTTTTCAACCTCCTTTCACAGCTGTGCTTCTGAAAAGTCTGTTCTTTCTTTTACATTGCTTTTCCAGTCAGTGTCTACCAGAGGGATTTCCACATGGGAACAGAACAAGAGGAAAACAGATGAATCAGGAAATGTTTTTTAAGATTAAAAAAAAAAAAAGTAAAAAAAAAAAAGTATGGGAATCCCGTAGAAATGTTTAAAAACCATATTTAAAAAAAACATAAATCTTGTCACTATCTACAGTGCTGAAATGAAGTTTTGATTACACATCTGACTGTGGTTGTGTTCTGAATAACTAGCAATAGAGCTTTAATTCAGTTTCACCAGCTATATCTTTTGAAATTCAGTCTTTCTTTAAATTAATGACTACAGATTCAGACATCTTCAAACACACAATGCCAGTCTTTAAACAGAGCTATGAGACATCAAATTGATATTGCAGAATTATTCTGCAGACAAAAACTGTTTAAAAGCAAACAAGCAAAAAAAAAAAAAAAAGTCTTCTCATTTCATTTGCCTTATGATGCATTTCCTCCCTGATGCAAATCCTTCATTTGGTACCCTCAGATTCAGGAATCCGCTGCGCCTCCTTCGTGCTGTTCATTTTCAGACAAGAAAGATGCTGAGACAAAATCTCCTAAGATGGTTGGCATGGGGATTAAAATACATGCTGGAATCTACACTCTGCTGTATATTTCTAGTATTCCTAAATTGTGTTAACATAAAGAGTTAATAATAATTTAGTTCTGTAATAAATTTTCAGCATACTGGGCTATAAAATAGTTCCATCTCAGAGGAAGAAGCTGGCCTAGGCTTTTGCATCAATATACTAGTCAGCAGTCATAAAGTGAAGATGACAGAGATGATTGTGCATTAGAGAAAAACTGAGCAACTCAACAAAGAGTTGAGAATAGTGAAAAGGTGGCTAAGAATTATAGGTAAAATGAACCAGTTTGACCATATTTTATTTCCATTCTTAGCGTATTGCTGACCTTCATTCCTTTTATTTTATTCAACAACTCTCTAAAATAAAATATGTAATCTAACATAGATTCCATCAACTTGCAGATAAAGCAGCCTCATTTAGCTTTCCACTTTTGCACAACACCTAGGGAGACACTGTCAGCCTTCCTTGATCTTCTAGGGTCTCTTCCAAGCAAAATGTTGTGCCTTCCAACATTTGTGTATGTTCTTTGTGGAAAACATGTTCATGGGAATGCCCATCATCAGCTGAAAATTAATTAGGAAGTGAAATGCAATCAATGTGTTATTATTTATTCTTCATTATACTTGTTTGTGTATTAGATGGTGGCTGTAAATGAAGCAAAGAAGCCAGCTGTTAAGTGAAAGCAGTAATTGGTTTCTTCAAACAAAGGAATCTATGATACTTCTTGTCCTTAAATATCTCCCTTTTCTTGGAAAAGGGTCTTCAAGATTTTTTTCTAGTTAATAAATGGTTGATTAGAAAGAAACCTGTTAGGAAACAATTGGAAACAAACATGGAGAATTAGACCACACACAACCAGCTCCAGATACAGTCAGTCTGTCTTCTTTAAAGTCAACAATTATTTTTTGTCTGTTTTAAATGAAATTATAAAAATCATTTTTTTTCTTACAAGGCTTGGTGAAGGTAAACCTGAATCTAAATATGACTTTCTGTATGATGAGATTTTAAAAAGCAAACAAAAACGTTGACATTTAGTGAAAGATGATTATGAACTGTTTTGAAGGAGCTCATAAATACTTATTTTAAAAGTTGTTATACTGCAGAAAATAGCTATATTATTTGAACTTAAAGAGATGGTCAGAAGCTCTTATGCTTGGTGAGAAAAATTGCTTCTAAAGGATGAAAAAATAAACTAAAATGTTACACGCTGTTGTCACATTTGCAATTTGGTATTTGGGGAAAAAAAAGAAAAGTAGCTATGCATCAGTTATTTAATTGTTATCAGCAAGAACTAGAACATGGGAAAGACAAGAATGAAGGCTACGCTTCTTTGAGTTTGATTTGTAGAGAAAACTCATCATAGTAATTAAGACTACAAACAGAAAAACAAAGCTGCTGTATTTGTAATTGTTGATATGTAGCAAATAATAAATAACCATAAATAATCTTAATATGCTCCTAAGAAAATTAATATCATTGGTCAAACACCATTTAGGGGCAATTTTAAGTGTGACTGTTACATTTCTCGAAACTATAAGGAAATAGCAGTGAAATGGAAAAGATTTTATGACCTCAGTTATCACCAACCATCCTCTTCATACTCATGTTCATAAAAACAAAACTGCTTAATAAAATTGAATATGTAAAACAGATGAACAAAACATGGAGTTACTTTGTTTTGAATGTCTTGAAGTGGTATTGCCTCCTTAGGGTAAGTAATATGTCCCTCAACCACATCTTAGTTCTGTTTTCACTCAGTCTTATGGTTGAAGAATTTAGGACTGTGCTATAAGTAAAGAAAATACCATTCCACCATGGCAGTGATGGCAGAGAATACTTTAATTCCAAAGAAATGGAAATGAAGATCTAAGATAAGTCTCATGATTCATGAAGTTCACAAAAAGACCATTATAATATAATTATAATGATCATGTCATTGTTGTTTCACCATTTATCATAAAATACCACAGAGCAGGTTACAATTTTTTCTTTAAAGCATAATATTTTACAATATTTTTAATATAATTGCACTTCTTGATACGAAATATTTGGATTTGCTTAATTAAAATAAAAAAATAAATGTAGTGGATAGCAAGATATGAAGTATGCATAATCATAGAGTTATATTTGACTACATAATATTTTCATACACCTGCTTCAAGAAATAAAATCACAATTAATTGAAATTAATATTATAAATCTACAGATCCTCATCTATAAATCTGGACTGCCTTATACCTGTGTATGCTATCACATGTTTGTATTCCTTTTTACCATGGCAGGTTTCAGAATAATTCTTTCTACAGCCATATTCTTAAAATCATATTGTCATCTTCTTCATTATATCATTTATTTAGTTTAGTAGTAGGTACATATGATGGACAATAACATATCTGGTAAGGTTCTTCTTTCTATAAGTTTCCCTCTTTATTGTACTTCATAGTACAATAACTAGTGGCCTAAGTACAAGACAAACTGAAACATTCAAACTAGGAAAGATGAAGTTTAAAATTTACATGGAGTTTGTTGGTTTTTGTTTTGTTTTGTTTTGTTTTTCTAAAAATAGAATCATTTCACTACTGTTGAAAATGAAATTATTTGACCAAATCTCTTAATTTTTCACATTTGGCAGAGGAGATAAGACACCTGTTTCTAGAGTCTGCAGTTCTGCTGTTACACCATGAAAATCCCCATGGATAGATTTTCTTAACTTTAGAATATTATTGGCCTAAAATAACTCTCATCAAGCTAAGACATAAGATAATGAACACAATTCGCCATTACGCTGCCAAAAATAAATCTCACTTTTGAAGTTTTTTTGTGATGTGTCCTCACTAATCGTAGTATCAGAGCAGGTCCCTTGAAGACCTTCATGTCTTAAGGATTGTGGTAATCTATATAAAACAGAGTAATGATAAATAAATCACATTGATTTATACTTAAATGAGAAAATAGTATTCTCAAATGATAAAACAGTATTTTACTAGGTCATGGCAGTGTTGCTGGCTATCTGAATTTACAATACATTTTATGCTTAAACATGCCATTCATGTGTTTGCCTAATAATCTATATGTCCCAGTCTCCCAGACTGAAGAGAGAAATCCCTGTCAAATAGCAATTTAAAAATATTTTAACATACTTACCTTATTTAATGCTTCCTTTAATTTTTTTCTGTGACCAAAACATTGACAAGTATTTTTGTAGCTACTTGCACATATTGAATTACCTGAGTTATTTTTTATTCTACTTTTGTTAGACATACACTATGCGTAACTATTTAAATCAACAAAAAGCCCACTGATTTGCACTCTTTTACACCAGAGTAGATCTTTCTAACTATTCAAAGTAACAATTAAATCTCGGGGACATGACTTCAGATTTACATGAAGAATTGTGATCCAGAATAGTAATTATCACAGAGCTTACTGCATATGGGTTAACCAAAGTATTGTGTGGTAACTGGTAAGCAGTTCTTGGGAACTGCTTAGTCACTGGTAAGCAGTTCTTGGGAACAAGGAAAAAAATGCATTAGGGATATTAGTGCTTTTATCATCTCTGTTCTTGATCAATTTGTTCAGCCTGGAGCAGTGGAGACTGAGGGGAGACCGCGTCACAGTCTACAACTTCCTCACAAGGGAGAGTGGAGAGGCAGGTGCTGATCACTTCTCTCTGGTGATCACCGATAGGCCCCGAGGGAATGGCTTGAAGCTGTGACAGGGGAGATTCAGGCTGGACATCAAAACAAGGTTCTTCACTGAGAGGGTGGTCAGGCATGGAACAGGCTCCCCAGGGAAGTAGTAATCATGGCACTGAGTCTGCCAGAGTTCAAGAAGCTTTTTTTTGAGTGTGGGTGGGGAGGGGGGGATGTGGTCCTTTGGGGACCCAGGAGTTGGACTCGATGATCCTTGTGGGTCTCTTCTAATTTGGATATTCTATGAGTTTTCTGAAGACAATTGAGTATAAAAGCCTCATCTAAATTTTATGGTGTTTAGTACAAGTCAGTGAAAATAGACTTTGGATCAGGTTCCTCACACCATATGGTCTGGTTTGCAAACTGGTAATGAGGAGGTAACTACTATTAGTCTTTGGAGCACTGTCTTCTATATCTGATTTAAGGGACATTGATAATACATAGGTCCTACTTATTTTAAGGTTCTAAGTGCCCTTGAATATTAGGTATTTAAGTACATGATAAAAAAAAAAAAAAAAAAAATAGATATTAGGGATAGCATTAAAGTGTTGTGTTCATTATCTAAATCTAATTCCATGTTGGACATTGAAACTGCTCAGATAATTGAATGAAAGATAACTAATGGATTTTTTAATATAATTAATAATCAGGATGTTCTGACCTTGTTATGGATAAACAGTTTTGGTTGGTTGGTTGGTTGGCTGGTTGATTCTGTTTTTTAAGATAACTGAAGACATACTTTTACCTAAGAGTATTTCAACAGTTCTAAAACTATATTGTTCTCCTCCCTTTTCATTGTTGTTTTACCATTTATCATTGATCCTTTTTAAACAACAGAAATAACCATTTTCTAGTCTTTTTTATAAATTTAGACAAGAAACTTCTGAATTAATTCACTGCAAATGTTATTATTAGGCATTTATTTCTTCCTAATAAGTGAGGTATATTAAGATTAAAATTCATCAACCATCTACTGTAGTCACTTTTTGAGTGTCACAGAAATGAGCTTCCAAATTTCACTCAGAATATTAATGCTTGAAGGGGAAAAAAAAAAATCTGTTTCATGATATTACTATCATTATAGCAGACAAGTCTATATTTGATATTCATTAAATTATTTAATGATGGATTTCAACTATTTAAAACAAAACAAAACATAAAACAAAACAACAAAAATGTAAAATCTACCAGCCTAGTGAGTGGCTTTAATAAATATATCCCTATCTAAAGGATTGGTTGAATATTTGCAGATAGGTTTAGTGAATGTTGCTTCTTGGATGAATTTTGATAAAAATTTAAGTACTATTAGTCAACAGATAAATCCAGCTCTGAGTCAGCAATACATCTCTTGATGGTAGATTTCAAGGGAATTTAGGCAACTGAAGGTTCAAGTATGCAAAATGAAGTAAGCAGGATATGTACATATGTCCTTTACTCCTATTGTCACCTTCGTTATTGATAGTACATCAATGCCTGCTTATGCAGCATGCCTGCCAGCTGTTCTTGAAGGTGTTTCTTCACCTTCATTTGAAAGACCTTCAAGTCTAGGTGCATTCTTGCCTACCTACATAATTTCAAAGTGATTACATACCCTTGCTTAAAAGTGCATTGTATAAAGATAGCATCTGGTTTACAACTGTTAATATATTCGTAGTTATATGAGAATATTTTGAGTAGGAAAGCCATGTGCATATTGCATGTGCTTTAAAGTTCTTTATTTTGACCAGAATGTATTTAAAAATGAAAGGTAAAGAGATTAGCAATAGCTTTCATAACAAATGAGAGACATTTTTGACTATACTCTAGTTAAGGCTCTTATTGAAGTAAATACATAAAACACAAAAAAATATAAATATTAAAAATACGGAACATCAAAAAGTATATTTGTATATAAGGGCTCTGTCTATTGGCTGACATTATGCTGACCTCTCCTTTTAAAGCAGTAAAATAGATTTTTCCATACCTAAAGTAATTTAAAGTCAGCTAACTGAAAAGTGTGTGAAGAGCAACTCTGGCAGCCTTCATATGCAGCTGCTTGGCTCAAATGCAGACTCATTACTGAATAAGAAAAACAATTTTTATAACTGGAAATTTGAAGAACACTCAAATTTAAATGTTGAAATTATGCCATATTTGGTACTGTGTAGTTAAATTAAAAATAAACATAGTTAGGCATTTGGGTTTGAAAATGGCAGGTTAAAAAATATTTAGATTAAACTACTTTAAAACATGATCATACTGTTAGGCTGGTGATCATAAAATCTATGGAATTTAGAATAAGACTTAATCTGAATGAAAAATACCATCTGAGCACAAATCATTCAAACTTAAATACACAGATTAATTCTTTCAATAATAGTTGACATCCTCAGCTTTTTCAGTGTTCTGATGGACATTATATTTTTAAATAAAATTTTGTTCTTTTCAAAGCAGTTCTAGTTTAGGCACCTACATTCTAATTTTGTATCTGTTTTTCTTCAATATTTAAAATTTCAACAATTATGTCAATACTATGATATTTCTTATGCTCCTTGATACAATTCTGGTCATTCTCAGATACTGCTCTGAAACGTGTTATGTAGGAACCAAAATAAAATAGCAAAAAAAAAAATAAAGCAATCACTAAAATTTAAAACAAAATTATTCAGTGGTACATGAATTCACTGTGAGGATCAAGACCATAAAGTAAGGATGCCAATGAAAAGCTTATAGAAACAGAGAGATCACTGATAGAAATACAGAGCAAATATACTATCAGTTGATAAACTATGATGTCACAGGTTTTAAAAAACAATCCATATATACATAGTATATTTTAATACATTTTTATAGCTTTTACAGTTCATGGTCTCCGTGTTCTTCTATTAAGAAATATATGATTTAAATAGGCTCAGTTTCCAGGTTATTAAACACACATTTTTGTAAACTGTCTTTCAATGTGCCTTCATTAGGCATGAAAAATTAAGTACACAGTCTTAATGATGTATCATAATTTCAAGAATATTCATCTATTTTAAAGAAGTTAATTGCTAGAGAAATTTAGAGTTCATATGCCAAATATAAAAATCCTGAATGTTAGTAACTGGATGGATTCTATCTTAACTAACCTATTGCTCTTCAATTTTGTACTTATGTCACGACTTATTAGTTCTGAAGGAAAATGAGCAAACAAATATTCTTCTACTAGAAGCCTGAGTTCTATTGATTTTTTTCCTTTCTTTCTTTCCTAATGGGAACACCTGTGTTTTGAATTACGTTTCATTGAGAAATATTTTGGGGAAAGCAGACTTTAGGTTAGGGAGATCTAAATCAGGTTTCATGTTATACACACAAAATAACACTTTCATTTAAGGATCACTGTAAACTGAGCAATGGGGGCTGCAAGCAAGAATTCAAAATCGTAGGTTTTAACAGTGAAGAGCTTTATTCTGAGCATCAGTTATTTAAATGATTTCAAATTTCATATTCTATCACTCTAGGGAGAAAACAGTTAATTATCTTCTCATATTAAAGCCAAAAGCTAAAGTGGTGTCTTTTTAAAGAATAGTGAATTAGTCTTTATATATGAATATATATATATATGTATTCTCATCAGTTTAGAAATGGTAGTTTTCCTGCCATAGTTTTACTAAACTCAGATTGCAAAACAAGGTACTCTTTGGTGAGATTTATTTTGACCTGAAATTGTGTGGAAAAAAATGAAAGAACTAAGAAACTACTACTAACCCTCAACACATGTCCCTAAGGAAGGCAGTAAGTATTGTTATTGCTACTCCGAAGACTGAAATAGTGAGGTTAACCCTTCACCGGGATCAGAAATACAACTGAAAAGGAGTCAGTAAAAAGATGTTAGTTATAGAGAACATCAGAGCCACAGTGATTCATGCTTTGTTCTTGCTCACCCTTGGACCAGCCCCCTGCAGCAAACCCTGAATCCTGCTCAGCCCTGCGTCGTTGTTGGGGCTCTCCAGATGAGCTAGAGCAAAGCTGGCTGATACGTGTCTGTAGTTATGCTTCCCAGCTGCAGCATGGACTTACAGATGGAGGGCAAGAAACTGAACAAAGCCATTTAGCAGATTTGCAATGAGAACTCAGCAGTTTTTGACAGCTAGCATGGGTCTTATCCTACTAAAACATGTTGTTCTGTAAACTCCCATAGCTAGTTTCTATTGTTTCAAAAAGATCTTACTGCCTATGGTAGTTGTGGTGTTGGTAGTGACACATTATATGTGACAGATGGTGTAAGAAACAGTTCAGAAGGCCAGAAGGATTGTCCTGTCACTGTAACAAAAGGACAGTTCTGTGTATTGAATCAGGAATATCCTCTGTGTGGGAAAAGTTATTTTGTGGTACACAGAGCCCTAAACCATTATGTAATTGGCATCATTTACACTATATTTATGGCATTATGAGTTTACTGTATTTGGGTTTGTTCAAATAATTTTACATATCTTGGAGAAATTGTATTTTATACGATGATTTAATCTAACCACAGCTGCAGCAATATAAATTACACTTAAGACTATGCTGATTGATTATAATCAGTTGTAATCACATCTTATAATTACATTGCATTCTGGAAGCAGAGGACTTTTAAGCCTACTCAGCACCCTGCTACATAAAGAAGATTAGCTGTTACTTCTGACAATCTCAGCGAACACTGAAATATGCATATAAATACCAAGTTTTATAAATTTATTGTTCAAGAATCAAATTAATTTATTTGTGCGTCGATAAAAGGCAAAATAGAAACAAAAAATAGAAAGCCACACTTGCATAAAATACTCTCATTAAAATATGTATAGTCTCTTTAGCCTGGGTATGCTAATAACTGTAAGAAAAATCAAATTTTTTTATATCCATCTGATCTTTATTTATTGGGATCCCACTGTTCAAGCATCAACATAGTGCAGGATGCATTGAAGGTATAGCATGTAAAAGTGGCATCCAAGTACTGCAAATAAATTACTATTTCAATAAAACAGTGAATTGAAAGTCTTTATAGGCGTATGTAATATGCGAGATTCATTCTGACCGTTTAATAGATCCCCTTCTCAAATGAGTCAGTTATCTTATTTCACGGAGGCACAAGGCAGGAGAGTACTTCTACTCATTTGGCAAATGTAGAGGGAAGAAAGGAACCGCCCAATTGTCTGAGAACTGATTGCTGCCAGAATGATCCACTTGGAAACCAGAAGTCTCCTACGTTTGTTCAGTAAGCTCAGGATGGAAAATTGGCCTAACAGTTCTTGTTGTCTGTAAGTTTTCTGGTCCAATCTCATTAGTTGTGTTGTTCCACAGTTCTAGTTATTCTCCCATATGTACATTTTGGCAGGTAAATGTAACACGTTTACTCCAGCCTTCTTCAGCACCTGCCTATTCCTACCTCCCCAGAAATCCTGGGATACATTCCATTTTGTAACTCTGAGATGGCAAATGCCAAGTCAGGAGTAAAAGCATAAACACTTGAGTAGTATTGTACTTGTTTCCCAAAATAGTTTCATTAGGCATTTAACTATTAACTTTGACTCCAATGATTTCACCTTCTTATAAATTGATCTGTAGATACCCAGTCCATAGGATCACAGTTACTGACCTAATCCCTACCTTTATTCTATACCTTAAAGTAATCTCAGTTCTAAAAAATAATAAGTACTTTTAAAGTATTTATGTAAGTACAAACATGTACCTTTAAAGTACTTATGTAAGTACTTATGTAAGTACAAACAAACAAACCAAAAAAAAAAAAAAAAGTGGTCATTTGATAAGAATACAAAACATTTTCCCATTCTTCCATTTTTTTCTTTCAGCAAATGTGAGAGTGCTCATAGTCACTCAAGTTTAAAGCTAAGATAAAAATTCATGATTCCAAAGCCCCAAGCTATTGCTTCTATTGCACAACTTATGTTTCTGTACAATGTCTGCACAATCTCATATACCTTTTGGGTGTATTACACACTAATTATATGTTTCATGTTAAAAATCCTTTTTAACACAGACTATGTGTAAACCCTATACGCAATTGATTACCTATTGCAGAACTGAAGTTATTAGGGAGCTGATAGTAGTGGCTTGTAGGGAAGACACTAGTAGTGAAGGTGGCTCAAAGCCTTAGGGATTATCAGAGGCTAGTGAGGCCTCCTATCAGCCTAAGATGGGTTGACATCTATGAAGATCAACAACTTGAAAATAGGTGTGGCAATACAGTACTATTTGAGTTAACCTATTTGTTTGATTTATTTCTTGTCCACGGGAAGTATTTTTCATTGGCTGCTCAAGCAGATTAAGTTAGTTTTCTCATATCTGATCTTGCTGATCAGGCATTCTCATGAAGCAGTGAAGCAGCTTTTAAATGTTACTTTTACTGACAATCAAGATCTGATGGAAAGGAGGCAAACACAATAAAGAATTACAACCTTGCTGGGGGTTAACTTGATCTATTATGTAAATATTTTATTACTTAAATTCCAAGATTATAAATGACTTTTCATAGATTCCCTCTGCTACAACGTGATATACATATTTTTTTCTCTGTAATTGAGATACTATGTTTCAACTAATCCTTAGATATTAATAGTACATAAATAAGCAAATATTGAGGTACTGTTTTGTCAAGATTCTTGAGCAGAGAATCATCTCACAATACTATATGCTTGTAACACTATGCAGACTATTGATATTTAATAAATAGTTGAAAAAAGCTCAGTAAATAGATTTTATGTAGATATTTTATTAGAATACTTAATAATATGTCTCATGATATTTTTGCTTAAAAACATTTATTCCAGTTAATTTGGATGAAATAACGTCAGAGGAATTGAAAAAATATTAACAGAAGCAGGATAATATGGGCAAAATTGCATTTACTTGGACTATATCTATATTGAGAGATGAGTGCCCAACTAATTCCTCCATTGTCTAGGATGGTATCCAAGTGGAATTCCCACTGCAGCTGCTTTCTGGCCTGGTTTGCTGGTTTTGCTTCCCACCATAATATGAATATGGAATTAGTTGTGTTTTGTACCTTGGTGGGGTATTTTAATAGCAAAATCAAGACCTGAAGTCTCAGAAGTACCCTTTTAAATCAATTTGTAAAACCGATTTTACAAATAAAATTTTGTAATTTGCAGTAAATTACAGAGTCTTACTTCCTTTTTTTTTTTTTTTTCTTCTATTCTTAACTTTGTCTCTGCAAAGTTTGCTAATGTACCTCTGCCCCTGTTGTTAAACTCTTCTTGGTATTTTAAAGAAAGTCTTAATCTTTAATTTTTTTGAAAGAAAATACTTTTGTATACATATCATATTCAATCTCATGTCCTGGTTATTCAATTTAATTATATGAATTAGTTGTTTGACAGACTCTGTCTGTGATCTGACTTGCTTAAATTGTATGACATGTATGTAGTGGGTTAACTGTTTTAGGGGCTGCCAGTACATGGTTCAACATGAGGAGAACACCAGTAATTACAGTCCCCGGTGTTTTGTTCTCTCAAATCACTGTTGTGAAGAATGCTGTTTAATCAGGTCTGATGGGGACAACTCATGAGGACGTGGACAAGAATTAGAAAACAGTATTTAGAGGAGATGGCCTAGAAAAGAGAAAGCCCTGGAGGAAGAGAATAAAATGTGTGTGAAAGATAAATAATTGGGAATCAAATGAGAGACCTGGGAGTAACTAGCTATTCAGAGCCAAGAAAGGAATTAAGCACTGAGGACCAAATTTTACATTAGTTAGGGTTTATTTCAGTGCAGCTAAGAGACTGGATCTGGTGGGAAGAAAAGGATTGAAGAAAAACTCTGGTAGAAGAATCTTAGGTTAAGCATCAGTAAAGGAAAGGACAATTTTATAGAGAATACTCTACCCAACTTCATGCAGCTGGGTAAACTTGCAAAATACTGTGAAGCACACTAGACAAAGTATGAATATTGTATATATGAGTGTGCATGTGGGTATAGTGGTGTTTTGGGTAGCTGTGTTTTTAAGAATGTGAATAATGACACATTTAGAAGCCCTTTCAACAAGCAAAATATCATAAATTCTAATGTCTTAAGAAGAGGTGACACTTTACACAATAAGAATCATAAACTGTCATAAAACTAATTCAGCAACATGATGCCTAAGTGGGCCCAAGTCCAGCTGGATGATGCCCAGTATTATGAAAACAAACTGACCAAGCTGTAAGAACTGAGTTCCAGAAGAAATGAAATGTGAAATGAGACTATGCCCCTCATTAAGTCAATGGGAAAAAAAAATAAATAAATGTCTGCCTTCCCTGCCTGGAAGAAAAGTGGATTCCAGTTGGAGCAATCCAAAAATTAAATTTTGTAATTCTTTTTGTGACTTCAACCCACATTGTCCTCTTCAATGGAAAAAAAATAAATAGAATCTAATAAGACCATCTTGCAAACATCAGTACTATGTGGCTCCAACTAAAAATGATTCACTCGCAGACAATGAGTTTAATCAATGCCTTTTGTATATGCATTTTGAGGTACCAGTGGTGTGAGTGACTGAGGCCTATGTGTACACTGAGGGGCATCAGCATTATGTGCTGTGACCCAGAGTGCTGGTTCCATAGCAGGCGCACTGGTCATGCCCTAAATGTAGGAAGGCTGCTCTCTACGTCTCAGTCCCTGGATGCCACATCAGTGCAACTGCACTCCAGCACCCTTCCAGGAACTGGTATGTAGCCTGGTATTATCCCAGCATGAGAGGGACCAACAGCCAAAGTACAGAGAGATAGGTTGGCACTGTGGGGTTTGCTTTGCACAAGAGCTGCTCTAGGCAGAGCTGAAAGGTTCACCAGAAGCAGACACAGCACACATTTCAAACACCTGTACAGATCTCCTGTTCTTCTCCTGTGTTTGCCACCTCTGTGTTTCTCATTTGAAACCAAAGCTAACTAAGCAGATAGATTATTATTAATTCTAGTTAACATTCATGTTTTATCTGGTATACATAGTTTAGAATCATTTTGCTACAAGCTTCAAAGCTGAAGCTAAGAATGCAAATAGTACTGTGGGAAACTTCCACCTGCTGCACTGTAAATGAGGAACATATAACTTGTATGTATTTGATTTTTATAGGTCTTAACTATCCAAAACATCCATGCAGCCCAAACATTGTGTTGCTTTTCACCTCATAATACTTCATTATTCTGACATGTTTAGCCAAATGTAAAATAATAATAATAATAATAATAATAATAATAATAATAATAGTTTAGTCATTTGCTCTCATCACAGCAAAAAGGAGAGGAAAGAAAAGTCAGTAGCAGCAGTTCTCATATAGTGAGTGGTGGTCTTCTCTGGAAGAGATGTTGTAACAGGTAGTGATTCTGATATCTGGCAGATCGTTCCATGAATATATTAAATACTTATCACTGTGTAATTATTACAATTATTATTGCAATATTTCTTATGAACAGAGGTAAGACTGTAGGATGCAAAGTACAAAATTGTTTGGAAAGAAAACTGAGGCAGGCAATGGCCTTACCAAAGAGCTATGCTGTTATACTTTTCAAGTGAGGAACAAAAATTAGAGGGACACACTACAACAAAAATTAGGGGGAGGGAAGGCTATGCATTAGTATTGCAAATGTTTCAAATGAATTTTATCTAAATATAAATGGTTACATGGAAAAAAAAGAAATCTTGTTTGTTAATACGGTTGACACTAGTATCTTAGTATCTGGACTGATGAGAGAGAGAACAATATTCCAATACTGAGAAATCTTATCTGAAAATGCAGGCTGACTATCATGGAGTAAGTTGCCACATGAGAATAGATATGATGCAGAGAAACAGTGACAGCTGGGAAAGTGAACTAGTTCATATGTGGGAGAATGGAAAAGAAGTAAAGAGAAAAGTAAAAGGTCAAGATATGGAATAAGTAAATGGTTGAAGAAATAAAGTAACAGTCTTCTGGTTGCTTATGAATGGTCACAAACGCATTCATCAGCACTGGAAATAAAGAAATTGCAGCAGTGAAACATTAAACAGTGACAGACTGGGTGAATTTTCTTGTAAAATGACAGGAAAGACTACATTTAAGCAACATAGTGCATTATGAACTGGGTTATGAACCTCTAATGAACTCTGCATTCTGAAGTGGTTGAGAAATAGGTTGTGGTAGGGAAATGAATCAAAGAAAACAAGAGAGGAGACTCAGCAAGAAGGAAAAAGGAAAAAGAAACAAGCCACTCTCATTCTGCTTTCTTTTGCCCTAACCCAATATTTTCATTTAAGACAGACACCCAAGTCATGAATGTGGTTACATACCAGTGAGAAATAATAATCAATGCTTTGCTGATATGTAAAGACTTCTTTCTTCTCAACATTCATCAATTCTGCTGATGCATTTGTTATTTTACTATGTATTATGACAGGTGAATTTAAATCCTGATCTATGTGCTGTATTCGAAGCTTTGAATGAGATTGATACCCTTGCTTTTGCAACCACACTTGATATATGATATATGATCACTGAAAGTGATAAAAATGTTATTGAAATTATAATGATTCACTAAAACTATCTGTACACTTCCAAATCCACCTGACTCTTTTTGTGTATGCATAAGTTAAAATGCTTTCAAATCTAGATAAAATGTTGATTGAGAAAGTTAAGTTTAATTTAATTATTATTAAATGGACCCATCTTCTTGCTAGCCATATATATTGTCTGGAAAGCATACCCGCAATATTGTGTTTTGAAACGGAAATAACTAAAAAGAAGATTTTACTTTAAAAATTAGAAAATGGGTATATTTTAAGGATGCTTTTGGGAAACATGTTTTTGGAATGCAAATGCCTTAGATACACACAGGCATCGTGGAACAGCATAATGAAGGAACACAACTATTCAGCATAGAAAGTTAAGCTTTAAATAATGTTTTAAAGAAAGTATCGTCTCGCAGTTATCCTCATTTATCTTTATATCTTTAAATAACAATGTGTTCTTCCCTCTTAAGAAGAGGGAACAAATTCACATAATGAGATACCATAGAACAATAGGAAAACTGTCCTCCTAGTCTCATGCAGTCAGTCTGATGTCCTAGAAAGTGAGTGATACATTACACATCTAGGGCATTATCTAATATACTATAATCTTTTGTTATTTGAATTAATATTGAATCCCTTTTTAAATCTCCATAAACTAGCAATCTCAAAACACAAGCAATTACAATGCTTTTTTTTATTTTATTTATATCTTTTTTACATATAGATCTAATCTCTGGTTGGCTGTTTTTTAAAATCGTAAAGAAGGATAATGTTATTTTTATATATCTCTGCACTACAAATTTTGTGTGAAAAGCTGATGGTCAGTGCATTTAAGAAAATAGAGAAATGAAGCAGGTGTTTAACTACCAAACTAAAGGCTTCATTTTAAATGATCAAACTTGAAGATGTCAGCCTCCATCCATGTTTTAGTTTATTCATCTGCAAAATAAACAAATTTCCTACTCCCTAGGAAATGGGGGTATTTAAATTACTCCCCAAAACTCTCAAGAGTTTGAGATGTTCATAAGGATGGTGCTGGATGAACCAAGTATCTATTTTTTTTATTTTAAACACAGGACAGAGATATATTTTTCAAGTGTATTTTTATTGTAATTGTTGCATAAATCCTTTAAGTAAAAAGACAGATGGTATTATTCTGCTGTACAGTGGCTACTGTGCTTTAATGCTTTTAATAGGACAGAATAATGACATGATTACTATTGTTGTATACTACCATATAAACCCATTCTGTCACCTTAAGATGCTCTTTGAACAACTGCTCAATCCTGTTTCCTGTTCTTAACCTCCATATCTTTGATTTGTACTGCCCCTGTAACCTGTCAAAGTGATTGCTACTGGAGACATATTCCACTGGATATTGAAGCAATATTTCAGCTGAATTCTGTATATTACTTCCACAGTTTTCAAAATGTATATCTATATATAAATGCATATATATACAGCTATACGTACACATACCCTGGCAATGCTGAATTTCAGTTCTTATCCTCATGCATGATATGTACATGCACAGAAAATAATAACAGCAAGCTAGGGAAATACTATATAGCTAATTAAGTAAATTACTATGTATTCTAAAACTCATAAAAATTTTGTTTGTAAGACTACCACAATGATAAGAATCACATTCAGAAATAAGTGTTTGTACTAATACATTAAAAGCAAAGTCTGGTGGCAATACAGGATGGTGGTATTCAGGTTTGAAATTCCTGACTAGTTGATCACCTCCTACTAATTTGTATATGAAAAGGTAGAAATGGCAGAAATGGTGCTTTCAGTTAACATCTGTTAGAGGAAAAATCTTGTATTTTTCTTCACTAATTTCTTTCAGAAAACCAGTCAACTGATTTTCTTTCCAATTAAAAATAAGTACTGTTACTAGTCAAGACTCCAAGTCAGGAAACTATTGACATGAGTTTTCCTGCTCACACTGAGTTGAATAGTGTCCATCATCTGCTGACACTGGAATACATTAAGAACTTCACTTAGCTTTTGAGAAGAGCTCCCATTCAGGCACTACATTCTGCCACACAAATACAAGTGAACAGCTGAAGTGTATGTCTTCATTCTACATTACAGTGAAGAAGGTGGAAGCCACTTCTGTTAGAATTTGAATATTAAATTTACAGACCGTGGATCAAGAAAGAAATCTATACTTCAGGCAATAATGAAAGAAAACGTTTTGTATCCAGAGCCACACAATTATAGAAAGTTATAGTAGTTGTATACCTAAATCACAAAGACAGTGTTACCATTGCTTTTAGGGGTAAAAGATTCCTCACATATTAGTACATAAAATGACAAAGTGAAAAAAAAAAGATACGGGTTCCATTTTTTTTCTTAAAACATTCATTATGAACTCTTGCTTTATAATGATGCACTTCTTCTGTTACCAGACTTTAACATTCAAAGGGATACTGTAACATATATACTCTCAGGTTAGATTCTCATTTCAGATTGATTTCCCTAAATGTATAGTACAGAGGAGTTCTAGCCTTTAGAGGGAAAATTAAGAATATAGTATTTAAGAAATGTCTTTGAATAGGATTAATTTCCTTCCAACCGTAAATATCTGCAGAATAGTGACGTTTGTTTCTGCATTGAGTCTATAAGGTTGATTTTGGTTCTGGTTATCAGCTGTTGAGATACACAAAACACAACACAACTTTGCAGTAGGCTTCAAAGTTAGATGTGTATCACCTTCACACTTCCAGTCCTACTCCAGAAATATGCTCACCAAAATTCTAAGCTTTGGAGAAGTCTGAATGCTTTCCTCAATTACTCTGGCTACAACCTGTGCCAAACAGCCATTATGGCTGTAATCTCAGGGCAGAGCACAGGCTTGTCCACGTTTACTGTGCCAGTCCCAGTCAAGAAGGTGGCTGGAGAATTGTACTGGTGTTTGCCTCTATAGCAAGTCTATTTATTCTGTGTGATGCTTCCACTGTGTATTCGGTTTACATGGCAGGGGGGTGGTAGCAGGGGGGCTGCAGGGGTGGCCTCTGTGAGCAGAGCCCAGCAGCTGCCCCATGTCAGATCAGAGCCAGCACCAGCCCACTCCAAAAGGGAGCCACTGCTGGCCAGAGCTGGGGAAGATGTTTTTAGTTTGCTTTTAGTTTCTCACTACTCTAGTCTGTTAGTGATAGGCAAAAAATTATGTTAATCTCCCTATGCTGAGTCTGGCTTGCCTGTGACAATAATTGGTGAGTGATCTCCCTGTCCTAATTTCAACCCCTGAGCACTTTTCCATCCTATTTTCTTCCCCTTTTCCTTTGAGGGGTGGGAGTCAGAGAGTGGATGTGGTGAAGTTCAGCTGCCCAGCAGGGTAAAACCACCACACACTGGTAAATGCAGGCATGAGTGACACTTGGCACTGACAGAAGGCTTACTAGCCTGGAAAAAAAGACATCCTGTGCATAATTCTCCAAATGATGAAGAGTAATGTTGCACAAACCATATACCATCTGAAAGGCTTCCTGTTCTTTTGGATTAATAAAACAGTATATTCTTGAAGTGTTTTCCATTTAAGTCATCCTATTTAAAATACGTATATATTAAAAATTTAACAACAGATTTTTGTGTTTATAATTGTATTTTTTCATTTTTTCACTAAGTTCTCTAGTGAGGTGACAGATTGTATGACTGCAGTGGACGTCTGACAACTTTCATTGGCTATAGAAAATTAGTTTTTATTTGGTATTAGGGTCATGTAACTTTAAGTTCATTTTAGAAATGCCCTTTACTGGCATATGC
Organism: Anser brachyrhynchus; assembly: GCF_964034855.1. Lineage (NCBI taxonomy): Eukaryota > Metazoa > Chordata > Aves > Anseriformes > Anatidae > Anser > Anser brachyrhynchus. Next base: position 13,316,024 of record NC_137702.1, on the reverse strand, counting down.
TGTACTGATCAGCTACCATTGTGCTGGTGTGAAGAAATAATGTCTCCAAGAGGAATTCTTACAGGTGTATATGTTCATTGCTCTTCTAGAAGATAGAGCAGACTAATATTAATGAATGTCAAAGAATGCCTTGATTTTGCAAAGACAAAACTGCAGTTTTCATGCTAATGAACAAACTCCTGTTGTCATTAAATCCTTCAAAAAGTTATAAAAGAATGTATTCAGCTAGCAGGTAGATTGAATGTATCAAACCAAGCTCAGGTAACCCTAGCCTACAATTAAATGTCATTTCCTCTTGGGAACAATTCTTCAACAGAAGTGCAGCAATAGTGCCAAGAACATGTCAGCAGCTGCAACTGCAACTGGAAAACAGCAGGTTATATTTCAGTGTCTTAATTTGTTGTCTTAAACACAACCCTGAGAACTTCGGGTCTAAAAAGGCGCCAAAGACATGAGGTTGGATATGTCAGTGCTCTGAAGCTGACATTATATAGAATAGGAAGCTGTCTTCTGACAGTGCATCCATAAAATCTGCTTCTCAGCTCACTGCTTCACCTCTGTTTTTTGTATCTTCAACAAAAAAGACTAAAAATTAAAAATGTAGATTTGTTTCATTGTTCAAGCTTCCTGAAAATTTAAATGACAGAAAATATGAGTATTCAAAGTTTAATATCTGACAAATAAATGTCAGTATTCCTTTTTCAGGTGCAGAATTCCAAGTTAAAAGAAGTTGCTGTCTTAGAATTTGATTTTCAGAGAAGTCTAGATCAATGTTATTGATTTTACAAGAACCTTATTTATTCATTTTATATCTAGTTTATTATAAAAGTTTGCCGTATGTTGACTAATTATTTTTGTAGGAAATTGTAACTGTCTAAATTAATCATGGAAGAGTGCAGAGTTACCCTGAGGCTGCAAAAACTGGGAACAAGCAGGAAAAAAGAAAGAAAAAAAAAAGGAAAGAAAAAAAAAGAAAAAAGAAAAAGTTATTTTAAAGAAGCTAGAAATATATATGTGATTAGAAGTTTCAGACCATGCCCCCCCCCACACCAAAAAAAGGGGGGGGGGGGGGCGTTAAGTAAAACTACAGATATTATTTCCCACTGGAGGATAATTAAATACAAATAATACAGACTGATCTCTGAGGTTATACATCTCCCTTTGTGAGAAAGCATGTTCCTGAATGACAGCTGTCACCGGTCTTGGCTTGATGTGACACAAACTATTTCAAACTCTAATTGTGCAGAGAAATGCACAATTCTCAGAAGACATGTCATTGCATACTCTGAGAGGAGTCCTTTGGCTGTGGTTAGAAGAATGTGTTACCACAACCTCTAACAATCTACTTCAAATATGGGGAAAAAAAAAGGAAAGAAAAGAAATGGGGACTTAAATAAATACAGCTTTAACACAAAGGTCACAATCAGAACAAATGCACTTTTCATAAAGAGAAAAGCTAAGAAAGTGACTTTCAGCAATACTAGGGCAAAATCAGCAGAAGACCAAAACATATTCTTTGAAAATTAGCTTGGAGGAGTGGCATGTCACGTAATGATAATCAGTCAAAAAACTCCATGACAGGAACTTTCATCGGTAAAATATTTTATAATATGCCACTGACACTTAAGAATGTAAAAGAATACCTTCCTTTAGAGCTATAAGGCAATACCTCTTCCATTCCATTTTGACTCAAAAAGTTGTGTACAAGTTAGAGCACGAGCAAAAGCAACAGACAAGTTATTACTTATGAAGTATTAACACTCTATCGTTAAAATTGCACACCTTAGGTTTTCTTTTGAATAAGCCACTATTTATTAGAACACTTTTCTTGGAGAGGAAACCAACATGCATATTTTTTTTTTCTTACAGGGAAAATAACATGAGTTATTTTGAGTGTGAAAATTAGAAATGGGAAGAAAAAGCACTCTAAATCTGAAGCACAGGTGTAAGTATCACATTCTTCCAGGGTTTGGATGCACAATACAAGCAAATAAATAAACAAATGTCTTTTGTCTATATGAAAGACATAGGGAAATCTGTAACAGACCTGTGTAGCATAAAGTGTATTTATTGGATGTGTAAGATGGTCCTTGAAAGATTTTGTAAATGAGAATGTGGAAGATGGCCTCTAGTATGCTTCATTCTCTACATATTATATATATATTAGTATATAACAAATAATAAGATAGCACAAATATTCCCAGATTTGTTTTTGTTGTTGTCGTTGTTGTTGATGATTTTTTTTCTTTTTTTTTTTTTTTTCTTTTTAGCAAAGACACAAATACCAGAAAGGTGATACTGAGCATAGTGGGCACTCACACATACTGTAGGAAAAAAAAAAAAAATATGTGAAAACTCTTAGCAATGTCTTTCTTTCTAATTCTGTGGTATTTCAGTGTGATTAGAATGTAGTCAATACAGTGTTCATATTCAGGAATGCTACAGGCATTTTTTCTGATGCATATAAATTAGTTAATGCTCATAAAACCTTTGCCAAAGAAAATATCAGGTCAAACAAGAAAGCTTTTCTTATTTCAACAGCTTCTAGAAATTCAGGGAAAATAACTAAATATTTTTTTCTATGTTCATCTGAGTGCATTTAAGACATTTTTTTTTCTATTGGTCTGATGCAACTGCCTTGATTTTTGTAATTAAAGAAAGGATGCTAAATCTTTTCTCTCTTTTTTTTTTTTTTAAGAAATCCTACTTTTCCCAAGACTATGCTCACATTATTCATTTATTTTTGTTTTACTAGAGTTTTGTTCATAACAATAGAAACTTCACAGCTTGATAAATTACGTCAGAACCTCTTCCTGTTTATTGTTTGGGGGCTTAAGGGATTATCCAGAAGGTTTTGGCTTTCTGTTCTTAGTTTTTTTTATAGATATCTGAATACTATAGGTAGACACACAAATGTACACAGAGTACTTTAGACAGTTGATGGATTTTTATTATTATTATTATTATTGCTATTTATAATACATTCAGCCATTTCTCCATGATTTTCTAAGGATGCTTTAGGCACATCTCTTTATCTTACCTTTTTCAAAAAGTACAACTTTACCTGCAGAAATAATTGTTCCTTTGTATTATAAATCACAGAGATGCAGGCCCCTAAAGCTCTACTGTATGTGATTTAAAAACTAAAATAAGCTAAAAGGCTTAACAGAGAATGAGTACAAAACCTGAAATTGCTTTGACAGTAAGAGTGAAATAATTTATTTCTACTCACTATTAGAAGTTCATTGATTCTAAGTCCATTAAATATTTCTGTAAATGAAGGAAATGTTCAACTATGATTAGACATTAATCAAATTAGCTTTTAAAAATACATGCATTTGGTGATATACTGGCTAGAGTATCTTTTTGAGATGTATTTAGTGATTTTTTCAGAAATTAACAATTTAAAAAAAAATCAATGCAGCTCTTTCTGGAGGATTGTTTGTTTTGTTTTTTGGTTTGGATTTCTGAATAATTCTAAGAATAATATCTTTGTATCACTTGTAATTATTTAGAAAGGTCATCAACATTATGTTAACAACTGTAAGTGAGGAAAATCAGACTATGAGTGCATTAATAAGTAAGTCATCTTAACTAAGTTGGTATAATTTAATGCTATTTGGATAGCTCATTATTAAATTATGTTTCAGTTGTAAAATGTAAGAGTATGCTCATTAAGGCAGTTTACAAATATGCAAGAGCTCTGACCACATAAAATTTGCCAACCCTGTGGGAAAAAATTGCACTGGTGGATCTTTGAGGTATTTCCGTTCTCTTCATGTTTATTATCAGCATTTGCTGCAGGAGGATGAAATATGGTAGCTCATAGATTCTGCATCCATTAATGGTCTGTTGCTCACTTTCTGCTTTGAGAAATCATTAGGAGTTCAGTGAGATTTGTTAGCTACTCAGTGCTTCACAAAAGCAGTGCCGAGATCTCTTCAAGTAGTTGCACTACATACAGGTTCTATCAGCAGCCAATGCAGCTTTACATGTTTAGTTGCCAACTTAAGTCCAAAAGTCTACCCTAACTTTTGTTCTGTAATTTGAAATGTTTGATGACCTTCTGATTGAGCTTTCCATTGTAATCATCATACCATTTCTCAGATATGGCTTCAACATTTGGTTTAATTATACTATAATTGAAATATGCTGCTGGGTAGTGAAATTATTATCCTTTGGCTCTCAGAGAGCTGCCTTAAGGCCTGTTCCTGAAGTCCTGTGACAAAGAAATCTCTCAATGGCTCTGTTTAAATAGATTAATTGCAATGAAATCTTTGCCAGAGGTAAGACTGGAGGCCCTTAAAGAGAATAGCATTGATTGAGACTGGCAAAATACAATTTCCCTGTTATATAATGAACTTTACAGAGTTTAACAGAACAAACATTTTCCTTGTCATGAAATCATGTTTTTTCTTGCAAGAAATGTTATCTCTGGCTGGACTACTGGTTCACAGCTAAGAGATAGAGTCAGATGTTGCTGAAACTAGCAGCCCCTTATTTTAGTATAATATTTTTGTATTATGTTTCTTTCTAACTAACCTGTCGTATACCTGTATATCCACATTGTCAAATACCAAGTTTTCAATAGTTACCTTCTAATAAATCAACTATACTGACACAGGTCTTACAACAGCTAGCAAGAAGTACATATTCTTAGCAGAGAAGTGGGAAACAGGAAAGAGGACAAAATAAAACCTCCAAGAACATAAGCAGCAATGAATAAGATTTAGGCAGTCATTTAGCAACTGCTTAAATTAATCTGGAAACCTAACATTAGTGTGCAAAAACATAAAACCAAAACCTGTGAAATTTAATTGGCAAAAAGAAAATGAAAACAAAGGGTGTAGGGCTGTGTCAATCAAGTTTCTACTATTACAAGCAAAAAGTTACTGAGCTAAGCAAAAAAAAAATAATAAAATAAAATAAAATTTTGAAACATTTGTGTTACAAAAAGGATTTGTAAACCCAAATTAATTTCAAATCCTTTCAGCTATGAAAATATTTTTTTTTACAATTCCTAACTGAAAAAAATCATTTTTCAAGTTTAAAACATAATATTAAAAAGTAATTTCATCATGTTTTATGTTTGTATTAAAACAAAATACTGTGTTAAAAGACTATTTATTCAAGCAGTTTTCAAACTTTTGCTTCACTGAAAATTATATATATATATATAGGTTCAACCGAAACAACATTTTTAACAGTAAGAAACAAAACTGCATTGTTTCTACACTACAATAATGAAACCCTTTGAAAGAAAAGTCTCATAGTACATAGACCTAACAGCTTATGTCACGTGATATTTTCAGTGATTGACTGGGTAAATAGAAGAGCCATTCTCCAGTTTTTAAGATCTGCATAAAAGCTGGGACATTAGCTACTGCAGCTGCCAAAACCACAGGCACAGCCATGCAGTCCATGTGAGGGATCTCACCCATGTCTGGTATTGGCCTTCAGATTATTTTTCTGTAATATTAATATGGGAGAAAGCATGAAAGCAGCCAGGACTGTTAAACCTAAAATCTGTACTTCTACCAAAATACAGCAGCTGCAGTACAGCATCACTCAGCTGTGCTGATGATGACACACTTGGCTGCAGGCATCATGAGGGACCTGGCTGGCAGCTGAGGCTGGAGCCCAGGAGGAGCCGGCATGGTGCCCTGTGCCCATGAGAACTGCCTCCCCCAGGACTCCAACAGCAAAGCGTTAGGGACAAGCCCCATAGCTGCAGAAGCAGCAGCAGGTCTAGCAAAGCTGCAGAAACTGTAGTGGTGTGAGTCTGACATTACAGATTAGATGAAAAGTGTGTGAAAAAAATGATTCTGTCATGTTTGCCAGGCCTTCATTACAGACCATCTCCACTCTGCTGCCTGCCCTAGGCAGTGGGGAGGGACCTCGTTCATACATGTATCAACGGTGCACTGTTCCATTTTTACCTGAAAAGATTATGCTCATTTCAAATTATTGCATGCAGTGCCAGTCATTCAACATTTTCATTCTTCAGATCACACTGTGCTGGTTTCAAAGGGGGCTTAGGCTGGTTTTTATTGCAGTGGGAAGAAAAGGATAAAAGAGCTTTAGTTGACTTCAGTTAATGAAAGCAAACCTTGCCTTTGTTTTTGATTTTTATACTAGTTTTGCTGGTACATATTTTATTTTTGGCTTTTTAAATATTAAAACATATGGGTTTGATGATTAAATACTGCAATTAACCATAGAAACATTCTTTAAATTTAAGGTAAAATTACAAGGTAATGATCAAGGCAAGTGGGCATTTTTGCCTGATAAAAGTGGAAGAACTGCTGACCTCATACATGCCAACTTACATTATCTTTGTTGGTAGCAAATCTCTGGGTACTTCATTAATCTGAAGCTATTATTACAATTGATATATATATATATATATCAGTGCAGATATCATTGTTATAGATAGTATTATAAATTCTGTGCACTTAGTCACATGGTCTAAACTTTTGGGTAGATCTGCGCGGTGCCAGGAGTTGGACTTGATGATCCTTATGGGTCCCTTCCAACTCGGGATATTCTATGATTCTATGATTCTATGATTCTGTGATCCTTTATCTTTGTGAAAAATACACAGTCTTTGAAGACACTTTTATAATCCAATAATTTTGGGAGTATCCACAGTAAATTGTGTGTTTGCTTTAATTAATCTATTAACAATTATTAATGAAGAATAGCACTAATAAAGCAGGCACTGGTGTTTGGGTTTGGATTTCCGAAAGAAATAAGTGCTTTTATGACTGTGACTGTTCAGTATTAGTGAACACAATGCATATAAATGTTGCACTAAAATAACACATCATTGAATTCACATGACTGACTTTATTCAACGGGAAATAATAGCCATGTGATCACATAGTTACAAGAAAATGATTTTTTTCCCTGAATCACGCAACACTGATGTCTATTTCAGCCACCAGAATTGCTTCTCCATACATGTATGAGAATAACCACACTTCTGACTAATTCTTCTAACCCAAGTTAGAAAAAACAAATTGATCATTTTTACTTTGAGTAATTTATTGTTATTGATTGAATTTTACTCTAAAAACTTCATTCTATCTATATTCATTAGTATGAGAATGATTCGTTACCCTTCAAAGCCAGGCAAAAACAAAATTAAGAACACTATTAACTGAAAATAATTAGCCTTTCCATTACCATTCTTCCAACAGAATCTTTCCAAATGCATTATTATTTTTGAAATTTTATGAGAAAGTAATGAGAAAGCTGTTTACATTTTTTATTTCAACTCCTTTAGTTCAATGCAATTCATTCTGGTGAGTTACGAGTCTGTTTTTAATATTTACTATACAAATTAAGTCTCCAAAATTGAGTATCATTTAGAAAGCCTTGAAATGGCATATAGATTTTAGAGGGCTTGGTTTTGGCAGGTATTGATTAATTTGTGAAAGTACCCTCCTGAATTCACATGGGTCATTTTGTAGCTGCAGCCATTGACACCAGCCCATTGTCACTTGAAGTTGACTGTGAATGGTGGGCAGGTGGTTTGCCACTGTCTTTCACCTCATGGTTTGAATAACAAAGAAGTCCTTCAAGCTGTTTAGTGAAATCTGTTAGATGTCAGAGTCCTATATCATCTGGCCATGGGTATCTGCATGATTCACAAGAGTGAGTGATAGCTGTGGAAGAGAAATACATTCAGCAACAGAAGGACTCCTCACAAAAGATTCCTTAATGGCTTTGTCAGATTCCAAAGAATTTTTTGTTCTTCCCTTCATCCTGACCTGTCCTTGTTGTTTGGTAATGTGCAACTTGAGGATCCACAATGAACCTCACCTTGTGATTAGCAGCCAAGTAGAACTAAAAGTAAAAGTAATCAGAAAAGATGCAAACCTAAGTGGAATATAGGTATGTAATGGTCTTGATTCTGTGAATACTTCTAAGTAGGCTGCAACCCTGGGGGCAGTAGGAAGACAAGAAAGAGTTACAGTGTAGGAAATAATGCTAGATACACGGCATGATGTATATAGAGAATGATCAATAAAGTTCAGACAGTATAACAACTGAAAAAAAAATATATAAAAATAGTAGTGATTGTTTCAGATGATGGCATCACTGAATTCATCTCAGGCTTAAGGGACAAAGCCTCAGATGTTATCATTGCAACACATATAAATGGAGCTATGACAATTTATTCGAGCTGAAGATCTGCCCCCAGCAACTCAAACGTTTTTGCACAATGCTGAGCCAGTATACCAGGAAAGCATTCTTGGCTTTTATTGCCACAGTATCTATGCTCGCCACCTAGTTTACCAAGTAAATAAACAGTGCTCTCCAAACAAGATTCTGCAATTAAAAAGCTTTAAAAAACAACATGAAAGTCAATGATATTAATAAAAGGAGTATGCTTAGGGCAAAAACATGCTGAAACTGGAAAGAAAAAAATAAATAAAAGAGCAAGATAATATCAACAGAAGATGGTAGATACATTATCATCATGAAAAATATTGATTTGTGTGTCCTACCAGATAAGCTAAATAGTTGGTTATGAAAAGACATGCAAGAAAAAAAAAAAAAAAAAAAAAAGTAATTTCCTCTTCTCGTTTGATAGGAAGCATGAGCTGAGAAGGTTTAGAACTCAGCTGCCTCTTCTTTGATTCAGAAATGTGTCAAGTAATGCTTGAAATGGATCAAGAGTATACCCTTCACCTATCTGCAAAATATGTCCTAGTCTCAGCAGCATCGTTTAATGAACTGCTGAAGTGGTTTGTCTTAAAAGACAGATCATTAGGTAATGTGCCAAATCAGTACCCTCCAGCATTTGTGAACAGAATATTGCATTTTTTAAGGAAAAGAAACACAATATTGCTGTGCTCCAATAGTTGCAATATCTTCTCCATTAGCCACTGATTAATTTTTAACATGAAATTCTCTCTGGATTCAGTAACAAAAGGTAATTTCTAAGTTTACCTATCGTACCATGTGTTCCACACTGTATTTCTTCAAAAATATTTATCTACTGCAGGTAGATATGCTTTGTCAGACAGCAGATCACTGCATATGGGCCTGATCTACACTACTATTGTGTCTTCTTGCCTGTAACAGAACAAAAATATTTTCTTCCTGGCAAAGTAAATCCACTGAAATGAGTGTCAGATTTTTGTTGTTTACATTGTTTTATTTTTTATCTTCCCAAATGGATTCTCCGTTTAAATTTATAGGACAAACATTTTTCATACTATAATAGAATAAAGACTACAGTTGATCTGAAATTAAATCTGATTTTCTGAAATTTCCAGATTATATTTATTAGACTAGAGTCTCCAGACCGACAATAATTGGGTTCCACTGTACTGGGATGAGGACATAAAATATCATATAGGCACTGCTGCATATGTTGAAACAAAATGTTTTGAAATGTTGCTTTGAATTCTAAACATAAAGCCCGGCTCAGATATGACTTCAGCAATGATGCTGTGTTCTCCATGCTGAGGCTCCTCGTATGTAAAGATACTGATATAACATCTCTTTAAAATTATAAGCATGTTCTCTTTGTGATATCTCCACTGGTAGCCTCACATCAACAACTTCAGGAATCTGCAAATGGTGGAGCTTAAGTGGGAGTTTCCACACCCATAGAGATACTGTTGCTGTACCATGAGAATCTGGGGATATATCAGTTCAACACTGGGATCTGTACAAGGACCGATATACAAAAAATGTAACCTCAAAGGTGAAAAAGTACAAAGCAGAGCTTCTAGGATGATCAAGGGACTGGGGAACCTGTTTTGCAAGAAGAAATTTAAAGAGCCTGAATTGTTTAGCTAAGCAAAACTATTAAAATCTGTGAGCATATATGATTGCTGTCTAAAAAACACATTGCAGGAGTAAATATTGAGCAGTGATATTGTAAGCTAAAGGACAATGCTGTCACTAGGGAAAAATGGTGATGGCTGTAAATGTATTTAGCTGGAAATGAGACAGTTCTAAGCTATTAACATAATGTGTTTCTGGAACTGCCTTCCAGTGGAAGGAGCACAGAAGCTGGAACTCAGTAATGAGTTGTCTAATATTTATGGAGTTATTTATTTATTCTTTCAGTATTTGCAAAAGTTCTTGCAGTTACATGTATGCTTTGAATGGAGAATCTACACTCATTCAAAAAATGACATAGACATGTAAAGAAGGTATCTGTCTTGTCTAGGAATCCTAGTCTGAAAACTCAGAACTGAAATATTGCCTATATCCGGACATACTCTACATCTTGCCTGTCTGTGTTGTAGCATTTTGTGACAGACTTGATAACTTCTTTCCACACTTATAACTGATTGAAGACAGTAACAAAAAGTTGTTGCCTGCAGCATTCTGAGTCTCATTGTGCCACACATCTTGCTTGCTTACTTCATATCTTCATATCTTTAGAAAAAAAGTGTATGCAATTAATAAAACAGCATTATTTATTGCAAAAGGAGGTACGTCAGGACTGCTCAGGACAAGGTCAGTGATATAAGTGAATTACTATGATTAACTGTATTGAATTACTACATCTGATGTTGAGTGATCTTTTATTACCATCATTAACTCTAGGTAGCCTTCAGAAACTATCAAAAATGTATATATTCTTATATCAGTTCTTCAGAAAAAAATTGTTTCTGTACTTGGACTTTTTTTCTATTGAATTTTCATTAATGAAGAAAACAAGTTTGGGACATAATTCTCAGATGCAGCTGGCAGAGAAATTTCACCAGAAATAAGTATTTAGAACTTTCTTTTTTAATTCATTATAAAAGTAGCTGACCATCACCAATGATCTTTTCTGTTTCTCAGAACTCAGTCTATGGGTAAATAAACTCCACTTTCTCTCCTAAAGAAATTTCCACAGTGAAGGAGCTGAAGCTTTACAGATTTCCTTTATCTTCTCTAATTGGTTAGAGAAGAATATGTCCCTTCAGGAACACAAGAGTGCATTGTAATTGTATGCACATCTTTAAGCATCAATCATCAGTGTCTGTTCTGTGAAAATCTCAGATTTATAAAGGAACAGAAAATAGTTGCAGGTGACCTGTAAGTTTAAATGTGTACTTTCGATATAGTCTGTCCTTTTGTCAGGCAGCTATATGCTGTATATGACCTTTAAATCCTGACTGGACAGAAAACTTAAATCTTTACACTTATTTAAGCCTCTCCCTATTCAGCAAAGCTTTTAAGCATGTGCTTTACTCAAGAAAGGTTCAGCTTTTGATAGAAAATTAACAGAAAACAAATCATAAAAAATACATTAAAATATAAAAACTTGAAAGAATTAGAGTGTTGCATTTGAAAGACATTCATTCAGGTAGGATTAATGCAAGAAATAGAAACTTTACAAATTTTGCAAAGGTTTTCAAAGACATCATCTCTGGAGTTTTAAAAAGTTCCATAATTCTGGGCCTATATTCTCATCCCTAGCTGTAAATAAACTTTAATAAAAAGTGTCAATAATCTGAAACCCATTTTTAACCTGTCTCCTGCACTACTCTGACGTCTACAGTAATGATCTTCCTCAGATGGAACACAGCTGATCAGGGTCATTTGCTGATAAACGTATTTCAGAGGATTTTTCCCCTCTATCTCAGTTTGAAATTCTTATCCTATAATGGTGTGTCCTTGCAGAAAATGCTTTTGACTCCAAACTTTCTATTTCTTTGTGCCTAGTCTCACCAGTAACTTCCTATTTCGAACACATATGACTAACTTCCTTCATTTGCATGCCTACAGTTTTATAGGTATAGTTGTACAGATTAGGATTTATTTAGGAAGAAAAAGACTTCAAAAATCACTTCATAAAGAATTTTAGAGTTTTTTTAAACAGAATTTGCCTGAAAGTTCCAGTTTTTGTTTTGTTGGTGATAGAAATAAAGTGAGAAAAATGAGGTGTCTATGATCCTACTATTATTATATCTATCTCTCTGTTCCCCTTCAAATTAATTTTGTGTTGCAGCACTGGAAAGAAAGTTGGAAAGAATGTCCAAAAAGAAGTCTTTATAAAGATGAAGGGAAAAAAAAATAAAGAGAGAGAGAGAGAAAGAGAAAGAGAGAAAGAGAGAAAAAACTGACACATTGGTTTTTTAGCGTTGATTTGGAAGACTAAAGTACTGTGCTAAAGGAACAAGACAAGGCTGTCATACCATGAAAGTTCACAGCAGAATTTGGATGGGCCCAGAATCTGGTCATTTAGAAATGGTAGAAGTTTCTAATTTCTCAGGTTGTCATGTATTTCAACAATTTTTAAAATAAATAGATAGATAGATAGATAGATAGATAGATAGATAGATAGATAGATAGATAGATAGATAGATAGATAAATAGGCTACCAAAAACCCAAGAACATTCTTCAAAAAATTTCAAGGTTCCTTTTCCTTTATTAATCAAAAAATAAAGTTTAAGATAGAAATAGCTAATGCAAATTCAAAATCTGGCAACATTTGGTTTGGTCTGATATATACCAGAAATATGTATAAAATCTGAAAAGTTTGTCTGTATCTCTTTCCACTTTCTTTCCATGTTCAATCAGACATCTGCCATTATATAGTCCCTGACACTAGCTCTTCACTCAATTCTGGGAATATGCATTGATACAGTCACTGACATTGTAAGAATATCATATTGCAAGTCAGAACCCTTTTTTTTTTCTGTTTTCACTTGCTCCTTTGCATGTTCCATACCACCAGATTTTTTTTTTTTCTTCAGAAAACTCTAGTCTTTCATTTGAAATATAATTATTTCAAACACAGCATCCATCTCTTTGTATTTCATGGTAAGGATTTTGATTTTGCAAATTTTCAGCAATCCTCGAGAAAAACATAGTCAACCTTTTCTAAAGTGTTATGATGCAGCAAGAGAAGCACTGAATCTTGCTGTTTCCCATAAGACTATCAGTAAGACAGGAGATGTCACAGACGACATCTTGGATTTCCTACAACCACATTTTGAAGCTTTTAAAGTTTCATTTTCTCTTTAAAATGCTTCTTTGAACATTACCTATGCCCAGAGGAACAGTTTAAAAATGAAAAACAGGCTTTTAGAGCTTCAATTGCAGCCACAGGGGACTCTATATTCTTCCATGGTTGCTTTGCTCTAGTATTATGCTTTTATTAGCTCCAAATATAAAGACCTGATAACGCAAGCCTCTTTGGAATGGCTAAGATTAACAAAGGTAGTTCCAGCTTGGTGGACTTGCAGTATTATTTACTTGACATCACACTGCATCAGTTCTACACAATTTCTCTTTTTGTGTATAAGAATCACTACCACCACCACCAACTATTAGTATTGTGTTCATTGGATTTAGACAAGAAACAGACAAAATTTTAACTATTAATTTGTAAACAGAGATGCATTTTGTTGTTATCAGCCATCCTTTTCTAAGTTGAATCTTATCCCTTTTTCATTACGTCCTCTTTTAAGTTTTACAGGAGATGAAAGAGGCCCTCAACAACTATTTCCAGATCAGTCCCTTGTTACATGTACCATCTGCTAAGAAGAAATAGTTTATTATGAAATCCAGTTATACAGAATAACTTTTCTGTATAAAACAACATACTGAAGTAAGCTATTACAATAATATAATACTACTCGTGTTAGTACAGAGTGCTGGATAATACTCTACCGCAATAGGTTAATGGCTTAGTGTTTAAAATACATTACTACGTATGGGCAATATCTGTACAAAAGCATGTCAGGTAGTAAAAGATAAAAGGTGTACATGTGATGAATTCACATTCCATATTACAGAAAGATAGTAGTCACTAAAAAGACAGTCAGTACATCAGTAAGAATTCTAGCATATTAATCTATACATTGATTTCTGTATTTTCTGAAAGAAGAGCTGGAGAAAGTCTTCTGAACATCTAAAATATTCTGGGTCTTCAGTCCAAATATCAGATGCTTAAAAGCTCAACAGAATATGGTCCAGAATTATATTTACACTTTTATAATAGGTCTGTCACTCTGTTCTCGACAGAAATATTTTCACTGCTTCTGTTACATTTTTCTGGGCTGGATGTTTCATTCATCAGCCAAAGTGTTTTCTGCTTCTCAAAGTTTTGAGGTAAAAGAAAAGCTAATTTAGGATACCCCTAAAGCTTAAGTATTTGTTGGTAGAAATACAGACTTGTCATTTTGGATGCATAATAACCTTGCTGGTAATTATAACTGAAGATGCCAGTGTCTCAGATTTAGGGAGAATATCTGCACTGTTAGCTTCTAGAAAGTCTCTGACCGCAGATCTACCTGTTTGATAAATTATTTCCCTTTGTATTAAAGGATAGAGGAGACAGCTCCAATTCAGACATGCTCAAAAGCTTTCTGTGCCTTTATCTTTGTCTTGAGACAATCCATAGGGGAGCACTTTGAAAAAGCGTGAGCTCAATTGGAACGTGTATATCACGCACATTATGATGTTAAAGAAGGACTTACGGTTCACAGATTCATTTTCTGTAAGACCAGAATGAACCCCTGTGATCACCTAATCTGACCTCTTGTTTAAAGCAAACCATAGGATTTCCCTGAATTAATTCCCATTTGAAGAACAGGAAATCTTTAGGAAAATGAATAAATAAATAAATAAATAAATCTAATCTTGATTCAAAGACTTCCATTAACTGTGTTCTTCACAACTCTTGTTCTACTTGTTAATTATCTGAGCTGCTTAAAATGTAGGTTTTATTTAGACTGAATTTCTATCTCCAGCTTCCAGAAACTAGATCTTACTATACATTCCTCAGATCGATTGTCTTCCAGCTATCAACATTTGGTTTCTTGTGTAAGTATTTATACATTATGGTAGTTCTGAGGTAAAGGGCCTTGTAGAGTCAGACTGAGTTCCTGAGAGAAACAGTTATGTCTGTTTTCCAGTACTGGAATAATTTTATAACATAATTTAAATTCGCTGAGACCTGTGGAATCATTTGGCCTGATCTCCCAGCAAAAAGTCAAGGCAACTTATATCAGGTTGCCTCACATGAGTTTTGAAAATATTCAGGGACGAAGATTCTAAAACCTCTCAGAACCCCTGCTCCAGGTTTTGATGACATACTTTTTTTTTTTTTTTTCCTAATATCAGAATTTTCCACTTTATATTTGTGTCCATCTTTCTCACTCTGTCACTGTGCACTTCTGAGAAGAATCTGGCTTTATCTTCTCTATGGCCTTCTGCTTTGTAGCTGCTGAAGACAGATTCCCCTTTTGCCGTCTGGGCTGGACACTCTCAATCTCTCCTCTACTTATCATGTGCTCCAGTACCTCAAATATTTTTATGGTACTTAGCTGGAGCCCAAAATTGGACATAAGGCTCCAGATGCAGTCTCACAAGTATTGAGCAGGGGAAACATTCACTTCCCTTTACCTACTGGCAATGCTTTTGCTAATACATCACAGTATGTGGTTGGAATTCTTCATAATGACGTCATGCTACAGATTGATATCCATTTTGTTGTCTACAGAGATCTCCACCTCCTTTCCTACAAACGTCCAAAGCTGCTTTCTATCTAGTCAGCATCCGGCACATACTGCGACATGGTTCATTCTGTTCCTGGTGCAGGTCTTTGCGTTTACCTCTACGAACCCTGTGTCAGCCCACTTCAGTGTGTCAAGGTCCCTCTCTACAGCAGCTTTGCCTTTCAGTGTATTGTCAGCTCTTTGCAATTTGATGTCTCTGTACGTAATGAAAATGCATTCTGACTCATCTTTAGTAAAGACATTAAACTATCTACCTCATCTATTTACCACAGCAAAAAAAATATTTACATGTGTTCATGTGTTTTCTCAGTGCTATTTGCAGTCTTTAACATCCTTCCTTTAGCTGTGGATGCTGACAATAGAAAAACTGTTTCTGCAGGCATGAGGCTATCACCAAATAGCTTCTTATGCTCTCCAAAGGATCTCCTTTCTGTATGTACGGCACTTGTTTTTCATTACGTGAAATCAAGTACAGCTGTTATCTCTCCTAATGCCCATTCTTTTATTTTATTATTTTATTTTATTTTATTTTATTTTATTTTATTTTATTTTATTTTATTTTATTTTATTTTATTTTATTTTATTTATTTTATTTTATTTTATTTTATTTTATTTATTTTATTTTATTTTATTTTATTTTATTTTATTTTATTTTATTCTTTTTTTTTATAGTCACTTCTTCTGGGATAGTTAATCCTTCTGTAAAATATGTGTCTTTGTCAATATGTAGCATTATTAAAATGTGTTATCTATTTATACCCAGTTTCCAAAACAAAAGTGATCACATGGTATCAGTTTCTTCTCTTTTTTTTATTTAAAACTTCTCTCAGCCTTTGGATCATTTGTTGTAGCTTTTTTGTACATTTTTTCTAGTTCATTGGTCAAATGTTTTAATAAGAGTGATAAACATCTCACTAGAAGTATATGATGATGCTTGCAGCCTTACAGCCACATTTAAATCTATTCATTCTGTACCTTTTAATCAAAGTGACAGAACCAAGTCTTATAAATGACCACATGCATTACATCAGCACTATTGATTTCATACATCTCTCAGTTCATCAGTCTTCTACCTTCCTTCACTCATAAGATCAAGTATCCTACAAGATACTTTCCAATTACATTCTTCATTGGATTCCCATGACAGGAAGTTATCCCATTTACAGATACATCCACTCAACAACTTTCACAACAGTGTGAGAGAGCCAAGCTAAGCACTTGTGACATTGTTAGGTACTAGAACTACCATCCCTTTCCTTGTGATCCTCTCACTTAACACATTTTACACCCTTACTGTCTTATTATGCATAAGTAATTAAGTGAATACAATTTGGGGAAAAGCTCAGATCAGTTTCTAGTCAACTATTAAACCTTGTGAGAATATCATTTTGGTTATCATTATGTATTATCTTTGTATTACCATACAATCCAGAATCCAGCCAGAATCCAGGCTTTTTTTTTTTTTTTTTTTTTTTTTACAATGAGGATTTGATTGCTATGAAAGTTTTTGTATTGGCACAGGAAACCTTAAGGACAGGTTCATGCTAAATTATCTGAATTATTCGTGACTAGGACATTGCAAAATCTTGGATTGATAAAACTTCTCCAGTCATGTTGATTTAGCAACATACATGAAATGCAGTTGATAACTGAATTTTACATCTGATAGTGCCCCATGGAGAAAGATTCTGAAGGAAACCCTGCTTTTTTAATATTGAGGAGCACTATTAAAATACACAGAAGTATATATACAATTCAACAGAAGAATGGAAAACCAGCAAGCACTAACTATTTAGCAACTATTGTTTAACCTGATCTTCAATACTCTACATATTGTGCATTCCTGCTTCAGCATAAAGCGTGCTAGATGCCATCATGAAGGATTTCTCTAATTCATCATACCAAATACCTGTCTAAACATATAAATATTTTCCTCCTGGAGGCAAATTACCCTACTCATATGAAAAGAATTAATTTCTTCCTTAATTTCATCAATGTTGTAGAACAAGTCTAAAAGTAAAGTTCAGAAAATTTTTCCACAAACTACCCATTTCAACTGTATAAAGCATAAATATGTAACATTAAGAATAATCCAGGAACCGTAGAACTAGAAATCAGAAATAAAGAGACTTGTAGTTGTTTCTTTATTGATGGTTGTTTTTCATTTGCTTCAGTTACTCTAGCTTTCTCAAACAATTAGAGCATTTGTTCACTTAGGCATGTTAAATTCTATACAGAGAACAATGAGCACAAATGGAAGTATTTTTGTAATGTTTAGGTGATTAAAAAATCCCTTATTCTTGACATGCATAATTATATAAAATTATTTTGTATATGTGGTGTTCTAAAATAGTTTTAATTGGAAAAGGATTTTACAGATTCAGAGGGCATTGCCATATTTCAATTTCATAATTAACTTGAGTACTGGAGTCCATATGGCAGATGAGCAATATTTAATAAAAATAGCCAACTGACTTGCCAGAGAAAGAAGTGAGGTTATTGTGGAGAGATTTGTGCATTACATAATTCATGATTTTTGTGGAAGACATAAAGTTATGCCTAGAAACTGTTTTGTGTTTAGAATCTAACCAGGGTATACCATAGCTTCAGTAATGAATAATGCAGATAACATGGTGCCCTCAGTGAACTATAGAGCAGCAAAAGCAGCTGACTATCAGAAACAGCTCATTAGGGGGAAAAAAAGAAAAAAAGATAAATGTGAGCAAAGCATATTACCTTGATGGAGAAACAGAAAAGATAGATGCTACTTCACAACTAATTTGTAAAAACAAGCTTGCAAATTTTGTAGTTCCTAAAGCCTTTAGGCAAACTCGGAACTAATTAAACAAAGATGATCTCTATTCCATGCTGTTCAGATGAACTGGTAAAATGTTTCATCATGAAAGTTTATGTAATGCAAATGTGGGCCATCAGTGGTGAAGTAGTTCTAAAAATGAAACCAGGTTTTTGAAAGACACAATGAATCTGACTCATTATAGCATTGCTGTTTACAACTCTAGGATGTAGTTAAGATGGTGTCAGCACTTTTATTATATAACTTCCTATTATGGGTTGTTTATAACTTAGCTGTAAAAATTTACTTCAGGCTAAATCTGAGTGCACAAAGTTTCAGGTATTGTGGGCTTTTTTTTTTTTTTTTTTTTTTAATAAGTTTGACTACTCTAAACTACATTTAACTATTGTGTTTGCCATTGAACAAGTTCATTTTCTCAGAACATAGCTGAATTTGCAGCCTTGTTTTGGTGTCCAGAATATTTACAGCGTTATTGGTAAACATAGTCTGTACCATCACATTTTTTTTTTCAGCTGGAACAAATTTCCAAATGTTTGGAAATTAAATATCAAATCTATTCAAGCCTTGTTAAAGAGGAGAACTGTGATGGCTAACATTAATATACAAATGATAAAACCAAGGATCTTAATATAAAACTAAAAGTATACAGAGAGCTAAAACTTAAAATTAAGTAGCTCATGCTCTAAGTAAACTCACACTATAATTAATCTTGTGGCAATGGGTTCCATGTCTGTTTCCTAACTGGTACTATATAGCCTTCATTTTCCTATACATCTACAAACTAGGAAAATCTATAAAAGACTACACTAGTGCATCATCTGAGTAAACCCTCTGACAGACATTGAAAATGTCAATGGTTTAGAAAAAATAGATCAGCTTCCATCTAGTATGATGATGGGGAACAACTTTATGTTGGATGCCTAAAAATGATTACATAGAACCAAAAATGATTACATAGAAGTCATGTGTTGGGTGGGTTGTCAGAGGGAAAATTTTATCACTACCCAGACTCTTTTTTTTCAGCAGTGCCAAAAGCTGTGAGTGGCTCTCTAGGGCTGATGCATGGGGCTGAGAAGCCAAAGGCCCTTGGTACCACTGACAGAATGGCAGCAATGCACTGTTGAAAATATGGTGATGTGCCAATTCTGGCATATTTGTTAGAATGTGCTGACTTAGATTCTGGCACACTGCCACTTTGCAACCTGAAGAACAACCACATGCAAATAATTTATAGGGACCACCTGGAGTACTTGCAGTGGCATTGTAAATACTAAAGGCTTCCTTGCCAATCCAACTAACAATGTGAATGTGCACACACACACACATCATCTGAAATTGATGAAAGACAGGTTTTTATTGTATGCCATGCTTTCCATTCAGCTTTGTAAAAAAATTATTTAAAGGTTGATTCATTAGCTGTGCAGAACAGAAATGATGGTCATTACGTATGTAATAGGTCACATATACAGCCTTCAGCACTGCAATCTGATTTACTAAGTGAATGAATGATGAGTAGGATATCACATTCTCTCAATAAGTGTATTTGGATCTTTATCTCTTATAAGACACGGCATTAGTTACCATGTGACTTTGTAATCCTATTGATAATGGTTAGCATATAGAAATCATTAGTTTGTTATACCAGTGAAAGATAGTTTAAGCTTTACGTTTCCCTCCCAGCAGATATAAGATAGTAACACAAAATTTCTATATCTTTCCCCATCTACATACTTACTACGATTAACAAGCCGGTGCAAATATTACCTGATTTGTAGATATAATAAGTCAGGGACAAAGACAATGGCATACTGTGTTTGCCATTTTAAGGCAAATTCATTAGTTGTGCATTCAGGTAGGCTAATTTAGTTTTGCATCATTTTTTTTTCCTTTAAGTTTTCAAAGACAAAAACAAAAACAAAACAAACAAAAAAATCACAGATTTTCCTACCAAAAAAAGTTATTTTCAGTATCCACTATTGACTATAATTCACTTTGGTATTCCAAAAATGTTCTAGTATTTACTCTGGCTAATTCCTATTTTGAATCTGTTTTCCAGTAAGAGGAGAGGAGGAAGCAGAGGAATTCCCTTTCTCTAGCATAAGCGAAGAAATGTTGGTTTGTTCAAGCATAACTGACAATCTTATAATAACATTAACCTTTTATTTGGAAAAGCAATCTCCTATCTTTTGTCTCCTCCTTTTCATAAATATAAAGGTTTTGAAGCACTCCTTTATGGGGTTAGAATCTTAATATATATGCTACTCCCATTTTTACTTGCACTGTGACTGCTATTCTGAGGATCATCCCACCCAAGATAGAATTTTATATCATTCATACTTATGCAATAGTTTAATTGAACATCTTTATTTAATATTTTTTATCTATTTGTAATTAAAGCTTAGATCCTAGACTGCAATCTTTGCATTTGACAAGGAAATTCAGCTCCACCACTGAAAAGTCTGTTAACAAGTTGAAAATGGATTTGTTATGAAAAAGAACCAGTCCTTGTTATAATGGCTTAATGCTAGGGAGTTCATAAAAGTAGATGACTAGGAATTCTGAGTGATTTTGAACAAGAAGACACACAGTTGGAATTTAATCCTAACATGGATGGTTTTATCTTGACTGTATCTTGACTGTGCTGCATCTTTCAATTTTCTAGCTTTTGTCGCTTTGACACCTTGTATCACAATCTGCTAGAGAATGAAAATGGACCAAGAATGTAAGTATTTCACATGAATCTCAGAAGAAGTGTTAATAACTGCAAATAGGACAATGAATATAAACGTTTATGTAGGAAGGTTATCTACAGGAAGGATTGTAACCACTATTTGATAAATGGTCAAAATAGGTACTTGAATTAGGTGAGATTTCTTTTTCTGTTTAGAGGAACTTACTAACTGAAGACTGTTATGAGAAGAAACAGTTGCCTATTTGATCTAGTTCTTGCATTGCTTTCTGCCAAGAAGAAATTTTTATAAAAATAAGAGTGGTACTGTTTTGTTTTTCTCCTTATGGATTTGAACTGATATCCTCAAGCAAAAATTTCCAGTTTTGTTAAGAGAAGTTACTGTGGAAGACCCTTTATTCAAAAGGAGTTTTGAAGGTTGCCAGTGTAGTTAGCCAGGTCAAGTCGGAGACCCGCAGGGAAGTAAATCTCTTTCTAATGCATTGCTCTGTTCAAATATGCCTTTGAAGCCAAAAGACTTCAGGGATGGCTTCATGTATAGAATAATTACCAAAGCAAATAATTTAAAACGGAGAGGGCAGAACGTTCCCCCCTGCCCATACAAACAACTCCTCCAACGGCTGTTGACAGCTAGCTAGGCTGCAATGGTCTACACCAGGCAGAGTGCTCTCTCTAGAAAGTCTGTAACCACCCAGACTGACTGCCTGCTCAAAAATGTGGCAGTTCAGGTCTCTGGATGCAGGGAGTGTCTGAGCCTGTTGCTGCCATCTGAGGGAGGCAGAGAGACTGTGTGTGTGAGGTGCGAGCAGGTGGATGACCTGGTCCTCCTGGTGGCAGAACTCAAGAAGGAGGTGGAGAGGTTGAGGGTTATCAGGGAGTGTGAGCAGAAGAAAGACTGGTGGAGCAACTCCCTGCAGGGCCTGAAGGAGAGGTACCGGGGTAAGACACCCCAAATGGGGGTGGACCCCCTGCCCTATTGCTGTCGGGCAAAGGAAGGGGACCTAGGAGTTGAGGAGGAATGGAGACAGGTCCCTGCTCGACCTCGCAGGTGACACCCCACCCTACAGGCCCCACCTTCCAAGGTGCCCTTACACAACAGATTTGAGGCCCTGGAGCTTGAGCGACCAGTGGATGAGGATGAGGTAGAAAGTCTACGCAGGAGGATGCCTAGGGCGAGGAAGTCGACTCCACGCCTCAAGACTACCTCCACCAAGAAAGACAGAAGGGTGATCGTAGGCGACTCCCTTCTCAGGGGAACAGAGGGCCCTATTTGTCGGCCTGACCCTACCCGTAGGGAAGTCTGCTGCCTCCCTGGGGCCAGGGTCAGGGATGTTGCCAGAAAGCTTCCCAACCTGGTTCACCCCTCTGACTACTATCCTCTTTTGATAGTCCAGGCTGGCAGTGATAATATTGAAGACAGAAGCCTGAAGGCTATCAAACAGGACTTTAGGGGACTGGGACGGTTAGTGGATGGAGCGGGAGTACAGGTGGTGTTTTCGTCTATCCCTACAGTGGCAGGGAGGGGTACAGAGAGGACACGGAAAGCCCACCTGATTAACACGTGGCTCAGAGGCTGGTGCCAACACAGAAATTTTGTTTTTTTTTGACCATGGGGCGCTTTACTTGGCACCCAGCCTGATAGCCACAGATGGGTACCTACGTGTCCAAAGACGAGCCGGCGTGGAAGAAGACCGGCCTGGCTCAACAGAGAGTTGCGGCTTGTGCTTAGCAGAAAAAAGAGGGTTTATAATCTTTGGAAAAAAGGGCGGGCCACTGAGGAGGACTACAAGGATGTAGCGAGGCTGTGCAGGGACAAAATTAGAAAGGCCAAAGCTCATCTGGAGCTCAATCTGGCTATTGCCGTTAAAGATAACAAAAAATGTTTTTACAAATACATCAACGCAGAAAGGAGGACTAAGGAGAATCTCCATCCTTTACTGGATGCGGGGGGAAACTTAGTTACAAAAGATGAGGAAAAGGCTGAGGTGCTTAATGCCTTCTTTGCCTCAGTCTTTAGCAGCAAAACCAGTTGTTCTGTGGATACCCAGTACCCTGAGCTGGTGGAAGGGGATGGGGAGCAGGATGTGGCCCTCACTATCCACAAGGAAATGGTTGGCGACCTGCTACAGCACTTGGATGTATGTAAGTCGATGGGGCCGTATGGGATCCACCTGAGGGTACTGAGGGAACTGGTGGAGGAGCTGGCCAAGCCACTTTCCATCATTTATCTGCAATCCTGGCTATCAGGGGAGGTCCCAGTCGACTGACGGCTAGCAAACATGATGCCCATCTACAAGAGGAGCTGGAGGGTAGACCCGGGGAACTATAGGCCTGTTAGTTTGACCTCAGTGCCAGGGAAGCTCATGGAGCAGATTACCTTGAGTGTAATCACGCAGCACTTACAGGGCAAGCAGGCGATCAGGCCCAGTCAGCATGGGTTTATGAAAGGCAGTTCCTGCCTGACAAACCTGATCTCCTTCTATGACAAAGTGACACGCTTAGTGGATGAGGGAAAGGCTGTGGATGTGGTCTACCTTGATTTCAGTAAGGCTTTTGACACCGTTTCCCACAACATTCTCCTCAAGAAACTGGCTGC
The DNA here is from genome assembly GCF_964034855.1 of Anser brachyrhynchus. Classification (NCBI taxonomy): domain Eukaryota; kingdom Metazoa; phylum Chordata; class Aves; order Anseriformes; family Anatidae; genus Anser; species Anser brachyrhynchus. Next base: position 13,292,435 of record NC_137702.1, on the reverse strand, counting down.
TCTTGGCTTGGACTGGCGTACGCTTCGTTGGGTTAAAAACTGTCTGGATAGCCAGGCCCAAAGAGTTGTGGTGAATGGAGTCAAATCCAGTTGGAGGCCGGTCACTAGTGGCGTCCCCCAGGGCTCAGTACTGGGGCCAGTCCTCTTTAATATCTTTATCGATGATCTGGTTAAGGGGATCAAGTGCACCCTCAGTAAGTTTGCAGATGACACCAAGTTAGGTGCATGTGTCGATCTGCTCGAGAGTAGGAAGGCTCTGCAGGAGGATCTGGATAGGCTGGACCGATGGGCTGAGGCCAACTGTATGAAGTTCAACAAGGCCAAGTGCCGGGTCCTGCACCTGGGGCGCAACAACCCCAAGCAGCGCTACAGGCTGGGAGATGCGTGGTTGGAAAGCTGCCTGGCAGAGAAGGACCTGGGAGTATTGGTTGATAGTCGGCTGAATATGAGCCAGCAGTGTGCTCAGATGGCCAAGAAGGCCAACAGCATCCTGGCTTGTATAACAAGCAGTGTGGCCAGCAGGTCTAGGGAAGTGATTGTCCCCCTGTACTCGGCTCTGGTGAGGCCGCACCTCGAGTACTGTGTTCAGTTTTGGGCCCCTCGCTACAAGAAGGACATGGAGGTGCTCGAGAGAGTACAGAGAAGGGCAACGAAGCTGGTGAGGGGTCTGGAGAACAAGTCTTACGAGGAGCGGCTGAGGGGGCTGGGATTGTTCAGCCTGGAGAAGAGAAGGCTCAGGGGCGACCTTATCGCTCTCTATAGGTACCTTAAAGGAGGCTGCAGCGAGGTAGGGGTTGGTCTATTCTCCCACGTGCCTGGTGACAGGACGAGGGGGAATGGGCTAAAGTTGTGCCAGGGGAGGTTTAGGTTGGATATTAGGAAGAACTTCTTTACTGAAAGGGTTGTTAGGCATTGGAATAGGCTGCCCAGGGAAGTGGTTGAGTCACCATCCCTGGAGGTCTTTAAGAGACGTTTAGATGTTGAACTTAGCGATATGGTTTAGTGTAGGACTTGTTAGTGTTAGGTCAGAGGTTGGACTGGGTGATCTTGGAGGTCTCTTCCAACCTAGACGACTTTGTGATTCTGTGAAAACAATCCTGAAAACAATGGGAACAGGCTAGTTCCCATTGACCTACAACCTACTGCACAGGAAAGAACTTGTTGTCAATTTAAAAGGCTAAGATTATTTTCTTGCAGATTAGATTAGTCAAAGAATGTGAAATGTCATGAAAGTGGCTGAATTTCTGATGGCCAGATTTCAGGCCCACATGATGACTGATCAGCAGCCTAGCTTCAAGTTAGAAAGTCCACCCCTTGTGGAGAAGTGTTGGCTGTTAGATTCAGTTAGGTTCAGACCTATACATTTATAAGAACTTCAGCAATGACTAAGAAGAATGATTAAACTGAGCTCAAAGCAGTTGAAGTGGATTGATGCTGAAATGTTCCAAGACTTGATAACGTTAATCTGGCTCACTCAAAAAGTTATGGAAAAGGGGGAAAAAAATAAAAATCTGTTGTATTTTGATCTCCTCTCTATAAGTTTCTGGAATTTTGCATTTCCACCTTCTGTGCAAAAAATACTGAATGCTGATGACCGGATGGAGATTAAGTTGTCATTCACAGGTAATTAAAGTAGGTTTCAATTATCAGACTAATGTTACTGGAAGCAGTTCAAAGACTTAGAACTCATTCGGAACAGTTTCCTTTTCGTACCTAAAACAACATGGAGGTATTGTATATATTAATTTGTATATCTCTCATAAACAGACCTTCTTAGAGGCTGTATCTTATCACAGTTCAACGCAAATGTGAATCCTAAATCAAATACAAGTAGTTTGTTGAATTACTGCATTATGTAAGGTTTGTGCATCTTGTTGAAATTTTCACCCTTCTGTTTCCCTAAAGCTACACAATGAAACACTTAAGAGAACATGGAAAGTGTGAAAATGTTTAAATGTAGTATTCTTTGGAGGTTTTTTCAAATAACACATTTTTTTTGACATCATAATGCCATCTTTTAATAAACATTGTTTCAACAGAACTGCACACTTAACTCATGTTATATACTTTACATTAATTGTATCCTCAACTGTATTTTTCACATTTACTCCAAATTTTAATAGATTGATGTAAAACTGATTTCTCAAATAAAGTACCATTTTTAAGTATAACTACAATACAGCACCAGAGATTTTTTCAGAAAATGATAAATTAAATTTTTTGTCATGCTGATTGTCACAAAGATAGCATGAAATAAAAAAAGATTTTAAAACCTCTTTCCCATCCTTCGATAGCTGTGTAAGTCACCTATGGGCTAAGATTCATAATATATTTTTTATCCTTAGCAGGCAAGGAGTAAGATAACTGATTCGTCTGACTGTGTATCTGTTTCAAAAGCATCAAAACAATATATGCAATGGAATCTGAGGGGGAAAAAATCACATTGTAAAATGATAGATGATAATGTGCCCGCTAGGTAAACTTTTTATATGACAGGGTTAGAGATCAAGGTTAGAGCTAATAATGTATTGCAGAAGACTGTAATTGTACGGAATATTTTCTGATTATGTTCTGATTTCTGAAATACTATTTTGATGTACTGTAGCTCATCTTAGGCTCTACTAGGTATTAATAGAAACATGTCCTTTAGTAGAAGTAATCTCTTCCACATAGGGAGAATATATTGTTCAAAATAAGAAGACATGTTTCATTTTATAATTGGTTGAAAACTCCCGAGAAATAGTTGTTCATTCTGAAAGGTTCTGTAGTGAATAAATTGCCTCTTCTGCTTCAAAACTCTGGAAAGTCTTATCTTTTTGATTCAACGTTTTCCTCAAAAAGTAAATTGAGAGGCTATGAGAGGAGAAAATTTTATTCCTAACTTTTATGTAGAAAGCAAAATATTAAAGTAAATTATATCGAAGATCTAATACTGTGGATTCTGTTTTGGTTTATTTTGGCAGTGAACGTATTAATGCCTATTCTTTTAGACACTTTTTTTTTTTTTTTTTTCCTGGAGCTAAAAAAATATGAATTCTCTCTGAACTAAATCCTAGCAAATCTAATCAAAGGCAGCCACTTCACTAAGCGGAAGCAGGGGGTGGGGAGGAACTAAATTACAACTTTCTGAGAGATCCTAAAAAGCAAAATGGAAAAAAGCCATAGTCAACATAGTAAATCATAACATCATACAGAGCTTATTTGGAGGGAGTTAAGGAGTGCTGATTAAGGAGGTGTTAGTGTTAAGGTTGTAATCAGGCAGCCATTTCAAGCCTTACTTTCACAGCCTGCTAACGTGCAGGAATAACATTTATTTTGTGAACAGTTCTGCACTGATGTCAGAGAAAGATGAGAAAGGGATTATTATTATTATTATTATTCATCTTATTTCAGCTGTAGAACAAAAACATGTAGAATAAATGCTTTATGAGTTATAAAATTTGTTTTATGATTTTTCTCCCTGCTTCTCTTGGATGAAAGCTACCTTTTCCAAATATGCAAATTAACATCTGCATAATCAAAACTGAGAAAAAGTAAAATGGACTCTTTACATTCTCACATTAATATCTATGTGTTTACATATGCATGTGAATATGACAGTAATATACTGCTGGGTGGGAAATCTGTGACTAAAGGCCTTATTCTCTCACATCATGTAAATTAAAAGTAATTCTGCTGAATTCAGACAACCCAGGATACTGTAAAAGTGGTATCTTCGAGAAAAAAAATCAAAAGGCAGTGATACCTTGAACTGGTGCATGCCTAGTATTTAAACAAGTGGGGGAAAAAAAATCTTTTTCAACTAATTTGCATAGCCTAAATCGTGTGTATTAACAAGCTGTGGAAAAACAGAATGACACTGCCATGTACAACTGAAGAACGTTATTATGAAACAAAGTCTTATTGTTCCTCTAGCAAAGCTGTATGTATATGTGCAAAACCAAGTTGAATAGACTGTAGTTATTTGCTTGAATTATGTATATGTTAAATATGCTCTATTGGTGGATTTCATTCTAATCTCCAGTTTTTATTGGACCTGCTGAGAACATGCTATCATGATTACCACTGCTGCAATATTGCTAGTCCAAGGACCATACACATTTATTAAATGAACAAACATGATGTCATAATATTTATTATTTAAGCTTTATTGAACACTAAAATGTATTGCACTGAATTAAATATTGAATTGGAAGGGTTCTAATTCACTTAGACTTCAGCCAGCCTAAATGATTTGAGAAAGTGACAATTTGCTATATCTTGTCTTCAAACAATTTTCATTAGCAACGTAATGATTATGACATTCCAGAAATTATGCATGTTCCTGATTTAATTTTCCTCTAAATTAAACACACAGAAAAGCTGTAGGAGGGTACAAAGAAAGTTCTAACTGACACGAATATCACCAAAGAGGAAACACAGGAAAGAAAGAGGAAAGAACCTGGGGGACCACCCAAAATTTCCTAGGCAGTAACAATGATCTATGTTCTTTTTCTATAACTTTGTTTTAGCATCTCTTGAAGAAGTTGGAAATGGGGAGATGAAGATGGAAAAATAATAAGATAATCCACTTGTCAAGATAATCTTATTCTAGCTAAGTTTACTATGACTTTTTTTTTTCTTAATAAAATATGAGATCAAAAAGTTTAAAGCTTCAATAGTGTACATCTGTTACGAAGTAGGGAAATAAAGCTGAAAAGAATCATCATCCACAATCATATGGAAAGAGAAAATATAAGCAAACATCCAAGGAGAAATAAGATACTTAACTTTCTGACTCAAAGCCTATAGAACATTACTGAATTAAGAAGCAAGCCTAGCAGACATAAAAGTTCTGATGAAAACTAAATGGATTCCTGGCAATCTGTCATGACAGTTCTGTCAGAGAGACAGTTATGATGGATAGAGGAAGATGGAAATATGGTTCCAGAGGAAAATGTCTGCAACTGTACAGATATCTAACATGGCTACTGACTGTTGAGCCTTTCTATTTCATGTGGTTTGAGGTAAAGTTTGTAGTGAAAACAGGGCATCGTGCCAATAATAAAGTCAAAGGGTTCATGAACTGAAAATGCAGGACTCGGGTTTACTAGTTCGGAGAAATGGGCAATCAAAGTGAAAGAAATTAATATGACTGGTCAGGAAATGAAGTGAAAATTTAGAGATGTTTCAAGGCCTCTCATGGAGACAGAAGCCAAGAACTGTGAAGTAGCTGAATGGCAAAGTACTAAACATCAACTTACCAGAAGCGTTAGAAAAAGTCAGGAAAAAAAAGATTGAAAACCACTCTAAAGATGCATTATTGTAATTCCTCAGAATAAAGAAAATTCAGGGCAATATGAGTTAGGTATTTCAGATGGCATTTAGTTCAGATTAGGTGAAATTAGACAGCCTTAATAGCATATATATATCAACATAAAGAATAACAACGAATAACATGCTGAAGAATGGCCCAGGTGAGCAACGTGTAGACCTTAGACATCTCCAGCTGTGATTGTGATATAGCCTAATGTAAATTTGACATTATTTATTAAAGGAAAAATTCACAGAAAATCTGAAGTTGTTATCCACTCACATCTTGGAAGAAAAGAAAAGTGAGATCTTTTTTTTTTTTTTTTTTCAGGTAATGGGTGGCAGTAGATTAAAGAGGAACAGAATATCATCACAAATCTGCTGTTGTTTCCAAATAGTTTTAAATCCATAGATGCCCATACATAGGGAGTACAAATCTAAGACAAATTTTCAAAACAAAAAAAAACATATTTGTATACTTTCACCCTTTCATTTTCCTTAAATGCAAAAGAAATGGATCTTTGTAGCCCAGAGCAATACCACTAAAGTTATGCAGCTTCTAGCTGAAGCTGCCTGATATTTGACCAATCTGAAATGGGAGTAAATTTGGGTCTGTCTATGTCCTCTTGTGAACAGAGTACAGTCTATTTTGGAAGTGCTAGATAGTGCCAGAATATATTCTGTAAACATACAAATTAAAATGCCCCTTTAAAAATGTTTAAATTAAAAACAGTAAGAAAAATTGAATGTTTGAAACAGCAATTATTAATGCCTACAAATTCCAGAGGATAAGAGATGTTAGAAAAAATAGTTTTTACTCTTTTTTTAAAGCCATACAGACTGATTTGAAAATTCATGTAAAATGCCATTTTGAAAGTAATCCCATGGAAATAGAATTACTGCAAAGGACAGAAAATGCTTTATGTTCTCAAATACCTTCCAGGTTAGCTCAGCCCACCCAGACAATTGAGATGCTGTGATCAGAACAAAACATGTGCTTATGCTATCAATGACTCTCCAAATTAAAGCCACTTCTTAGCAAATTACTGTCTACATAGCTATACCATGACTGCATATTTCCACATCATTTAAACCAGATTGCAGCAATATTTACCTAATATACTCTAATTATTTTTGGTATTTTTATATACAATGCATTTGATGTCTTCAGGTTATGTTCATACCTATGTGGAAATCTACTTCAGGACTTATAAGGCACACTGTCTTTTATAGCACTGTTATACAAAAGTGAAAGTAGCCCTCAGTTCATAAAAATGAGAATGCAGTTTATGCCACTGCATTACTGAATGTATAACTATTTTACCTACAAACACCCACCCTATATCTTAAATACACAGGATCTGCATTGAGGAGATCATTGAATAATAAAGAGTAAAATAGTGATGAAATAATCCTTGTTAGAATTGGATGTTCACTGCCTTTTACATAGATGATGTCAAAACATGTTGACAGTTCTGAAAGTATGAAGACTATAATACAGCTGATCATAGTAAAATGACCTTCCACCTTCCAAATTTGTCATATAGACTAGAGAATAAAGCCTATGATTTCTAGATCCCTGGACAGTGCCCTAGGGGCTTTAAATTTCCTTTTTGCTGCAGTATTGCACAGGAAAGCAACGTCTTAGTGTTAACAGCAATGACTTGATTGAAGGCCTATTAGCTATTACCTTTCAAAATATCAGAAAGCATGAGTCCATACCTACATAATCTCTGAAATTAGGTAAACAATAATGAATTAAATAGCATTTAATTTCTTTTCATCTGCTTTTCTTTTGATTTAGCATTCACACTTTCAACTTTTATTCCCCAGAATGATGAAGGTTAGAATTTTTTCTTACAATAATTGAGGACACTACAATCAAAGAGCTGATAATTGTATATAATTACATATTGGAGCCAAACTGTGAAGAGAAGGTTAAGCACTTCAAGAGGAAAAGAAGGAATACGAGATTTGCAATTTCTCTACAAACACCCTGAAGAAGGGTCGTCCCAATCTTTGTACCATTGGAGGGCCAGAAAATGCCCTTCTGGTGTGTTCTCAAAATAGACGTGAACATCTTTTTGACAGATTGAACATAAAGTTTAAAAATCATGACCTTATCCTTTCTTTTCACTGGCCTATGAAGACAGAAATATTAAAGGCAATTGGAACATTGTCCACAAGCCACCACTGTGAGGCAGAGATTTTGTGCTACTGTTTAACACACAGTATTTAATATGTGGACATGTGTTCTGCACTGCTCAATTACAGTAGCTCCACATACTTTCATGGTTTGATGCCTCAGAATAGAGTATTTTTTAAAGGACTTCCTGAGCATGGCTAATTCCTTGCTGAATCAGCTAGACTGGTGGAGACTCAATTTTTACAGCTGTCTTAGCTTTTCATTCTAAAAAAGCCTCAAAATACTTACCAGTGAATTAAACTCTATGGTAACTTATTGGTAGGTTTCTGCTGAAACGATAGTGTTCCTACAGCAGTAATTCCCATTTCCATAACAAAATTGTGTTTTACTTATCCAGCTATTTGAAAGATGGTACTAGAGTGGATTCATTTAATCAATTTATATTTTCATCCATAAGACCTTCTATTTTTAAAAGCATATCATATTTTAAAAGAAAATTACAATGATAAACTATATTATTTTTGTTTCGTGGCAATGCCAAAACAAAAAATATTTATTTCCATTTATTGGGAATCAAGTTATAATCATATTATTTTTTCCTTCTTTCAGTCCTAAGCAGAAACTAAATATTCTGTCACTTTCAAAGTGTAGAGCCTTACAATTTTTAAAAAATATTCGGTTATTTACTATGTAATGAGAAACTCAGATTTGTACTTTCATATAACATGATTTTCAGTAGACGAACCAGTTTCTGAGCTGTTCATGTTGTACAGCTCTCATTTACAGAATTCCATAACAAGACTCGTTGAATAAATAAGTAAATATAATATCTATACCTTTGACCCTGAGAAAGCACTGCAAAAGTGGAAGCAAAGCAAATACTTCTCTCTGACATGTATGGTAAAATTCCACCCATCTCAACTCCCAGCAGCATCTTTCAGGTAATAAAAACAGATAAATAAATAAATAAATAAATAAATATTAAAATAAAAGATCTAATCAGAATAATAAATCCAGACAATACTCAACTGCTGAAGATATTTGAAATCTGAATTTTGTAACCAAGGATTTTCTTTTCATAAATCTATTGGAAGAGGCAGATAAATTTCATGCTATAAAAGTGTAACAGAAATTTTCTGTTTTCCTGTTGCATCAGTATATTGTAAAACATTAAAACCTCCTGATGGAATTTTGTGGGCCAGATTTTTAAATAGGTGGATTTGGTCATTCCATGTGATCATATGATCGAACTTTTCCATTTCTAATATGTCTTTTTCTTTATCAAGATAGTTGCTGTTATTTATGCTATTTTCCAATATGCAATTAGCTAGCAAAATGTGATATTGTGTCACAACTACTTAATCTATCTTTATCTGTGTTTTGTCATCACAAAACAGTGTCTAAAAAAAAAAAAAAAAAAGCGAAACACCAAAATAAACATAAATTCTTAATCGTTTGAGCTTCAGAATAATTCCAGTTGGGTGTACTTCTTTACTATGAATTTATTGAGTATTCCTTTACTATGAACTGTGGACACACAGTATCATGTAGAAACTGGGCCGAGTATGTGAGGATTCTGATTAGTGCTATAAAGAATTTTCTGAATTGTAAACCAGTTTAAAAAAATTTTGGAACACATGCATTTGGGAATAATATTTAAAAGCCAAGCTTCCATTTCTGTACTTGTAATTTCAACGCTTTTATAGTGGCTATTACCCCTAATTATCAGGGAACTCCCACTAGTCATGAGTAGGGACTCTCCCGTGGCAGTAGCTCGAACCAAATTAGTAACTGACTAAAGCTATTATGAACGAGGCTTTTCCTTACTGGTGGATGAAAGTCAAGTCTGTAAATGGGAACAAAACCCAAAATGGTTATAAACAGCAATCTTAAATCACTCTACAGTAGGCATATCCTGCAAAATAACTTGTGGATGTAAGCATACATATCTATTATTAAGTTAATGGTTTAGTAAATGTCTACTGCACTTTGTTTTCCCAGGACTGTGTAAGCATGTACATGGCTCTGAACAAGTAACAACTCGATATTCACATTTTAGGTTTATCTCTTCTCACTATTTTCAGAAAGTACATTAGATAATTTTTGTTGATAGCATTGTAATGACCCTCAGTTGTTTCCAGACTCTCTCAGGGTGTTAATATTTCATACGCAATCACATTTTGTGAGCTGTAAAAATGTTTGTGACTGTGTATAGAGCAACAGAATGTTTCACATTTTAGTTGAGACATTATACTGACAGCCCTAAACACAAAACATCCAGTGTGAATGAATCTTTCTTTTACTGTCCAGATTCATGACTCAGCCTGCACAAGCTTAAATCAGGAGCACCTTTCCTTATGTAAGTGCTCTCATACCAATATACTTCTGGTGCTTATGCATGCTCTTCCTTTGTTTGTTTGTTTGTTCACTAAGTTGATGGCCACTTTTGTGCTTACATATTGTATTGAACTATTGAACTGGGGCTACAGGGGTCAAAGGCAGAAAGAAATGAGTACCACTGAATAGTAAGTATATCTACTGACTTGTTTAAATAATTTTGAAAAGTAGGATTTGCACCTGAGAAAGGCACCTGTGGATTTTAGAAACCAGGTCTTTTAAGTGATTACAGTATTCTGAAGAATAGCTTCTGCAACAGCTTTATGCTTACAAGGTGTGCAAAGCAGCAAATTATTTCTACTGAATGGGCAATAACAGCTTTATACTAAGGAAGTTAAACATCTCTCAGAAATGAAAGGACAGTATTCATAACTTCTGTTTTAGCTTACTGTAAAAATGCTCATGAAACTGAATGATCCACAAGAACTTTGGTCTGTTTTTATTTGCTTTCAGTATGTGCAAGCCTGTTAAAATATTCTTTTATCTAAAGTATAATTAGGACACAACCACACCATGAGAAGATAAATCATTTAACTGCTTCAGGAAAAAAAAAAAAAAGGCTAATCTTGAATTTCATTCAGAAAGCTTTTGAGGGCTGTACTTTTATTCCTAAGCAAAAGTTTTCTTTCTGGGATAAGCTACAGAAAACCTTACATTGACTTGCACAATTGCTTTGCACACGAAATGTATTGAATAAAAAGGATAAAAAAGAGATCAATATTTTTACAGTATATAAAAATTATATAAAAATTTTATAAATTTTTATGTTTAAATTTCCTTTCTTCCCTCTGAACATTTGAGGTCCAGCTTTCTGCCTTTCATAATTCTTTTCTCTTATACCTTTAAGTTTTGATTACTGGTATTCTTAGTGTCTGTGCATCTGGCTCACAAAATAAATGCCTTTCTACCCCCCAAAAATGCAACAAATAACAAATCAAATGAAACAAAAACCACTTTTTACTTCACAAAGTAATTCAGATAATTCTACATTATTAAGGTTAATAAGTAGATCAATAAAGAGAAATAAATAAATTCAAATGTAATGTGTCACAAGACAAATACATTATGCTTCTGACAACTGCTGACTTATGGAGGTGGAAAAGATTAAATGAACTGGTATAATTTAAAAGGAAATTTTGGCCAAATACATTAGTTTTGCTGAAAAATCAATTCAGCAACAAAATTATTTTTATAATCAGAATAAGATGATCTTCTGAATGTTATCATTCCTGTTGAATTGCTAATACTGGTCCTATGATCATAATTGACAAATTTATTCTGAATGTTAACATAAATTTAAAAAACAGTGGCATTTATTCACAAAACTTCATGAGATGTTTATTTTCTTAGCATAGAGCTGGACATAATCTTTAAGAAATATCAAAGGTAAAAATATATTTTGTTCAGGAGCATATCAAAGAAATAAGACAACTATTATTTTTTTTTTTCACATTCAACACTATGTCATTGTGTAACTGCATTGACCTCTGTTATAATGCCTGAGTTCTTAACACATCTGAAAACACAGCAGTGGCTAAACATGAACTTAAAAAACTAATTATAAATGCCCATTAAAAAATATACTTGCTTTCTGTTCACCTTCAAAACTAAAACCATTTCCATTCATTAAAGTTTTATTTCAAATATTAAAAAGCACATTTATTCTCTAGAATTTTTGTGTACCTAGAAAAGTCATTAATCATTCCTTTTTCATTTCTTTATGAAACATTTAAGAGCTGTGTTTGAGTTTATAAAGTACATAATTTTTGTTCTGTTTTATGGCATTTATCAAGTGATATGATTAAGCTTTTATATTTACATTAACAGTTACAGATTTTGAATATGTACTGATATAAACAGGTAGTATTAGCAGGTGAATCAGTAACTCCTCCCTGTGTGCAGTGGTGAGGAGAATCAGCTATGGTAAGATTCAAGAAAGCCGGACTTATGATTTGGACCTACTCTATGTGAAATATGAGACATGAGCTTAGATTTTCTGGATCAAAACTTCAAGGGACTGTAACTGGGAAGGAGTGTTTCCTCTTTTGCATGGTTTGAACTGGAAATTATTATGAGGTATCAAAATAATTGGTATCATTAACACACACACACACACACACCAACAACGAAAAAAGCAAAACACCACAGTATAACTACCAACTGCACAGTTTGCATATGGGTAAGATACATTCTGTTCCTGGAATTGGGCTTTACAATTGGGCTGACAATGATAGCGATAAAAGTGAGTGCATCATCTGAATTTTCTCCTTAGTAGTCTCCTTGTGGTTTCCCTGACCAAGACACTAAACAACCCAAAGTGAAAGTGGAGGAGCAATCTATTTTATATCCAACTGGATTGGTTTAAAATCTTTACCGCAAAATCTAATAGCAACAATAGAGCATTTTCATGATGATCTAAAGGTTTTGGCAACCGAGTGACTCAACAAAAAAGCCTTGCATCTCTCTGCAAAGTCCTCAGGCAGTGCTGAGCTGTCAGCACTGCTGCTTCTGATGGGAGCAGGAATCAGCATGCACTATGACATCTGTGTCATCTGCTTTGCTCCCTGGGTAGCTCAGGGATTGCGTCTGGCTCCTTAGCCCCATTTTTTAGCTACTGGGAGCCAGGAGCTGGGGAAACAGGCACTGTGAGCTATTTTCTTTCCCTGGCTGAAACCTGTAGCCATGAACTTGAACCCAAGGACCTGAAGTAAACAGGTATATACACTCCGATTTATTCAGGGATATTTTTGAGAGGCTGGCCATCATTATGATAGAATTTGCCCTCTTGTCACAGGTAGATTGGTGTAGTTAAAGTACGCTCTTACTTGCAATTGAGTATATATGCCGCCATGCCTTGCTATGTGTCACAAACTTTAATTTATATGGGAAGCATTATGTTGTATTAGCAGAAATCAATATTAGTGGTTTGCTGGGTGACATGAATAGAATCTTAAAACAAACAAACAAACAAACAAAAACACTGTAAACTACGGTTGCAATTTTGAGCAATATGTGATGTTGTTTCTTGTCACTTTCCCTTCTAGTACTGTGTTCAGAAAAAGGTCATGTTTGTTTGTTTGTTTGTTTGTTTTTCATCATTAAACTCTTTCATAAAAGTAACACTTTGTCCTTATAGAGCAGTGACTTTTCTACTGAACTTCTTTATTTACATTTCTTTCAGATATAGAGAATATATTAGGGAGAATATACTCTAGAGATATAAGGAAATGATATGAAGAATTCATACCTCCTATACTCAAAATATCTTCTCTCAATAAATATAGAAACTCAGAATAAATAAATAAATAAAATAACCTTAAGATTTTTATTTTTTTTTTAGTTTCCTCATGTCTTACCATTGGTATAGCCATTTTTTGTCTTACAAAGTGGAAATATGTTCCATGATTTTGTTCTTAATTCTGAAGAATAGTTCTCATTGACAATTTTGAATTTTATGCATGATCAGATGTGACAGAAACATACAATTTTTCTGCCTACGTTCGATACAAGAAAACTCTAATTAGCTGAAACTCCAATAACTACACACTGCTATCCAAACAGTTATTCAAATTTTTGTCTACATCTTGTGAATCCCCAAGCCTCAAAGAAACACATTTTATTAATCTGAAAGTTTGTATGGTCTTTCTTTTTTTTTTTTTTTTTTTTAATCCACATCCTCAAGTCCTGACATAAACCAGACTTACTTACATTTTCAATACTGCAACTAAAATTCTGCTTGATATGTGACTCTACCAACAGCAAATGTGATATAGGATTTTAGTCTGAGAATTATGAAAAGGTAAGGAAAGTAAGAAAGAAGAAAGAAAAAGTAAGTGCTTTAGAAAATTAAGACATAATAACTACGACATCATTTACATACATTTCTGGATTTTATGCACTCGCATAAATTTCAGTAAGGAAAATTCTATCACGGTATTTCTTTAGTTGAGATAATTTTATTCTAGAAAATATTTCTTGTCTCATACTTCCTACCAAGTCCCATTAAGTAAATGAAAACTCATGTGCCTTCATAAAAACGTAATCTAATTTTTGAGCCACTATCTGCTCTTTAAAATGTACATATAGAGTCTATTGAGATAAATAATTTCTGTATTAGATGAAAACATAACTAAGGGAAGAATTTTTCCCAGAAATGGTGAGATGTTTCAATTCTTTATATATATATTTTTGTGTATCCTTAAAAATGTGTTTAGGGCTTTTATCTTTCACTTTGAAGCAAAGATGTGTGACTATAACAAATCTACAGGCACTGCTTACCATTACTACAGCAATCACAGGAGAGAATTTCATGCTAGTGACGGCGTATTTATATCATTTCAGATGACTGGCCACTTGGTAATATCACAAGCAGTAGCTTTTTATTTTTATTTTTAACAATTTAAAGAATTTCAGCATTGTGCAGAACAACAAAATGCATCCCCCGCCTATGCTCCAAGATGTGATCTTACTGGTCTTTTTTTTTTTTTTTTTTCTTTTTAATTTCAGAATACTTTTGAACACTGAAGCTCTTGGCATCTGTAGAAAATGCTGCTAGCTTCAAAAATCCGCCCAGAAACTTAATACTGTCTCTATGCAAAAAAACTTGCTGTGTTCCACAGAGGCATGCATCAGCTATGTCCTATATGTTAATAGAAACATAAAACTCTAAGATGCTTTTCTGGTTAGAACTTTTACAGCCATATTTTTAACAGGGATTAAGCTCCATTCTCAGGAAAACATCAGTCCTGTGTTACAATATAGTTTCACATAAACTGATTTTTTATGAATCCCTGCATATTCTTTAAAGTACACCCAAAGTTCAATCTAATCTAGATGGCATCATCAAATTTTTATACCATTACTATAATTACATTTGCACACACAACTCAATTACCAAAGATATGGATCGTTACCTGCACAATTTGATTATGAAATTTAAATCAATATATTTGATATAATTACAGTTAAGGTTACAGTACATTTTGTCACAAACCACATTATACATTACTGTCTTGTTTTATGCATTTTAATAATTCACTTTAATCCAGTATACTTCAATAAAAAGGGATATTTTTCTTTTGGAGTAATTTCACTAAATGGGAGGAGATGGGAAAATATATTGTACATTAGCAAGTAAAGCTAAGCAAGTTATCTATCCTGTATTTTGTTTAATAATCTATATTCACATTGCTGTATTTTGTTAACAAAGAAATATCATTGCTATGCTCTTTTATCTGTGTTCATAGAAACTGATCCATAGAAGGAAATTTATAGGAGACATATGCAAAGTTAAAGTCAAATTGGGTATTAACCCAGAATATGTGCTTTAGTATGGTTTTCCAGGTGCCAATGAGTGTCAGATTGGATTCAAAGCTTAAATTTGGACAATTCTGAACTAGCAAATGTGTGATAGTGAGTAATTCATATACGCGCACTAATTCATGCATGCACATTAACTGTCTCTAAAATATGGTCATTTGGGGGATATGCAGGAGGGAATCTGTTTAGAAAATACAAATACACACTTCTAAAACAGATTAGGAACAGAAGCAATTTAAGAATATTCATATTTCATACTGAGGAAAAAAATTGTTAGGTTATTCCCATGCAATTTGATTAAAATTAGGGTGTAATTCAGTTCAAAATGTTTCCATACATGTGCTTGGTCAAAGTTAACTATATAGTATGACAAGCCTTTTGTATTTTGAGATTTCTTTTGTGATTTGATATTATTTTGCTTCAAGTTAAATGGTTATTCACTTGATTTAAAGGAAATGTTAAACATGTTTCATCTTAAACACCATTGTAAGTACCAAGATGCTTGCTGTAGCTGTATGCTTTTATCTCCTTTATAGGTCAAATTACTAACAGTAATTTAAGATTTTATTGTTAATAAGCATTGTTAACAAACACAACAGCAATATTTATGTTATGTTAACAATTATAATATACCTTTTAGTAACTGCAGATCATGACAAATGTTTTATTGCAACCTCCTGATAATCCCTGAAAACCTTCCTTGAAATATTCATTTATTTTATTTTTATTTGAATGATCTGTGTTTGGCATTTTTTCCAGTGTCACAGGCAAGAGGCAAATTTAGCAGTGAAAGGCCTGATTTTCAAAAAAGCATGTAGCAATGCCTGATTTAAAGGTTTTGTAGGTTCATATTTATTTAAGCACAGACAAGTAAACATATTCTCAGCTTTAAATGAAGAACCATACTGTCTTAGAAACACTGTTAAACTCTATAACAATACAAAGGACAGATGAGTTTTAAGTCCTAGCTATTTAATTTGTTGCCCTCAGTAACTTGAGCCAATTAAGAATTCTGTTCAAGGTGAAAGACATTGAAAAAGTTGTTTTAATTTAGAACTAATGTCATGTCTGATCCTCAATCAATTTGAATTTCTTTATTAGGGTCTTAGTGGAGTATGGAGTTAGGATTTCTCCCTTCTCCAGAAATTTACATCTTCTTCTACATAAGTGTTAAATCAGCATGATTATGAAAGGTTATTTTTTCAAATCGAATATTAAAATTGTGATGTTATTTCGGAAAACAAAAAACTTTTTTTTAGCACATTTTTTTAGTCACCTTGAACCCAGTATCACTCCTTGTTTTCATGTTCCGATGTTGTTGTTGTTGTTATTGTTGTTTGTTTTCTGTTGTTTTCCCCAGGGTCTTGATGTTTGACGCTGTGGTATTTTTTTCCTAGTGGTTTTGGGGTTTGAAATTAATTATTGGAAGTAAATACATGTATATCCCAGTGATGTTTATGCAAAGGAAAATGCAGTGAGTGTAGGAGAAGCAGTTCTTGCTTTTCTTTGTGGCCTCATCAGCCTTCTGTATACTAGTAAAAAGAGAGAGAATGGGTATCTTTTAGGCTTTTATCATGGGCAGCTACTAAGTTCTGCTATTTTTTATTTAAATCACATTTCAGACTCCACAGTGGAAGTTAATAACATATTCTATAGGAAAAGAAACTATATTTTTCCTCAGAGTTATTAATATACTTTCAAATGGACATCTGCGGAAATGTACTTTAAGTTTGTGACTATAATAGCTGATATCTAAGTAGGGATAAAATATTGTCTTATTCCTGGGAGTGGATTTCCTTATCTTTATTGAAAGATGTTTTAACAACACAAATTAATTTAATATTAGGAGACCTGTTATAATTCTATTTCTTTAACTATTTAGAAAACATGAAATAAATAAAAAAAATAGACAAATCCATTTACAGTCCCTTGAAGTGCGAATATTGGAGAAAGAAAAAATATATATATATCATTTTATCCAGCACATCATCTCATATCCATGTATTGATTCTTCAGGGTTTACTCTTTTATCTATGATCTATGTCCCATTAACATCAGAGATCATGGTACACCAAAGAATGTTTCTATTATTATCTCAAGTTGTATCTTAGCAAGTCTTGAGCTGTTCAGTCATGACTTTGACCCCCAAGGTCATTTAATGAAAAAACATACATTTCCAGAGTTACAGCTACCTGTGGCTAAAATTGGATTGCTATGCCCTAGCCAAGTCTACCTCTTATTTGAACCATATAAATTGTGACAAGTATTTTTCTAGCAGAAAAATAGCTAGCTTATTGGAAGCATTCATGATATGTGCTACATGAAATGTATGGGAAGACATCCATTGGGATGAAAATCATCTTGTTCTGCAGAGATGAAGAGAAAGTTCCATTTATTTCTTTATCATTTTAGGATGTTACCTAAGTGTTTACTTTGGTAAAAAGAGAAACTTCCTGCTCCCTAAAGCATTGCATTGAAATAGCTCTCTGAATGAAATGAATAGACTGTTCACTGTGATATGGAGCACAAATAGAGAAAATAGTTGGGCTATGTTCTATCAAGAATAAAAATGTTGCTTCTATATGGTTCAGTCTGGAGCCCCCTGTAAGTTAAGGCAAACCAGGGTTCCTCTATTTAAATGAAGAAGTTCCTATAGACTTTAATATAAAGCCAGAATCCATACCTTAAAACTGCATCTCTGTGAATCAGGCACAACAAGGGACAAGTGAAATAAAAGAAGTGATAGGTTGCAGATGTTATATCCTGAATAGAATCTGGAAGTTCATAGCATTTAGGGTAGACCTTGAGATGATGTTTCTCCCTGGTAAATCTCAGTTATCCTTAGTAAAAGTTGACCTAGGTGTTCCAGGTCATGAGAAACCAGAAACAGAGAAGTCATTATATACTTTACCTAGATTTTTTTCTAGGTTAGAAGAGCCCATGCATTGCTTTAAAAACATATGAATAGGCTGGTTTTCATTACAGATTGGTCCAAATCCACTCTGATAAGATCCAAAACCAGCAGGCCAGATAGTTTTCTCAGTATTTA
Organism: Anser brachyrhynchus; assembly: GCF_964034855.1. Lineage (NCBI taxonomy): Eukaryota > Metazoa > Chordata > Aves > Anseriformes > Anatidae > Anser > Anser brachyrhynchus. The sequence goes on along the minus strand of NC_137702.1, from coordinate 13,274,232 downwards.
CAAAGAAATAACCTCAGTGAGCATAGTGCAACTACATTCTGTCTTCCTAAGTATCTATTCTGAACAGCTCAGAACAAAGTTGGCCTTCCATCCTAAAAAAAATAAAATAAAACATAAAATAAAATAAAATAAAATAAAATAAAATAAAATAAAATAAAATAAAATAAAATAAAATAGTACAGTCAGTTAAATTGGGAAAAAAGGGTTCTCTGAGAAATTTGCTGCTCCAACTTCCAGTGGGCAGTCCTCTGTCCCAGATCTATCCCAGATCTGTCCCAGATCTTTTGTTTGACTATTTATGGTTAAAAAGAATTTCTAGTCAATAACAGTGTCTGAAAAAAAGTTCTGGATTAAGGCAGTGTGATTTAACACATAGCACTAGGAATATTTTGAAGAAACTTTACAAGTCAGGTCATCATAGAGTACGTAATTCCTAAACAAGGTGTCTTATGGGGAGGAAGTTCTATAGTGCACAGCATATCCTAAACCACAGTTGAGATCTCAAGCTGTCATCTCAGCTTTACTGGCTCATAAAGCTGGAAGTATGCAGACAAATGTTAAACAATACGTTCCACACCTTTTAGCCCTAATGTCTAATCTGTGGTGTTTTGCAAAGGAGTGTTTGCACTGGCAGGAATACGTTAAAGTAGTTTTGTGGCAATTCAATGTATTTTTGAAAGTTGTCTTACCTTTTTATACATCTGCAACTTCCTTCCTTCATCGAGAACATTATTAAGTTTGAAGTTAGAAATCTCTTATGCAGAATATGAGCCCCACAAAGTAAAGGTAGTTGTTCATCTTGGAGGGGGTACGTTTGAATCCAAAAATCATCTTTAGGACTAGTTGTTCATCTTGGAGGGGGTACGTTTGAATCCAAAAATCATCTTTAGGACTAGTTGTTCATCTTGGAGGGGGTACGTTTGAATCCAAAAATCATCTTTAGGACAGAAGCAAGACATTAAGCTTTTTATGTTAATAGGAACATGAGTTTTTCTTCCTGGAACACAATTCAACAGAGCAGTCAACCATTTATTTAGCTTTGAAGATGCTGAAATGGACCCAGGGTTAAAAAGAACCAGTTCCCAGCCTGTCTCTAAAAATAGTTGCTTAGGGCTAAAATCTGAGTTTCCTTTCCATTACATGAAGATCCAAAGAGACTCATCCTCCCTTCTCAGTTGAGTTTGGTGCTGCCTAGTCTTAAGATTTTTCAGTACTCAGTAGTGTACCCCAGACTCATATTTTGAGAGGGATTGCACTCCCCTTAAATAATATGGGAATCCCATTTTTCTGTCTCAAGGATGAATGGTGTAAGTCCCTTATAAATCATTGCAGATTGTGGTTGTTGTCAATTGCCATGTAAATTAAGGCCATGCAAGTACCTTCTACTGTTTCATCTTCCCTTTCATTTGTAGTCTTGTTACTACTAAATATTATGTATTTGGTGAAATGTCCTAAAAAAAAACATTACTTTTTAATTTTAACAATTTTTTCCCCCTAAGTCTGCCAGTAGCTGACAAGGTAGAAAGATATGCTCTTCTCTTTCATTCTTGTGAAGTTAGAGGGAGTGCCAATTTAAACTGTGACTGAGGCTCTGCAATGATGCAAGTCTATTTTACTACTTCAAATTCAATGATGCAACCTGAGTTTACATTAATTAACTTTCAAGGATTCCACCAATTTAAAGCTTTTGGACAATGACAATTATTTGAAAACATTCCTACAGGTTTATTTTCTTCATTTCCATTTGTTTGCTATCTCCATCTCATTCAAAGCAGACAGGACTGGTTTGCTTCTCTCTTCTCTGGAAATTTGCACTAGGAATCATTGTTAGAATCAGAATCCTGATCTAAGAGTATGATGAAAAATGTTACACTCCAAGTTGGAAATTGGAGAGGAAAATGTTCATGTATACGTAAGAATTGTATTCAAACATCTGATTACACCTTTTATTACACCTTAACAGATGCTTACACCTTTTAAGGGAAAACTTTAAACCTGAGAAGCAACAGGTAGTTTCTACATTTCCCTTGGGGATAGTGTACTCTTCTGTATTTTCTTCTATACAAACAGTTCAAAATTTTAAAGTCATGTTGTCAGTCATACAACCAAGCAACCTTGCATGGCATTACATGTTCCCCCCCAGATAAATCAAGCCCTGAATGCAAGACCAGACAAGTAAATAATGCCAACATGTACAACTAACTTGTAAATACATTATTTTTGGCAGTTTTTTTTTTGGCACTTTGTGGGGCTTAACTGTACTTCAGTGAGAAGAATGTCTTCTGGTGTGAACTGAAATTATACCTCTATGCCACAATGTCTTTTTTTTTTCTTTTTTTTTTTCTTTTTTTTGGGGGGGAGGCACATAATTCCTTGTGGACACCTGAAGGAGTTGCAAAATAATAAAATTTCGGTGAAGGAAAAGTTCCTTCTCTTAATTGTCGTTGTCGTTGTTGTTGTTTTTGTTTTCTTTTCCATACAGTCTTAAAATGAAGGTCACATTTTCTGGCCTTTGGCAGATTGTAAGCATGCTGGAACACTTCATATTACGTCGATCATATTTGTCTGAAATGATATTATCATACCTACAGTCTGCTGCAGGCTCAAAAGTAGCCTGTGCCTCAGGTACTGTTTTATGCCTTTGCTTTTGTTACTACATTCTTGGAAGTCTTCAAAAGGGAAATGAAATTATCGTATACAGAAGAAACACCATACAGAAGAAGCTTCAATTTTTAGGGGCCTGAATTCTCACTGAAACCAAAGGCAGGTATCTTACTGACTTGAAGACAGAGGCTTTAATCTATCCTGGTTTGTTTACTAATGCAGGAGAGTGAAAGAGACACATGTCCTTGTATCTGAAGAGGAGGTGAAGGAACAGCTAGTGCAAGGAACACAAAAATCAGTTGCGCCAGACTAATATGTGCTTGTATCTGAGCTTGGAGACTGTAACCATCTTCAGACTTCCAGATCTAGAGAAACACTGGCTGCAGCCTAAAAGCAATGTGTACGTAAGCTCCCCCAAGCCAGCCAATCTTCTTCCCATGACCTGCCAGAAAACAGCAATGTAGGCATGTAATCAAATGAAAGCCAAAACTTTCAGACCAGTCCTTGACCTGAACAGTGAGTGAGGATCCAGATCTTGGCATTTATACATGATAGTTTATATGCAGCCGAAGTAAATACTGTAGTCAGAGATCATGGGGCTAGATTTTGAAAAGTCCTGCATAAAGAAGAGATCTCAGAAAAGCAAATTTAAATAACATTAATGTCAAGAAAAGTAATTTTGATTGCTGTTTTCTTTACCTGTCATGACAAGACAGATGAAAATCTATGATAGCAATTTTGCCATTAAGGTCACTTTCTTTTTTCTTTTATTTATTTTAATTTATTTTTTTAAAAGGCTCTGTACTAATTTTTCCCACAAAATGGCTAACAGAAATATGACCCTTTGTACCTTTTGTAGTTAATTAATTAGGTCAACTCTAACCACTAAGCCCCTTGTCAGGTTATTTCTACTAGTGATAAGGAGCAATTGACCTTAAAATATTGAAGCCAGGTAGATGAGCCTATTCTACAATCTCTCTTGCCTCCACCCTTGTTAAGTGAAATCTGCCAGGTGTGGATCATTTGACCTTTGCTATATAGGAAGCATGAGGAGTTATGGGGAATTGGATCCCTAGGGGAGTTTGAGGTTTAGGTTATCTAGGATGCTTTTCTATCATGGTGGGTTACAATGGACTCAGTGTTCTCCAGTAGGCTGCTTTTTCATGTCTTCTACAGTCTCTGTGAAATAGTTTTAGAGACTCTATGAGCTAGTTACATTGGCGGTGCCTTCTCGTTACAGTAAAACCCTGGTGGTACTATTTTGCTGTGAAGTAGTTTGGAAGTGACTCAAGGTCAGGAGCTGGCAAGTAAGTGTTCCTGGGCTCTACAGTTGTTTAATGTTGAGGAGTTTGAGTACTTCCTTCACCTTGTCTGTTTTCAGTGTTTCAGTGAAATTACTTACATGGATTCTAAGCTCCCTTCCCAGTCCTGGGGGAAAAAAAAACAAAACACTCAGAATCTCAAGTCCATACAGGTAAACCTGACTTTGAAGAATGTTCTTAAATATTTGTTAAGATTGAACAACATGCTGTGTGAAAAAGGTGCCTTAATGTGAATTCAAATTTTGCCTTGTGGTAAGTAGAAACAGATTTGGATAGATACTGGTGGCATTATCATTACTTTTACTAAGTGGAAATTGTGAGAATGGGCTGTCCATAAAAGAAATGCTGTTTTCACAATATGCAAGTCAAAAGCCTTTCTATAACTAGAAGTTATAGTTTCAAAGAGATAACTTTAAAGAAATAAATTATTGTTGGATGTCTCCTACTGACCCCTCCATAGATTGGCTCCCTGAAGAAGTGTGAAAGATGTAATTGTTAATAGTTTCTGAGGTAGGGTCAGGGGAAGATGTTTTTTTCCCACTAGTTCACTCTCTCTTTCTTCTCCTCCAGGTGAGTTATGGTAGCTTTCTAGAACTTTGAATATCTTTGGGATGTTCAGACCGGCATGTTCTTATTGTTATGTCTCCTGAATACACTTCAGGTTTTGTCGAAGGTTAAACAAATACTTAAGAGTGTCATCTGGTGATCTGTCCTGAGGTAGGATAGCTATGAGTGACAGGGAGAGTGGGAGGATATGGGCAGGCATCTAGAGCACTGGGCACCTTCAGTGCTTTGGAAATTGACCCCTGAACAAGTGAAAATAAATAAAAATGGTGGAGTGTTTGCAAAAGATGTCATCACCCTGGCAGTACCAGACATACACAAATCACTGCAACGTGCTGGTGCTTGGCCTGTACTTACTGAGCTGCATTCAATGCCAATATAACCCCAGTGACAGACTGCGGCCACTTCAACCCCTGAGACAGGCCCAGCAGCCACTTCAAGCCCTAAAATGGCCCCCAAAGCTGAGCCAGGGAAATAAACTGTACCAGTGTCAGTTGCACCAGTAACCAAGATGAAAAAATGGTTTAGAGAGTCAGATCATTTAGAATGCAGAGAAACTTCTGCTAAGACTACATATGGAGAAGACAAGGCCGGGCCATAAGAGGAACAGGAGGATGAAGATGTTGCAAAAACAACAGTAACTACCTGAAACCTATATGAGGGTGAGCTACGAGACGTGCGAAAAGATTTCGCTCATTGTCTAGGTGAGCACCTTGTCACTTGGCTGCTCTGGTGCTGGGACACTGGAGCCAGTAGTCTGGAATAAGAGTGCAGGGAAGCCAAGTGGCTGGGATCCCTTCCTAGAGATGCAGGCATTGACAAAGCAATTGGAAATGGAGTTCCTCCATTTCCTCTGGAGGGGTCTCCTGTCAGCTGTGAAGGAAATGTAACCCTTCAAGGAAGAACTTGTATGTCTACCAGGCAACTGGACCGCTATGGAGAAAGGAATCCAGTACCTGAGGGAATTAGCTGTACATCCAGATGAAGTCAAGTGTATGTGACCCATGTGGCAGAAGTTTGTATGGAGTGCACCATCATCATATGCCAGCTCATTGGCAGTAATGACCTGGAAAGACCATGAGGAACCCACAGTGGATGAATTGGCTAAACAGCCCTGGCAGTACAAAGAAAGTCTTCCCTCTTCCTTACAGGCCTGGTCCCCTGCTTTTAGGCAGCCCACAGACCTCAGGTCTATTACAGCCACTGAGCTGAGGAAAGCCAGAGGCCAAGAAAGGCAGGACACGAACAGATGCTCTGCAAGCATCTGCTGTGGCTTAAGATGTTACTGCCACTAGCTATCAATTGTCCTTTTGTATGAGCTTTCTGCTTTCACTGTTGCGTGGTGGAGCAGGTTTCAAAACCAACTGTACTATTTCTACAGTTCAAGTAGATAGTCTGACTTAACAGGACTAGTTTTACTGTAAACATACGTGGCTATGTTTGCACAAATGATTTTGCCAACAATGTGTGCAACATCCAGCACATGGGTGGTAATGAGCAATTGAAGGTGGTGGTGGGGGGTAGTACCTCAAGCCTGCCCAGTCTGATCAGGAAGAGGATATGAAGCTATAGGAAAGATTTCACTGACATAACTTAGGTGATGGCTTTTCTGTGACAGGTTTCAATGGCTACATCCACTGTGCTTAATATCAGTGTTTTGCTTGTAGAAAGTCTGTCTGTTATAGCCATTTCCAAACCCGTGAAACAATATCACTTCATCTGCATGTATTTCTTCTTTATGGCTTGACTCTGGGGCTTCACTGTTAAGTGCTACACAGACTAGCAAAAGTAAAAGTGTGAGGAAAAGGGAGAAGGAAAAAAAGGAAAAGGAAAAAAGGAAAGGAAAGGGAAAGGGGGTGGGTGGGGGTGGGGAAGGAACAAGGGGAGTCTCCAGATAACTGTTTCTCTTTGAGATAAATGCTGTGACTCTCTTTTCTACTTGCTGGAAGGATTTTACAGCAGTCTTAATAAAAGCAGTTTTCCTAATCTGAACTTCCACAGTCACTCCAATGTCTAAACAGGACACAACTTTGTTGAACATTCCCTCTGCACGCAGTGAAATAATAGTTTTATGCTTCAAGGGTATGTTTGTCCTATGTTAAGCTCTCTCACGATGCATGCTAATCTATTTTTAATAAGACCAATTTGGTCTCGGTTGATTAAAATAGTGTAGGTAAGAGCTACGCAATAATCCAAAAAGCCCAATAACAGTCCTTGTTTAATATCTTGGAATCAACTTTAATTAAAGAAGTAATGTCCAGATCCTCAGCTGGTGTAAAGTGACATTAGTTTTAATGGAACTATGCCAATTTTCACCCACTTAATGTCTGACCCCATGACTGTGCCTGGTTTGTTTTTCACTAGGTTTATTCTCTTTCACTGTTAATGAAATGTTTCCTGCTTCGTTTCCTGAATAAGAATGCCAGTTGACTTAAGGAAAAAAAAAAAAAATGAACTATATATGTATTAGCAACCAATATTTCCTCAATACACGTTGACACTGAGGTCAGTAAAGAGTCAACAGTTTACAAGAGTTGAGAAGCTGATCCTGAGGCTTTCTGACTTTTAATAGGCTTTATTTAAAAACCTAAACTTGAACTTTGAGTCCATAACTGATACAATTTTTTAAAGTTTGCATATTTAAGCTGTATTACCTAAATTTCTTTATTCACTGACAAGCAGGAACAAGCACTCTGTGAAATGGCTTATGAATTTTCCCAGTAAAATTAAATCAAAAGTTAATGGTTCAGATTTTATGTGGGTATATCTGTTTCACCTTTCAGTATCAACGTGGTTTACTGAAACTTTTATTATAGTATAGCACGTGAAACAAAAAGTGTCCTGTTTAGCTGTGTGCCCGATCATTTCCCATAGGAAGCTGTGCTAATTAAATGTCATACAATTCTGTGAAGACTGACTGGAGGACCTGATGATGGTTTCTTTTGAAATTTTTTTGAAACCAGCTGATGATGGTTTCTTTTGAATGAACACCCACAATGATAACTTGTTTGTTGGTGATTTTTTGTCTGTCCGTGGCTGGCTATTAAAACAACAGCTCTTCAAACTGTAGAAACCACTAATCTTAACAAGAAACCATGCATACTGAATTAAGTATTGTTCTATGTATATTATTAAGTTATGGGCCTGAGCAATTAAGTATGGTCAAATTTATGGTCAAATAGTAATCAAATTTGAGATGTTTTGAAATTGATAGAATGATTAAATTCTGGGGGGGGGTGGGGGGGGTGGGGGTGGAATCTCAAATGAAACTTTCAAACTTTCACCTCTGTAATATGTAAAGGACAGTTTCTTTCAAAGTGACCAGCACATCTCAATGGTTCGTCCTGTAGTTTTAGTGAAAACCTCACATAAACTATTTTTTTCATGTAATAGATTAATACGATACTGATTCAGCTATTAGAATGAAATCTTGGTCCACCGACTTTCCCATTGACTTTGACAGGACAAGAATTTCATCTTTAATGTACTCAGCTTACTCTAAAATCAGATAACATGACTTTTTTGCTCATCAAGGATGACTAATCTTATGATGTCTAAATATCATAGATGTCTAGCTAGATATTTCCAAAACTACCTCTACAACACTATTAAAAATACTTGGCTGTTACCCAAGTACACTTTGTCTACATGGCTACAAGAGACTTCTACAAAAACTTTGCTATACAGAAAATTGTATTTCATTCCCCTTTTATATTTTAGAAGTAAATGAGTATGTTTAAATAAAGCAGGAAATATTTTCTTAATGTCTAGAAGTAAAAGTGAACATTCGTAAAAATAATAATAATAATAATAATAAAAATATAAAGAAAATATATATATATATTCCAGTATTTTTTTCAGCTTCAAAAAGTTCACAGTATTATATATCCTAGTGTTCAAAAATGTCTTTGGAGGAAAATAATCATTTTATTTTATCATTTGTAAGCTTTCTAGTACATTTTGGGGAAGAAAATAAATGATTTAATGTATGAATCATGTATCCAGCTTTAGAAACAGAACTTATTTATAAACTGTAACACATAACAGATCTTTCCTATCTGATATTTTGACTGACTCACTTGCAATGAATGCTATAAAATGGATCAAAATCTCCCTTACGTCCTCTAAGATTATTATCTCAAACACAATAACCAAAATACTGTACAAATAAAAATCACAGATAGAAGTGTTGTAAAATGTTTCCTGATCATTCTGAGTACTCTTTCTTATGATCACTCTCTTACACTTCTAATGTTTACCGTTTGCAGTCTTGGTATGTTTTCAAGTATTTTGGAAAAGCATTAAATTTGACATGAAGCTGGTTGCTTAAACTTTATTCAGTCCATGAAGATTAAGGTAATGATTAAGTATAGGATCTACCTGTATAGAACAGGATATTGTACTAGAAACAGTCCTGACCTTGAAAGGTGATCATTCTTATCAGACCTCACGGTCTCAGAGTTTGACCCTGCATACTAGGAGAGAATCTTCACAAAAGCCATGCAGGCCATCCACAAAGAACACTTTATTTAGAAGAAAAAAAAAAAAGGTAATTTCCAATTTGATTTAATAGCTTATTGGATGAACAGGTGCTAAAAAGTAATTTGGAACATTATATTCAAGCAGAAAGTTTTTGTTTTGAATATAAGTTTATTGTAAGTTACACTGAGGTGATCAGTGAAAACTCTACTCATTCCAGTATCTTAATTTATTTTCTTGGACTATATACAGATCTAGAATATATGGGACAATTTCTATATTTAGGTTTCTTACACCACTTAATTTTAAATGTCAGAGCCTAGAAAGGAGAACCTAGCTCTTAACCTGCAGTATCAGCATCCTGGATAGATGGTATGAACTATACCATCAAAGGCTGATTCTCTAAAAAGCTATATCAAAAAATACAACAAAAAAAGTGTTTCCCATGTAAACTTTAGTTTGCAGGCTAAAGAACTCCTTCAATAATTTATACAATAAAATTGTAAATATAATTTTATAATTTGAAAATCAATTTTAGAATTGTTTTTTCCAGTATTTTTTATATAAATGTAGTTAAAAGATACATTGCTTCTGCTAGGGACATTCTAAGCAAAAAAAAAAAAAAAAAGGCAAAAACTATTTAAGTGAACAAATATACATAAATTGAAGCATAAACTTCAGGAAGAAACCAACATCACATGGGAAAAATATCGTCAGTTTCTTGAAAGATTCAGTATGCTCTAACTATATTGTGCTCGCTTTTCAGCATTATCAGTGTTAAATGCCACTATTAGACCTTACATGATTTGATAGCAATTTGAGAATTCTAATTCAGAAAGAATGATTTTGCATTGTTCATGTAAACTACTTAAATATATATCAAATATAAAATAATATAATCTCTTAAGTCGAATAATATGCATTATTAAGCTTGTAACGTAAGCTGTTAAAAGTCAATTATAATAGACTTCGTATACAATTTGAGTTAGGTCCCGTATATTTAGATACATCTTTTGATGTGCTACATGCCAATATAAGTAAAACGGTGATTTGTTTGGAAACACCTGCTAAAATACTTCAGAGTTCTGCTTCTTTGCCAGTCAACAAATTCTTTTTGAAATAATCCTTTTTTTTTTTTTTTTAACCAGGTCTTTTATATTCTGCTTACCCTTTATTAAACAAAGAAAAGCTCAATAGCTCAATAGCATAGGCCTCATTTTCTGTTCTAGTGTAGCTGGAAAACCTTAGGCCCTTCCATTCCACGGTAATAACAGTCCCTACAAAAGTTCAATGTCTGCCAATCTCCTTCTCTGGGATCACAGGAACTTCTTCAAGGTCTGTTGATCTTTTGTCCTGCTCCGACTATAGCTGTAATGCCCCATCTTAGTCCCCAGAACTAAGGATAGAAATGGATAGGAATTCAGTACCTCAGTCTTTCATAAATTCCAGCTCTGAGTACAATAGTGGGAAACAAGTATGAGTAGGAATGCCTTCTTGATTCTCTTTCCCCTTAAAGCTTTTTATTTCCCCCACCCCCCACCCCACTCCTTTTCAATATCTGCCTGCAGTATCTACTGGAATCTTTTTGTGGATCTTTTTTTAGGAGAGACAAGCAAAGTTCCTTTTCTGGACCATTTTTAGCAGAGAGACTCAAAGTAGTCTCTCTCAGCAGAAAACAGGTCTCTTCATATCGTTATCCATACAAGGTACTTAGAGAAGTTAGGACAAACAGAAAATGGATGGAGTCATTTGCAGAAGAGCACATTAAATTGCTGATAGCCGGTGACATAGTGGTGGTTACTTGGGAAAGTGATGACTATGGCATTTACAGCTTATGATGGTGATACCATCTTTTGTATACTTTTTGACTGTCTGGGCCTTCATAATACATCAGACCTCATTAGGGCAATTTCCTCATGTCAATTCCTGTTACAAAATTGGTAGGCACATGGATGAAGCACTGTAATAGCAGTCTGTCTCAAAGACCATGCTGAACTGCTCTGTGATGTGGCTTGGATTTTATAAATAATTGAAAACAATAAGTGGCAGGAGAGCCAGCAGCAGGAAGCACACAACTCACTGCAGTCTGTGTGTGAGCAACTCCCTTGGACTAAATAAAATCAATAATCACCAACCAGCCTTCCTTGGGTACTATAAAAGCTAAAGATCCCATATTGCCTTTTATAAATGAAAACCAAGTAATTGACAGCAGTGACAGCTGCTGGGAGCATACCACTCACTGCCTGTGCTCAATGCCTCTTTCCTTTTCCTATCCCCACCAAAAGAAACAACAACAGATATATTGCAAACGTGAATGACTGGCATTGCTGTTGTACACAAAGAAGAACTCGCTTGTTGCCTTGTAATTGGAAATGAAAAAATGGAAGCACTGCCAGCAAAATGTTGTTAATGAGGCACTCTATGGGCTCTGATTTCAAAAGCTAAAATTTGCTTAAATCAAAATAATAAGGAAAAATTCTCCAGGATACTACTGAGAATTCAGACATCTCTCAATGTGTCCCCTCTATCCCCTTCTTGTTCTATACATTTCCCACCTCCTACTGGGGATAATAATAGGAAGGAAATGTACTACCTGCCTCAGTGTATTGCTGTGAGATTATTAATCAGTCAGTGTTTGTGAAGTGCAATGAAAATGAAATGCTGCCCATAAGTGTTAAATATTATCTTTTCACAGACTCATTCTCCCCCTCCAGCTTTTCAGCTTATTCTTATTTCCTTCTCTAGTGGTATTACTATATACTATGGAGTGTGTATTTCCAGAATACCTGAACAGCACACCAGGATTCCTACCTGCAGTGGGCTTGCTTTCAAGAGGCAAGGTCTATTGTTTTGTGAGATGTTTGTCTGAAAAAATTTTTATAGTCATTTGTTATAGAGAATGCTGAAAAAGTCATTCCTTTCCAAAGTGTTCCTTCCCACTATCCTAAAATTAATCTCAGCAATATTTGAGACAGCAGCTAACCTGCTTTATACTGAAGGATTGACTCGTGGCTACCTAAGTGCCTGGCTTTGTACATACATTCATCCCATGCTAATGGACTGCTTTTCTGCTAGTAAACAAGCAAGACCAAACTTACTACATTCAGTCCGGAACAGTAGGGCACACATGGGACATTTTTGCTTTTTAGAGGCCACTCTCCTTTCATGATGATGAGAGGCTACAACCTCCTCCCTTGAAAAGAGAGAGCCTAAAATCTAAACCTCTTCTCCATCTGCAAGAATATCTTGAAAATCCTATTTTAAGAGATTCTAAGACACTCAGTGTCTTCCTATTCATAACCATCATCCCCTTCCACTTGTTCAGGTCTTTTTCTAGTGACTGGTAACTGAAGAGTACCGAGAGACTAAGAACAGCATCCTCAGCCACTTCCCAGACCACACTGGGGAGCATAATTCTATTAAGTGCTGGAAGGAGTAAGCCACAGCAGGTGAGAGCAATGCACTAAGGAGAGCTGAAGAAAGACGCAGGTGACAAAGGGCACTTGACAAAGAAAGGAGACAGTGCAGAGAGGAGGTAATAAAGGCTGGGGCCTTGTGCAGCCTTCAGACAGCAAACTCACGTGTCAGGTTGAGTCTCGGAAAAATGGTGTTGATTTAAATCACACATTCCGACAGTTCTGAGTTACAGGGGATCTCTTGTGTTAAAAATCTACCTTGAACATTAAAGCAAATCTGTGAGAATTCACTGCTCCCAGATGTTAGATTCCAATTTAAGGTATAAGAAAAGTCTTCTCCCAGAGATTTTGGAAGGAGCTGGAGAAGAGCCACAGGAAGTCCTCTAAGAAACTTTCAAGCATGTTATCACTACAGATGGTACATTTTTCACCTTGAAACAGCCTAAAATTTAAAAATTGACAAGTATTGTTAAATATGTTGATATCTACAATATTTTCTATGTAATTTTAGATGTATCAACTGCCTAATTTTGAAAGTCCCTCAGTTTTACCTCTTCCAAAGTACACACCCCAAACAGTATTCTGATAATCTGAGGTGTGCATGCTTCACTGGGCATTTTTAACAGAGAAACAGAGAATTTCCGGGACAATACACTTTAATATGTAATAAGTGCTTTTTTTTGCATTCTTCTGTATTATGTCTATAAAGAAGTAGTTTTGCTTTAAACAGACAAATTAATAGATTCCACATTCATGCAGCCATCTGTGCAGTGAGTGACAGGGGGCTATGTTAGATCCCTATTAGAAAAAATCAAATTTTCTGTGTAATTGAGGATAGATGAAAAGAACTTGATTGGTCATTGTCCAATTGCTTCTATCTCATTTCTCTAAGGCATTATGCTTTAAAGTATATGAACTTTTTCTTTTTTTCTTTTTCTTTTTCTTTTTCTTTTTCTTTTTCTTTTTCTTTTTCTTTTTCTTTTTCTTTTTCTTTTTCTTTTTCTTTTTCTTTTTCTTTTTCTTTTTCTTTTTCTTTTTCTTTTTCTTTTTCTTTTTCTTTTTCTTTTTTTCTTTTTCTTTTTCTTTTTCTTTTTCTTTTTCTTTTTCTTTTTCTTTTTCTTTTTCTTTTTCTTTTTCTTTTTCTTTTTCTTTTTCTTTTTCTTTTTCTTTTTCTTTTTCTTTTTCTTTTTCTTTTTTCCCTGTGAGGCTTCAAATTCAGCCCAAGCTAGCATTTTATTTGATGGATCTTCTCTCCCTTAGAAAGTGCAGGACTGTTATACCCCAGTGCAATGGGCAATGCTAAGATCTGAAAATCTCTCAATGATTGACAAGTGTTGAACTTTTAAGTTCTCAGATCTCATTTTAAGGATGATCTTTTTTTCTCAGACTTTTATCTCAGGATGGCAATTTTGATAGGTAAGGAGTTTGATAGTAAGAGACCATCATCTTTGGTAAAAAAAAAAAAAAAAAAAAAAAAAAAAAAAGCTGAGGTAGTACAATTTCAAATGTATCATGCCCAAAGACTAAACACACTGACACTACTTCAGCCGTGCCTCGTAAGTTTGTTCCATGTGTTTGGTGACTTCACATTCCAAGTAAAAGCATTGTGAGATATCTGCAGCAGCTTAGGAAACAGATATGAAGTACACATATACCTAGAAAAAGTTATTTAGTAGCAACTGAATAATTCTTTCTTCTTCTTTTCTGAATTCTTAAATTTTTTTATTTTTTTTTTCATAATACATGCAGCCTCAGGCAAGACTCATAGTCAGCACTGTAGTCATATCTTGCCTGTTTCAAAACTCAGTGGATATTGCTGGGAGAAGATATGAATACTCTTACTTCAACTAAAAGAGTGTATTATATACTTCATGAAAGAGAATCTTCATTCCACAAATATACAAATTGCATGCAACTTAGAGAGTTTGTCAGAACATTATATAATTAGTTATCTAATATACTTTTAACAAAAAGTAGTGTAATTCTCAATTATTTTTCTCATTCTCAATTATTTCTCTCTCAATTATTTTTCAACGATCTTAGGAATCTGGAGAGGTCCCAGTAGACTGGAAGCTGGCAAATGTTGTGCCAATTTTCAAGAAGAGTGAAAAAGAAGACCCTAGCAATTACAGGCCTGTCAGTGTCATGTCAGTGCCTGGTAAAATTATGGAGAAGATGATCCTTGAAGTTATTGAAGCACACCTGGGGGACAATGCAGTCATTGGTCCCAGCCAACATGGGTTCATGAGGGGTAGGTCCTGCCTGAAAAATTTGATTTCCTTTTATGATAAGATCACCCATCTAGTCGATCAAGGGAAACCAGCTGATGTGATCTTTTTGGACTTTGGCAAAGCTTTTGACATGGTTTCCCATAGGATCCTACTGGACAAAATGTCCAGCATACAACTTAACAAAGACATCATACGATAGGTGAGCAATTGGCTGACGGGCAGGGCTCAAAGGGTTGTGGTAAATGGGGCCACATCTGGCTGGCGGATGGTCACTAGTGGGGTCCCTCAAGGCTCCATTTTAGGACCAATCCTCTTCAGTGTTTTTATAAATGATTTGGATGTAGGACTAGAAGGTGTTTTGAGCAAATTTGCAAACGACACCAAACTTGGAGGAGTTGTGGACTTGGATGAGGGTGGAAAGGCCTTGCAGAGAGATCTGGACAGATTGGAGAGCTGGGCGATCACCAGCCACATGAAGTTTAACAAAAGCAAGTGCCGGGTCCTGCACCTGGGATGGGGCAACCCTGGCTATACGTACAGACTGGGCGACGAGATGCTGGAGAGCAGCCCTGCAGAGAAGGATCTGGGGGTTGTGGTTGACAGCAAGTTGAATATGAGCCAGCAGTGTGCCCTGGCAGCCAGGAGGGCTACCCGCACCCTGGGATGCATCAAGCACAGCATTGCTAGTCGATCGAGGGAAGTGATTGTCCTGCTCTACTCTGCGCTGGTGCGGCCTCGCCTCAAGTACTCTGTGCAGTTCTGGGCACCACAGTACAAAAAGGACATTAAACTGTTGGAGAGTGTCCAGAGGAGAGCGACGAAGATGGTGAAGGGCCTAGAGGGGAAGACATATGAGGAGCGGCTGAGGTCACTGGTCCTGTTCAGCCTGGAGAAGAGGAGGCTGAGGGGGGGATCTCATTGCAGTCTACAGCTTCCTCGGGAGGGGGAGTGGAGAGGCAGGTGACCTACTCTCCATAATCACCAGTGATAGGACCCGCAGGAACAGTGTTAAGCTGAGGCAGGGGAAGTTTAGGCTGGACATCAGGAAGAGGTTCTTCACCAAGAGGGTGTTCGCACACTGGAACAGGCTCCCCAGTGAAGTAGTCACTCCATCAAGCCTGTCTGAATTTAAGAAGCGATTGGACTGTGCACTTAATCACATGGTCTAAACTTTTGGGTAGACCTGTGCGGTGCCAGGAGTTGGACTCAATGATCCTTATGGGTCCCTTCCAACTCGGGATATTCTATGATTCTATGATTTCATGTTCTTGTGAGAGCAATTTTGTAGAATGCTGCATTTTGATTTTTTGTTGATACCAGTCCCCACCACAATCAAAGGTACAGGCAGCCAAAAACAGCTGCAACATCTACTATAAAAAAAAATTATGTACTGGGTATATGTGGCAAGGGTTTGGTAGCAAGGGGGCTGCAGGAGCAGCCTTTGTGAGCAGAGCCCAGCAGCAGCCCCATGTCAGACCAGATACAACCCCAGTCAGATCCAAAAGGGACCCGCTGCTGGCCAGAGCCAAGCCATAAGTGACACTGGTTGGGCCTGTGCTGGGAGAGCAGATTGAAGGAAGGGAAAGAAAAATAAAAATAAAAAAGAAAGAAAAACAAAACAAACAAAAAACCCACTGTGCAACAGCATCTGGGAGAGAGGAGTGAGAACCAGCTCTGCAGTCCCCAAGGTCAGTGCAGAAGGAGGGCTGGAGGTGCTCCAGCCGCGCAGCAGAAGTTCCCCTGTGGCCTGTGGAGAGGCCCCTGGTGGAGCAGGCTGTCCCCCTGCAGCCCATGAGTCCTGCGGCGGAGCAGATCTCCATGCTGCAGCCAGTGGAGGAACACCCAGTGGAACAGGAGTTCTGGTGGGAGCTGTTGACCATGGGGGACCTGTGGTGGAACAGTCCGTTCCTGAAGGACGGACCCATATTGGAGTAGTTATTGAAGAGCTGCTGCCTGAGAGCAGCCCATGCAGGAACAATTCAGGAAGGACGGCATCCCATGGGAAGGACCCCACATGGAGCAGGGGCAGAGAGTGACCATTAAGGAGCAGCAGAGATAGTGTCAGGGACTGACTGCAGCCCCCATTCCCCTGCATTGCTCCCGGGGAGGATGTAGAAGAGGATGGATGGGGGGAAGGCGTTTTTAGTTTGCTTTTAGTTTCTCCCTGCTCTAGACTGCTAGTGATAGGCAATAAATTATATTAATCTCCCCATGTTGAGTCTGTTTTGTCCATTATGGTAATTGGTGAGCAATCTCTCTATACTTATCTCAACCCTTGAGCCCTTTTCCATCATATTTTCTCCCTGTTTTCCTTTGAGGAGAGAGAGTGAGAGAACAGTTGTGCCCAGAAGGGCAAAACCACCACACATTATCTATGAGAAAGCTGTGCTTTAAAAACAAAACAAAACTAAAAAAAATCCCTATAATTCTCTAAAAGTTAAGCAAGAATGTAAAAAATAACTCAGTCTGAAAGTACTCATCATAATACTTCTCATTTAATGTTTGCTATACATTGACATTTTAGTTATGCCTTATTGGTCAATTTAAAGAAAATATTGGGAAACTTTTCGTAAAAAGCAAATGGTGAGTTCTGTAAATGAGAATACTCTGTTCTAGAATTACTATCAGTGAGCAGAAAAACACCATAAAGACCATGTGTCCATTCTAATGAGCTCAGATTTCAAATGGGGGAATACTCGCAATGAACTGCTTGCAAACAAGCTAAGGAATTATTTGCAGACATTATTTGGCAAATTCACTGAATAAATTATTCTCTATGAATTATTCACCCAACTCTATTACTTACCCTCATCAGGCATTAAAGCCATCGAAACTTGAGCTTTATTGTTAACCATTATAATTACGAATTATAATTAATTCTTAACACTGTTGTCAAGAGACTGCAACATGACTGAAAAGTGTGCAATGTTCCAAAGGTATCGATGACACAAGTAATTCCCTCAATGCAAAACATGGCATTAAAATAGGCTGAAAATAAATCACTGACAATGAGTAAGAAATATAGTAATTTGCTACTAAAACAATTAACATTTCAAATGTTAATTCATCTATTCTCTACAGCCCCGATAACAACGATTCACTTAGCTTGAGAAAGCTGCAAGCAAATCTAACTGGGCAACACATGGGAAAAATAGTTCCTTTGGAGAATTTACCCCCTATCTCTTTGCTGCAGTTGTTGGGCAATATTTAAAACATTATTTATCTTATAGCTTAGTACTACTGAGAATCACACTACATAAAAATCTAGATGGGTTTTTTATATGAAAATAGAAATAATAATAAAAATAAAAAAAAAAAAAGAGAGAAGTGATGACCCTTATTTGTGTTCATTATGGTCTTCCTACATACAAGAAGGTATAAATAAAATGTTCATTTGAAATGCAATCTGCTCTCCTCTAAGTCTTCATAAGAAAAACTGCTTTTTTTCTAGGATAGACGTCTTTGCATCTGCAACTTTTTCCTGCAATAGTTCCACTCAAATTATATTTCTTTCAGATTTTTGTGATATTAACAAATATTGCAGTGTCCTTGCTGTAAGAGTGTTTGATCTAGAGTTTGGAGGCCATTAAAATCTTTTCTCTATAGTTTGATGCACTTGCTACTATATTTTCAGTTGAGATAATCTTGTCACAGTAATTGCTGCTGTCATCATCAGTATTAAGGTTCAATTTGATTTCTTTTTGAGTCCATATGTTTGCTTAGCTCTTCTAGCTGCATGACTAATCAGGCTATTTGAGATCTGAGCTTCAAGTTTTCCAGTATTTGTGTGGTCATTTGAAATCTGGAGGCTAGCAGATGCTTCATTCCTTGTTTAAAAAATCCTCAGAATCATAACTGTCATTGAAGATAGTTATTGCATTACAAGAAAACTTCTAATTATAGTTACAGCCATCTAAGTTTTGCTGTATGTTACTGACCGTTTTGGTATATGTAATTACAGTGCATTTTGTTCTGGTTGCTTGACCAGTCTTGACATGGAGTTTTTAAACCACTCCAACATTACTAAGTGTTCAGCAAGATAAATAGTAATCATCATTATCATCACAAAACATTTTCATTTGAGGGCAAATTTTTATCCTTTATTCCTATTAGTGCATGGAGACAAATCTATGAAGGCGGTACTGAATTTGGACCTTTTAATTACCTTAAAAAAAACCTAGTAGATATTCAACAAAAAACAGTTTTCAAATAATTTGAATATTTCTACTCCCATTTTTCCTGTCCAAATAGCTAAAACATTAATATCTAAGGATATCAAAATGGTTTAGAAGTTTTCTTAATTCTGATAGACAAAAAGGTATCAGTAAGTAATATAGCTTCCACAAATACATAGCAAAATATTAATAAAGTCAGTCATGAAAATCTGGCTTATTCATAATGGCAGTATATCCACTACTTAGCTAAGAACTATAAAAACAAACAAACAACAACAACAACAACAAAACAACTCTAAAGCATAATTTTAAATATATAAACTGAAGGTCAAAATAATTCTAATATGGTCAAACCTTTCTTATTCCTATAAGCTAGTATGACTTTGTATAATCTGTCACTACCATAACATATTTTTTTTGGGGGGGGTGGAGGGGGAAGAGGAAGGACTATGTTAAGTTGATAATTGCTTCTTGAAAGTTCATGGCTATGCATGTTGCTTGAATGCAGTGGCAAACTAATTTAGTTCCACTTGTGATCTTGCAATAATTTCTGTCAATCAGGATGGCATTAATAAAAAACCTCAATCTAAACAGAAGTGCTGTGCAGCGTGTATAATGTATACACTCATTGAAAGAGGCTGAAAAGATTGCAGTCACACAATTAGGGTAACATTTGACAGCTTTAATCACTTTGAATCTCTTCACATCACTTTTAAATGTCAAAACCACCTCCAGAGATCTCATCAGAACAAAGCATTACTTAAATTGCAAATGAAACTATCCAAATTCAGCACACTATTATTAAAAATATCAAAAATGCCCCACATTATTTTATGAAAAACATTCATAAAATTCTATGATGCAACATTGAAATGAGCAAAACAGGAAACAACTATGGCTCATTTAAAAAAAAAAAAGTATTAATGCTAAATTTACTCTCCATTAGCATGTCACGGGATGTTATTTTTCACACTGTTCTGTGCTGTCTTCCCCAAGTAACCAGGATTACTTCTTCCATATAAAAAATTAAAAGTACATAAAGCATAAGATCCTTGTAATTTAGTGAGGAAAGATAGATAGTTCTAGATAGGTTTTTGTACTGATGTCATATATCACAAGCTGTTTATCCTTTTCATTTGTGCTTTTCTTGGTCTTTTTCGTAAAATTGTAGCTGCTACCTCTGTGACGTATTGACATGTATTTTGTGTGACTTCTTTGTATACAAAAAATAGACAGTGATATATCCTTCAATTGAAAATATATCTTTTAATCCATTGCTTTCTGTGTTCACTGAACTGAATTTTAAGAATTTAAAAATGCATTAATGTAAAATCTAATCTATTTCTAAAAAAAAATATAATTTTTGTCAGTTTATTATTATTATTATCTATAACTTTTCTGTTATGTATTTTTTTATATTGTTTAAAATTGTTAGTCCTTTTTTCCCACCCAAACAACTATCCAAACTGAAAGAAAAATGACCAAACCATATCTCTTTGTGTCAATAACGTATTTTCTCCAGCTGTTACTCTGAAGATATTCCTGTACTGAAGCCAACGGTACTTTGCACACATCGTTGTTTTCTTTGATAGCCTTTCAGATTCGTAAGAAAACCAGCCAGTAGAAAGTTGAGGTCCTAATAACAGGTCTACAGGTGGATATTTATTGTGATCCTTTGTAATTCTCTCAGATGGTCTCAGGGTGGGTGCCCAAGTAAAGCACTAGGCCTATCTTTTTTTTTCTTTTTTTTTTTTTTCCCAGTGTTTCATGATTTTCTAGTTTTAGAAGATGCCGAGAAAACATAATTCTACTGAAACCAACCTGATTTTAGTGGAAATGATATTTTCTCAGCACTATCAAATTAAGGATCTTCAGAGACATTGAAGTACTCCATACCTGACTAAAACAGTCTTAAGTACATATTTTAGTTTCATTATTTAAAGCATTGGACCTCAAAACCAGCCTGGCTGAAGTGTTGCATTTGGTTTGACTAACTGATTGTTAACCTTCAATGTATGTTTGAATAAAGAATGAAAAGAGTGAATAGAAAAGGAAGAAAGTAGTTGATATATACAGGAGTCACTTCGTATTGAAGAACGTTTCAAAACTGTCCCTCTCCCAGGCACAAGGCAATCTGTAAAAGGTAGACAGCATCTAGTTTGAAAAGGATACAGCTGACCACTAATATATGGACTTGTAGTCAGGAGAGGCAACACACAGAACATCTATTAACAGGTTACCAAGTTTCTTTCTCTTTTCTATCTACCTTAGTGAACCGCAGCTAGTTTTCTTGCTCAGCAAGCAACACAGCATGTGCAACTTTCAACAATCCTACACTGCAGGAAATATTTTGCAGAAGCTACATGGTAAGGTTTCCAAGTGGCTTACTCCTTGCTCTCTTTGTCCTTGGGTTTATTGCCTCCAACGATGGGGCAAATATGGTGTGGTAAAGGAAGGTTACTCACCTAAGTGCCACATACCCTGCATTGTGTTCTGATACTAGTAATCACGAGCTTTCATATTTCCAGACCTAAGCACACTTTCCTTCCTTTGTAGACAGTGTGAAACAACATTACCTGATTTTTTATAACAGGTGTTACACTTTGAGAAAATAGCAAACATTTTGTGACCTGCCCTGCAAGCATGAAACTCAGTAAAATCTTGATGCTATTGACTTCACTGCGATTTCATGTTATGTGTAGAGTTAGTTCTAGATAGCAATACAAACCAAGCTCTATTTCTTATTGTACTATCGTCTTTACTGTTTTCTTGTTTGACCTTGTATGAGTCATTTTACCTCAGAGGATCTTGCTTTGTTCACATGTAAAATGCCCAGAGAACATTAATATTCCTCATTTTATTGTCCTGTGAATTCCTTAATCAAAGGACTCAAAGTGAGTGCAAGGTACTGCTCCGATTATCAAACACACAGTGCTGACCAGAAAGGATCTTTTATTCTATTTAGGTATTTTTAGATCTGAGCTGTGGCACCTGTTCAAGCTGCAGTCTGGTTGTTTACTTTCTTTATCTCATAGTGTCACATACAGTAGCATGTTTGAAGAAACACTGAGGTGACTGGAAGGTTCTCCCACAGGGACAAACACTCTAATGTGAACATACATTATTCACTAGGTTATAAGCAAGGGAAATCAATTACAGCAGAGAGAAAGAAATGCAGCAGCAGTATTTTGCAGTGAGAAAACAGAGGAGTACTGAAAGTCACGAGGTGGATAAACTTATCATCTGTTGCTATTACAGAATTGACCAGCAGCTAAACAAGTTTCAAGGCCTCTTTAAAGTTGATCTGTACACACAGTTAGTAGGAAGACAATACCTGACTTAAAGAGCTTGCAATCTAATGAAAGGTTTATTATGAGAAAATCTCTGCAAGAGGATGAAAAACCACAAATGGATACACAGGGGCAAGTAGAGACAACTTGTCTGCTCAATTAGATGTTGATTCAAGGTTGTCAGATCAGCTCTGAGTAAGACAATGCTGGCAGGGGGGCCACACTTGCTTGTGGCCAAGTATCATTCCGGAATGATGAAACAGGTTTCTAAAAACGAGGTCAAAATGGGAATGGACTTAACAAACTCATTTCAAGAGCCAAGCAAGTGGTCGGTGGTTTCAGCGAAATGTTTTAAACATGATATATCATCAAGGATCCTGTAAGCAGATTGTTTGCTTGTACACCAGTGCTAGAGAGCATAATTATTTCCTCTGCTTAGGATTACTGCGTTATTTGGCTAAATGGCAGGTGTAGAGTTTACTGTAAAAGAGACCATGTCTTTGTTACCTCAGTACCTATGCAGTTTCACAAATGCAACTAAATTTGCCTTAAACAACAGCTTTTCAGATTTATTTCATGATAGCCATCTATCATCTGCACTGTAGGAGCTTCTGATCAGTACCTGAAGCAATAGAAGCAATGCTGGGAAAATAAAGCGTTTATAGATTTTCTATACTGTGATACAATGTGTGAGTCAATTCAAAACAACATTTTTTCTCAAGTCTTGGAAAATATTCATGATAACTGTTTATGAAGAACATTCATTCTTCTCTGGCTTACTTGAAAAACTAATGAAACTGTAACGAAAACTAAAAAGTGTTCTAAGTGAACTAGTTTTAATGTTAATGGACAGAAGGTTGACCTGATATTGAAGGAAACCTGAAATTCAATTGACTACTTTGTGAAATATTAAGAATTTCTAATTTTGCTATGTAAAATACATATCTTGCAACTCACTTTTAAAGACACAGCTTTTGTCAAGCTTATACTTGCCTGTTGCCACATTTGTCATCATCATTCAAACTGTTCTTTCCCTTTCCTTTTCATACTGTAAATGCCTAATGTGTTATGAAATGGCAGTGGATGTTTTCCTCATCTGCTAGCATAACATTTTCAGAGTCTGTGTGTGCATATAAAAAAATAATAATAAAATAAATAAATAAAATAAAATAAAATAAAAGCTTTTTGGTGGTCAATTATAATTCAGAACTCATCTGAAAACTGAAAAAGACAAAATTATTAGCTAAAAAACTGGGTATGCCCAAGGCTGATGTCCTGGTGCAGAGGGAATTATCTTAATAAGTGTGAGAAAGACGTTTAAGAATCTAGCTTTCCCACTGGAAAAAGAACTGAGCATGGTATGAATCAAAGTTCTAAAGTAAACTAAGCAAGATAGTCTGTTACACCATTAGCAGGCCAGCTCCTTAAGTTATATTATCCAAGCTTTTGGAATGTAAAGGATCTTTCTTCAGGGATGAATTATGGATATGATGTTAAATTTATAACCCACTTCCATTACAAAGATCTATTTTAGCCTCTTGTCTAATTATGATTTAGAAAATTGGTTTGGCTTGAAAATTGCCTGATTTACTCTAAAGACAAAGGAGAATGTTTCCACTGAGTGCAAAGATAATGTATGGCACAGTTTTTCAGGCAGAGGTCATTCAATTATTTCCCTAATTCAAAATTTTGTCTTTTGTCTAATGTTTCTTTGGCTCCACCTAGTTCAAGAATAGCTTATTGTTATCTCTTCAAGCCTTCCTTTTTTTTTTTTTTTGTAAAAACCTATTGAATACTTGTGAATTATAGTTCATAAAACATAATATATTCATCTTTTTTTTTTTGTAGACCATTGTTTCTATCACAGTTCTACAGATTGGAGAATAAAAATGTGAGAAGAGTTAGACTGATTTTTTCACAATGGACAGTGAATGTATGTATGTTTTTCTATTACCTTTTTGAAAATCAGTGCATCATCTAATTGAAGAGATTTACCAATTTATAGCCTGAGTAAATTTAGTCCCAGTTTAATGCTGCAGTAAACATAATTCTTCCAACAAATTTGTGGTAATGCTAGTTCTCTTAATGTGAAAAAGTCAAGTTGAATTCTGTCTGAGGGGATCTGAGCTGTGTTCTTGAGCAAGGAGAATACATGTGGGAGGATTTTCAGTTTCTGATGTTGAATGACTTTCTCATTTGAGGGACTAGTTTGATCCAGTCAGAAAGAAGGGTAGCCAGCAGGAGGATAAGGCCATAAGTGAGAAGAGGGAAGCACTCATCAAGAGAAGGAGAGAAGGAGAATAGGTTCAAATTCCTACTCCAATAAGTTGTAAATAAAAATGAAATATACAGCATAAACCATAAAAGCAACATGCTACTTTTTTCTAGTTAAGTAGCTCAAAGGGTTAAAAAAAAAGTTATTAAAAATTATATATAATTATTAAATTACTATGAGAGATGGAATGACTTCCACATTTCAATAGAAAAAATATATATTTAGGGATATCATTGAAAGTAGGTTATCAAAGAAATGTTTGTTGTTGTTGTTGTTGTTTTCAATCATGACCAGAAAAAAAAAAAAAAAAAAGAAAAGAAAAAAAAAAGCAACATCTACTTTGGGAATTATTCCAGTAGCCAGCTTCTTTCTAACTGATAATTCTAAACTTATGTAAATAATATATTCTCAGGTGTATTCTATTTCATAAAGTTAAATATTTTATGAAGAGGGAGGAGTAAATTAACATTATACTTCACACAAAAATAATTTGGAACTTATTCTATCATATAAACCCTGATCTTTAGAGGCTTTCTATACCAATACCAGTTACGTGCTCCAAGCCTCCACCATGAGTTTCTACTTCATTTCAATTCCTCCAAGTCTGCATCCCATCTTAACGATTTCATCAAGTAGGAACAAAATGATTCTTCATCTGAACCTCAGTACTCCTATGCTCCTACTGAGACAAATGTAAACAAGGCTCCCAGAGGCAAATACAGACTCTCTTAAAAGGTAAATTACAACTTGGAGACAACCACAAACTAATCAAAATATAATAGGAAAATAATTTCTCTCTGGTCTGTGTTTGCCTATGCAGTTAATCCAAGCTTGATTCAATAATACTACTTTCTGTTTCTTATTGACAGCCCTTGTCACCCATAAAAATTATTATTTGAAGATTTTTTTTTGGATGAGTTCTGTCACAAATACCAAAAAAATAAAAGAGAAAAGGTCTAAGTTCTCTAAAGCTCTAAAACAGCCTACAGAGCCCTCTAAAGTGACAGGTAGCCTTTATATATATGTGAAACCATATCATTTAATTGTTATATATACAAAGATGTTCATGAGGTCAGATAAAATGTGAATTTACAATGTAATCTCTTTAAGCTACTCCCATTAACAATCCCCCATCAAATTTCTGCTTGCAACCTCTTAGTCTGCACTGTCTTTGAGTGATCTATTAGGACAAAAAGGCATAAAAAGCACCTTCAGAAATGCTCAGAATGTCTGTAATAGGAGCTAGTGAATAGAACTAGGACCCGCATTTACATCCTTCCCATGTTTTCTCTTAGAAAACTATCCTTTAAACATTCCTACCAAAAGGAATTCCTTTTCCATCAATCATTGTAATTATTCACACAGCTGTTGACTAGCAAATTGCAAATGCTAGAGATGAGTGACTTGATTCAAGATATAAGTGAGGCTGAAATTTGAGGGAAAAGGTTCACAGATTAAATTCATACATTATAAACATTAAAAGAATATTTGGAAAAAGTAAATTGCCAAAATGAATTAGAACAAAATACAAACTCAGCCATGTCCAAGCATTTTTAATTATTATTTTTCATTCGGTTTCCCCACCTGTGATGTGTCTGTCATAGATGTGATAAAAGTTTCTCCTAAAATGTGAAGTGTGAATGCTAAACACATTGTAGACTAAAAAGGACTGCTATAGTCTCCTTTTGCAGCACAGCTGTCATGCCTTCTCTCTGGTTCTTTCTCCCTTTTCTCTTAACCCTGTGCAGCATTACTTAGTGTAGGGTCTGCCAAACAAGAGGTGAGAGATGATGGACCCCCTGAGGAATGAGAAAATGGAGAGGTTGACTGCACACACTGCACATGAATAGTAGGAGGAGATGCTATTCTACTCTGGTTCCTTTCTGCCATCTAAAGGTATCCTCTAATGTAACTTAGCATTACATATTGCTTTGAGCAATGAACTATGATTTGGGAAACCTGGGTTCTATCCATCACTGAATAATTTTGAATTAATCAGTTGCCTGGACTCACTTTCTCAATCTGTAAAACACTCGTTATGACTATCTGTTGAAAAGTGTTTTATGATGTATGGCTGCAAAGCAAGCTAGAAATGTAAAATTTCTTTACAGTCAACTGTTCATTAATGCAGCTATGAAAAGCTGGTATAACCAATGTTAAGGAAAATTGCAAATATTCCTAGTGCTTGAAGACCAGCACTACCCCATGTGAGAGTTAGCTTGGACATATCACTTATCCATTACATAGTTGTGTATAACCTGCATATCTGCTCATTATAATATATAGTTGATTATAGGCAGATAAGACTTACAAAATAAAGAAGGGAGCAGGGAGAGGAGAGATCAAGGTTAGCTGCATTTTATAAATTGGGGGGGTGGGAGGGGGTGAGGTAAGCAGGAAGAAAAGCTTGGTTTTTGTAGTTACCACAATATCCCTGTGCTTTCTCTTCAGTAGCAGATAATTGGACTCAATATCTAAGTGATCTTTCTGGGCCCCGTTTCAATGAGTCTCAAATCTTAAGCAGCCTCTATCTACAACTTTTACTATTAGTCTACTACTTGTCTGCTGCTGCATGTTCTTCTCCCAGGTACCTACAATTATAGGATAGCATATGGTAACACAAGTCTCCTTGTGAATAAATATATGTGTAAGGGTAGAAGTGTGTACTTAGAAGCTGCTCAAAATTTGGGACTTAAGAAACAGCAATCACTGCAAAGACAACTTGGCTGTTGAGTTTAATATATACATTCATTAGAAAAGAAAAAACAGTGCAATACTTAGTCTAGGGAAGTCATGTTGAGAAAGATTTTTCTCAACAAATGAAGTCTTTCATTTTTGTCCTGGATTTCTAATTTACTGTTAGTCTTTCAATTTAAATAAAGTAATAAACTCCTTCTTTGGACTTTACCATTAGTGTCTCTGGCTACATCTCTTCTTGGATAAAAATCCACCCTACTGATCCCTTGGCCCTTTGGTGGCCTGGCTTATCTCTGTGCTACTCAAATTTGTGTGCCTTACAAAGAGAATGTTTAAGGTTGACAATGTCAGCAGGAATTTGTGATGCGGTTATAACTATCTCATTATCCTTTACTTGGCAATATAGGCTCTTCTCCATACTGAGTCTCTGTGACTCAGCTGGCAGGAGAGCAAAGCTGTGAAGACATTGTTTGAGGAATCAGGTTCCCTCAGAGTGCCAAATATTGCACAGTTCATGCCTACACTGTATATTAGGTAGGCCATCTGGCAGACTGACTTCTGAACCATGGTTGGCAACTATGCTGAATGGACTGCTTGATCTGATCTACACTAGAGCTGTAATGCTAGTATATACGTCAGCAAACACGTACTCCTCACGATTAGGGTCCTGGTACAGAATGTACAATGAACAAAGTTCATATCATGTGTGCATGCATTTGCATTAACTCAGTGTCCCATTTCCGAAGCAGTATAATAGTGCCTTCCTTTCTTGTTTGTTGTATGATAAAACCTTGAATGGCTGTGAGACATACTGAACTAAGTCCGAAGTCAATAGCTAATACGACTGAAGTCAATAACCTTGATTAGTGACTTTCATTGGGTTTTAACATTCCTGTAGATTAAAGGATCAACGGAAGGCAACTAAGAAAGGTCAGACTACTGTGAATGTCTTCCTACCTGTTATGAAGGGATCTAGACCAGATCAAGAAAATTGTATTCGAAAAGACAGAAACCCAGTACATGAAATAGACTTGTGCTGGATGCTCTGCAAACCCACAGAGAAGAGTTCTAATTTGTCTGAAAAAAAAGGTGAAAATGAATTATAACACAACAGGAAAGCAGTAAGGATAACAGTTGGTTAGTTATAGCTTAGTATTTTAATATAAAATCTTAATTTTGAAAACACTAATAATAAATAAACTCCAAATATAAAATGTAACCATCACTTCCTCACTCATATTTTTAATAAGAGGTACAGCAGAGATGATTATTAGACAGGGGTATTTTTCTTTTTGCTAGGTTTAATAAGAATATTCCAAACAGAAACAGGAGGAAAGGTAACCAAAGAAATGTTTCAAGTAAAGAAATGGCTTCTCTCTTAACATGCTTGCACACATACAAACACAGACACAGAAAAGCTCCAAAGCAGACAGAAAAAAGAGACAAAAGACAAAAAAAATCAGTCTCTTCAGAAAGACACAAAAACAGATGTGATACAACATGAACAGGTATGGCCTCACAAATAAGAACAAGAAAGCTTAATCCTAGACAGTGAGAAAAAGGTGGAAAAGGGATTTGGTGGTGAGGATAAGCTGCCTGGGGCAGCAAATGAGGAAGATGCCTTCATCAGATGTCTCAGTAGACATGCATGATATCAAAGAAGTGTAACAACGAACAGTCAATGGATTGTCTAAGTAGTTTACTCAGGTGAAAATAATCATTTATATCCAAGTTTTAGTGGTGTGGAAGGAGGCAAAAAATCTTTTGGGAAAACTAGAGTGAGAGAAAGGAATATCTAAAACTAGCTTAAGTGTGCAGGGGAAAGGTCTGAGAGGAGACTTACAGTTCCTGCCTAAACAGAGGGAACATAGACGGTGCACAAAAAGAAATGCAAAAGTGATTTTAAAGGCAAGCATAAATTATACAAAAAATTTGATTACATTTAAGTTGAAAATTGCAAACTGGAGAAGGACTTGTATGAAATATACATATACTGGGTAGTTCCTAAGATTTGTTTGGGTTACTAGTATGCAGGTGTTCCATGAAGTCATTTTTTTGATTGTCTTTTCAATCACTTGGTGAAAAGCTGAGAAACAAGATTTTGGTATTCCTCTTTCAAGTCAGAGTGCAGAAATAAATAGTTATGAGCCCAGAAATTTTCAAATAATCAGAATTTCAATAATTTATGGGAAAAAAATCAGTTTGACAGTTCCTTTGTAACCAATTATGAATACAATATAAAAAATTATGAAAAATAACTGAAAAATCACTAATGTGATTCTCTATATGGACCTTTCCCTTGATACTGTATGGAATAAGAAAAAGTTGTACATGTTTGAATTATTACACCTACAGTAAATTCTGAAGATGTAAACATGGGGTATGATTCTAATTACAAACATGTAGCTCAGACTGAGTTCAGGAAAATATTTTCAAGGTCAAGGCATAGTTTTACACAAACCTCGGTGGTTAAAGTGTAGTCAAGAAACTCCAAAAACATATATTTATGCATAGTCAAATAAAGCTTGGAAATTTTTAACGAGCTTTTCTTGAATTAATATAAACCTGAAACACAGAAAAACTCAGACTAGAAAATGATAAAAATAAATACTTAAAGACTTGTTCTTTTTCTTTCTAAGAAAAACTGAACTAACATTTTTACTTGTAAAGTACTCTAGCACTAAAACTCTAGAAAAGGTAAATAAAAGAAGCTCGGTAGGCTAAATTTGTGATGTAAAAATATTTACGTAAATGTAAACTTCATCCTGAGTTTCTTTAAATCTTTCATTATTTTTCAGTCTTCGTTTCTCAAATACTATAGTCAGCAGGTTCATGCCATTTCAGACTATACTGGAAAATGGTCAATAGTCAACATATAAAGAACTGTCACCTGTGGCTTTTAATGTAAACTGACCAAAATACACAGGGAAAGCAATTAATATAGTGATGGCAAAGGGTGGATCACAGATTAGGGGTTCAAATAAGGCTATCTATAAGGTAGAATACTCCTCATTTCTATGAAATGTCATAAAGACTAAAACTCCACCTGATTGGCTAATAGGGGTTAAACAAGAACCTAAAAGAAGGTAAATTAACCTCTAATCTCAGAAGCTACTCTGTACAAGTAGCCTTTGTGACCATATTGTATACTAGTAACTTAAACATTCAATGTGGCTCTGCAAGTTGTTAAAGAAGTCTTTCAGATAAAGGCCATACTGCAAGGTGACTTACTCAAATTTTACTTTCATTAAACTTAGGAAGTCCAATTGCCATTCATATTCAATTACCAATTAAAACAAGTAACCAGCAGCAACTGGGCATAAAGCAAAAATCCTACGTTTGGTTCCTGCTGAGATGCATAACTTTTTATATGACATTTTCATTATAATTTAAAAGTTTTTTGTGTATTTTTCTTCTGTGTGCCAAAGTAGAACTAGCTTTCTCAAAGTTTATCAATGAGAAACAGCTTGTTTAGCAAATGGAGCATCCTCTCCCAGATTATCTTAGTGTTGTGCTGTGACTTGCGCTATGACATCCTTTAATTCTTATTTCATGCTTAACATTTAAAATTAGATATGCTCAGGAAGTTGGCAAGAATTTTTCATTTTAAATGTTCTCTGGATTTCCTTCTGATAAGCATAGTAAAGTTGCAGTTGGGACTGCATCTTAAATGGTTGGAGGGCACACTTTCAACATTTGACTGAAGTTGGAGCTAGGATAAGGAATGGCCCAGCAGCAATGATGAAAGCCACATTTCAGTATCTTGGGGAAAAGGAACAGGTCTGGTCATCTCCATTTGTGTTGTAAATGGTGAAAGTAGAACTATTTCTATCAGCTAGCATATAAAGAATAGCTTTTATATTCTGTAATAATTAGTACAGAGAACATATAATAGATGTTTATATCCTTACTTATCTTCAAATAAGGAAAATATTTTTATAGTACTATCTTAAAAAATTTGTTTCGAGAATTTATTCCCTACACAGTACTCTCAATTACAGTAGTCAGTAAACCCCACTGAGGTAAGAGATGAAGTTTAATTTATAAATATATTTGCTTCTTTCTCATTGCACAGGAACTTAAGCATTACAATGTGTGGGCAAAACATAATAATTACTTTTGTTCACTGTTACAAGTTATTTCTAAAGAAGAAAAGATCTGTTAGTCATGATTCTCATGAAAATGTCAGAATCGATTGAGACACAAATGAAACATTTTGTTAACTATAAGTACTGATTTTTTCAGTTTATGGCTAAAGGAAAAAATATTTTCCTTTAATAAAATTTTGACTCTACACATTTAAAAACATTACATCTACCTTGAAAGATAATTCTTATCTTCGTTGTGTTTTGAAAACTGAAGAAATATTAATATCTGGGGAATTACATAACTATTCTCAGTTACATTATTATTAGCCTTATTCATTCATTATTGAAGCTTAATTTTACTAGACTCCTGACACAGCATTTGTCCTGAAAATCAAACATCACTGCTGTCTTTATGCAGGAATTTCCTCTAGTAGGCAAGCCTTCACCCATATATCCTTGTATCTGTCTACACCACCCATAGATCTCTCCCCAGAAGTGTTCAGTGCCAGTGTGCACTGCAGAAGGGTAGGGAGGCATTGGTATTTCAAAATAGGCTGCCCCGGTTCCTGAGGTAGCTGTTGCAGCAGCACAGTACTGCACTGGAGCTAATCAGCCCTTTTAACAGATGAGTAGAATAATACAGTCTTGAGTGCAATGCTACACTGACATGGGAAAATATTTTTGTGAAATATGGGAGCTGAGTAGCTTTGAGGGCATCAACGGCTTTCACATGCCAGTGTGCTGCCTACAGAGCTATTTGGGAAAAGAAAAGAGGCTCCAATTGCACTGTTAGAGAGAATTGAGTCATCTGGACTGGCACAGAGCATGTCAATACTCTTGGCTCCAGCACCAGAAGCATAAGGAAGGATTATTTTGTACTCAGACATAGGCTTGTCCTTTAGGAGTCAAGCTCATGAAAAGCGGTGAAATCCTATCTGTGCACAGAAGTTCATTGGGACCCCAAAACTCATGATTTCATACTCAGTGCTGGGGCCAGTTAATCAGCAGCTACTCCCTGTAGCCTTCTTCCCACTCTGGTGTTGCCTCTTCCCCTGTGTCAGCATGGCTGTGTGTGTGCCACATTGAAATGTAGAGTGAGGAAATTGCACGAGTAAAAAAAATCTTCCCTTGTGTCCCTCTACTATTTTCTTCTTTGTCTTCAGCTCTCACTGCTCTGGTGCAGCTCACTGTGCATCCTCTTACACAGGCATGGAATGAAAACACAGAGGCAGAACTAATCAGGCAGGGCAGTAGCTTTTCAGGCCAGTGCTGCTCATGAGGAAAGTTGCATGGGAGCAAAAAAATCATTCTTTTCATCTAGCTTGCAAATAATTTGATAAATATCTTACCAGAAATTATTTTATTAGAAGTTATATAAAATATTTGTTAATTGCTACTTTGTGGAATTCATTTTCACAATGCAGCAGAGAGAGAAAGTGAATAAACTTATTTTGGAACATAAAACTCTTTCTGTGCTACCCAGGTATTTACAGCAGGTTTTTCTACTCCCTGAAACTTGTTAGTAATGTCTACTTTGGAGGCTAGTGGATCAAATCACCTTTTCCTCTCATGGACATGGATGGCTTGTGGGTCAAATGAATTAACTGTCTTTCAAAGCAATAGAAATGCCTGAAGATCCCCGGTGATCCACAATGCATGGTACATTTATCATTGGCTAGTCTTGTTTCAATGAACACAGGTCCTTCCTCTTTACTTTAGTGAAATCAGTAACTTTATAATTACAGCAAGTGCTTACAAAAATGTTGTGTTATGTTTTTAACAAGATGGAAGCCATCATTTTACCCTGCACAGATATGATGTTCAGCTTATCCCATTAAAACTGAGAATTTATTAATCAAATCTGACTAGACAATGGTATATGTCTTTTCTATTTACTTTTATAAATCTGTTGGCACTAGCAGGATTTTTTATTTTTATTTTTTTTCATTTTTTGAAATAGGACAAAACTAAACCAAACACACACAAAAACAATAAAAGAAGATATGCAAAGGATTTACAGAAAAACACTTCTTAATGCATTCTTCTAATAATATATGGAGCCTCCCTTTCACCTTTATCTATTGTGTATGTCACCCCTGATACATTCTCCCATGAGTATTGAATGTTTTTTAATGTTTTCATATGGAAATCAATAATTATCAATTATACAGTTAGTCATATAGTGCCAAACCCTTTCATTTAATGCTTGGTTCATCAATTGTTCATATATACGTTCCGTCAAGCAGCTTAATGATATGATTGAATTGTGTGCTATTGATTTTCTATCTGTCAAGTTTATGCAGTGATTTGGAAATACTGGGGCTATACACTGATGTAATTTCCTTGACTTCAATGGAGTCATTATTCTGTTGGTGTAAGGGACTTGATAATCAGATTGCCAGACATCCGGACTGAAAGATATTTTTGGTGAGGGTGTAATACTGCCCTCTACAGTCTCTTTGCCTAGCTTGATTAGGTTCTAGTACCTTTTAAAATGTAGGGTTACTTTGTATGGATATACATATATTCAAATTATCTAATCTACATAAACCTTCATTGTTTAGAACTCTGTAGGTTAATCCTGAGAGAGACAGGCATGTTGGTGTCTGCTAAAAGCATGCCATCACCTTAAAAAAAAAAAAAAAAAAAATGAAGACCTGTTCAGGGATTTAGTGAAAATGTGCAGTCACGGTACTTGTAAAGGATATTTGCAATGGACCTGAGATAACACTGGAGTAAAACTGGTCAGTTCACTGATTTGATACCTATTACAATAAAATTAGCTAGATCAGTTAGACATTAGCTACATGGCAAACATAAGGCTAATGAGAATTTGGAACAGTCAACACCTTACAGAACTGTATTCTTAGGGTTGTTATAGTACTTCCCTTCTTCGACTGTTCTGAAGAACTACACATTGCAAAATAATCCAAAGCTTCTTTTCATCCTAGAACTTGATTTTATTTTATTTTTTAATAAAAGACTGTTGTGGTTTAACCCGGCTGACAGCTAAACACCACACAGCCGTTCGCTCACCCTCCCCCCTCCCTCTCTGGGATGGGGGAGAGAAACGGGAAAGTGAAGCCGGTGAGTTGAGATAAAGACAGTTTATTAAGACAGGAATATAATAATAACAATAATAATAATAATAGTGATAATGATAATAGTATTAATAATAATAATGTGTAAGAAAACAAGTGATGCACAACGCAATTGCTCACCACCCGCTGACCGATGCCCAGCCTATCCCCGAGCAGCCGGCCCCCCCACCCCGGTCAGCCACCCCTATATATTGTTTAGCATGACGTCAGATGGTATGGAATACCCCTTTGGCCAGTTTGGGTCAGCTCTCCTGGGTCTGTCCCCTCCCAGCTCCTGCTGCACCCCCAGCCTGCTTGCTGGCAGGACAGAGCGAGAAGCCGAAAAGTCCTTGGCCTGGTGTAAACACTGCTCTGCAACAATTAAAACATCAGCATGTTATCAGTGCTCTTCTCATCCTAATCCAAAACATAGCACCCTACCAGCTACTATGAGGGAAAATTAACTCTGTCCTAACTGGAACCAGGACATATATATGGATATATATATTGGATATATTGGTAAATATAAACTCACATAATTGTCAAAGTAATGTAAATACTAAAAGCAATAGGGGAAAATGCTGAAAATTCAAAGATATTGAATGCACACACACATTCTAAAAAACAAACAAACAAACAAACAAACAAAAACTTGAAAACAATTTCTCTCCTGGTTACTTCTTTATTTTTTGAATTGTTAACCTTTTCCCCTTCTGCTGCCAGGAAAAACAAAAAACAACACACACACACCAACCTCTACATAACTGACAATGATTTGAATGACAGCATGTGGAGCAAAGGATATATATTCAATCACCTCAGCCTTATAATGGGCTGCTTTTCATATTCAAATAAATGCCCACTAATAAATACCAGAATCATAAATGCATCCCTCAAGGAAATCTCATTAAAAGTTATTCATCCCATCCTTCTACATCCCATCCAAATGTCGAAGATAAGATCAGCTTTATAGTATTCCTGGAAGATTAACAAGTATAAATTTTTTGAGGCAGTTTGGCAAGTAAATCTTAGTAAAGAGACTTTTCTGACAATACCTCCCTTATATTTAAACTACAGAAACTAGGACTTAGCTAACAGCCAAAGTATTCCCATCTTCATAGTATGATGAGTACAGAAATGAGGTGTCTCAGCCTGAAAGCAAGCTGCTAAGGGCTTCAGAAACCAGGGTTGTTACAACGATTTTTTTAACTGACCTCTTTTTTTTTTTTTAATAATAATAATAAAAATAAGTTATTCCTGAAACTGGATAAGAGCAAAAACTTCTAGAAGAATCTGCATGGAGTGCAGAAGAGAACAATTTAAGGATTAAGGTTATGTGTTCTGACCCCATATCTATTTACATAACCTAAGGCGGGACTTCAGGGAATATAGCTGCAATTCCACTGACAGCAACAAGTATAACTACCTACTACATATGTATCTGAAAGCAGATTGTATTTTTTCTATAAGATAAAATTACAAAACTTCTGAAATATGAAAAACTGCATGGATTGACCCTAGAGACTCCAAGCTCCCAGTTTCTTTCTCTTGACAGTTAGGGTAAGAAGCAGCATACAAACTGTTTATTAAGACAAGTGCTTCTGATACTGTATTTATCTTAATTTCTCTTTATTAGTTTATGCCACTTCTGGGTGAAATAGATATATCCAGGGGGATGTGGGATTAGAGGTGGGCTTCCAAACCTTGAATGTTAAATTTTCACTGAGCTATCAGTAATCTAGATATACTTATAAAGAAACACAGTTTAAGCAGGTAATATAATACTTCAGCACCAAATAGTGTAAATAAGGATTGAAGGGATTTTGGTAGTGAAGATTTTCATTGACCTTTGGAAAGGTATTACTGAATCACTGTTTTTATTTTTCTGTAATCAGCTAATTTATGTCACTGATATTCTATTAGCCATTTCCAACAGTAAACATGTACACCCAGGATAAAGGGCATTCCTAAACTGCTGTCAGCATTATAAACAGATAAAAAGTTATATAATTTGCTTTGAAATATTGTGAACATAGCAGCAGTACTTATTATCTAGAAATGGGTCTACCTCAAACTTTAAGCTGAGCCTGAAGCTGTTAAGGTTATTCAAATACATCTGTGTCTTTCTGAGCTTCAAATTAAACTGCAAATC
Source organism: Anser brachyrhynchus (assembly GCF_964034855.1). Taxonomy (NCBI): domain Eukaryota; kingdom Metazoa; phylum Chordata; class Aves; order Anseriformes; family Anatidae; genus Anser; species Anser brachyrhynchus. Next base: position 13,237,859 of record NC_137702.1, on the reverse strand, counting down.
TCCTAACAAAAGTCTATCCCATTGTTACGAGTATCTCCTAATTGTAGCTGGATCAAAAGAAAAAAATAATTCCTGGTATTATTTGCTCCTGCTTGTAAAGACTCTGGAAAAGGAGAAAATAACTGCTTTTCAGAAAAGCGAATCGCTGTTTGTAATAGGCAGTGACTTGACAGATCTAAAGATTGATATTACCTATATATGTAAACCAGATCACTGTGGCCTTTTAAGATTCTAAATCCATTGCAAGTATGTAACAGGTACTGTTATGAATCCAGGCCTACCTGTAGAGCAATTCAAATACATCCATGGAGCTTAGCAGTTTTACCTTAACTCCGAGTCAGAAGGGGCCAGCTCCAGAGCAACAAGGCAAGTCTGCTTCACTGTGATAGGAGTTCTGTAATAGAGACATGCAGCACTGTGACATCTCTGGGTTGAGGCTACAATAAGCAGCAAAATCTTTTGGTGTCAAGCTGTTTAGTAACAATTTAAAATCAAAGATCTCCTAATCCCATATCATCTCCATGCTATCACTTGATTCATTGTATAATGCAGAATAATTTCATTCCTTCAAGAAATGACATATCCCATGGTGAGAAATACAGGAAAACTACACCAATTCCAGCCCTGATCTTTATTACCAAACTTTCTGGAACTTGCAGGAAAGTTTTACATGGTTTCATCCCTTCTGATCCATGTCTCAAATCTCTTGTTACAGAGTGTCATCTAAACTGCAGTTCTCTAAAGGTCAGTCTTGTCACTGGTTGGTCACAATTACGTCTCAACAGAAATTGCATCATATTAAAGTTGGCAGAGAAAGAAAGAAAGGAAAAGGACGGAAGGAAGGAAGGACGGAAGGATGGAAGGACGGAAGGACGGAAGGACGGAAGGAAGGAAGGAAGGGAGGGAGGGAGGGAGGGAAGGAGGGAGGGAGGGAGGAAGATGTAATATCATGTCATATTCCTTGAAATATTTAGAGTAAACATCTATATATGTCCACTGAAATGATGTTCACATCTTTCAGTGCTTCCAAAATATTTCGGCTTACAGAATGATTAAATACAAAAAGCACTGTTGATCGTGCTTGTGACAGACATCTCAATTTTAAATATCTCTGGGGATTCAACAAGGATTTTGAAACGGCATCTGAAAAAATATGCTTGGAAGTCCAGAAAAAAACTTCCAGACTTCCCTCACTGTAGGTAACATACATTTAATCATTACCAGATACTTGCTGTATCTCTGCTAGAGCTCTGCTTTATTATCTAGACAATACCTCTCACATTATAAACTCAAAAAATATTGTAATTTACTAGTTTCATAAAAATGGCTGAGCTCTTGCTCAAAATAAAAGCATATTTTGATAAAATTTAGCCAAATTTTGTGTGAATGCCAAAATGCTTAAAAGCTTCAGTCTGCAAAGAACAAAGCTCCAAATAAACAAAAATACCAACAATTACTAGTTTACTTTCACTTAAATTATTTAAAGTTATCATCAACAAGAATTTGATCACTAGGGATTGTGTTTGACAGAAATATCTATTCAGTCACCTTTCAAGGTTGCAGATTAACAACTAAATGCAATACAGATATTTTTGTCAGTTGATTAACTCTTCTCTGTAGCTGCAATATAGTATTTCTCTCTTTACTACTAATGCATTTAAACTGTTTTCTACCAGTCCATCTATAGATTTGTTTTGTAATTATTCATTACACATTCCTATTCTAGTAACATGGGAATGCAGTATACAAATTTTAGACCGTTTCCCATAAACATGTGGCTTGTATATTGTTCTGAGCCAAATGCTCTGTACAAGCCAAATGAAAACACTGTTGGGAAATCTTATTCACTGGGACAAGAACAAGAAAGTTAAAAGCCAGTACCAATACAGACAAAATGACCCCACACAGTTTGTTTTTTCTATAAATTTTTATTTTATTCTAGTTGTCTTGTTTGTAACTCAGTGTGCAGAAAACAATTTGAATACTTCTATTATCTTCAGATAAAGTACTTGGAGTAATGATGGTGGTAGGAATTCAAACAAAATGACAAATCAATCTATTGCATTTAGGTTACATAATGGCATTATGCTCATTCCACCTATTTACTGAAGAGCGTCTTAAAAGCTTTTGGCATGCAGTGAGTCTGCAGGTCATTGGACTTTACCTGGAGCTGTGAGCTGTGTAAGTAAAGATTTAGTCCCAGAGCTGCTCTTTTTTTTTTTTTTTTTTTGATCCTATCTATTGAAATGTAAATAGTGTGGTATGGGATGTCTCTGGAGCATTCACACAAAGTTGTTGTTCTTTATTTTGAAAGAACAGGCAACATTTCCATAGATTGGTGGACTTGAATCTGATTACTAGCAAATCAGACACTTTGTCATAATAGGCAAAATAATGAAATAGCTTCTCTTTACTTTGACATGGCTTTGCTGCCGCCTGTAGAGGAATTGGGAATGGGAAGGTCACCAGTGTCTGACATCTTTTCTAGATATTATTCTGCAGTGCTCTTTGATTTCTTTTGTTGTTTCTTTGTGAGTGGGCTATCAGAGTGATAGTGGAACTAATATCATATTTACTCCAGATCATATTTACTCCATGCTGCAAGGAAGGTTCAAGGATATTCCCAGCATGCATTCTTCTGCAGGAGGTGCTGGGTTGTTTTATCAAGGCTGATCGGTACTAGTACTAGTAGCATGCTTCATTTTACAGGCTACTTGAGTGTGTATAATTACCATACCAGAAGAGACAGGCAAACACAAAAACAGGGTGTGGCCTTCATACAAACTGAAGACCTCACATACAGTCTTTTCCTTTCAGGGGCTATGTATTGCGCTTTCTGCCATTTTTATGCTTAAAAATATGTCTCCCATTTTCTCTGAGGAGTATTTTCTACTTTTGTAGATGATATTTTGAAGCAAAAATTTTCTTTTTGCTTGTGGTTTTGATTTGCTCATTTCTTTAGTCAGTTGCAGAATAAAATTACCAGTAATTAATGATATTGATCGTAAATTTTGTTGCGATTTGGTACAATATCAATTGTAACTGCAATTATTAATATACCTTCATTATTTTTTTCTAGTACTGGCTTACATTTATGTGTACTATCTGATCACCTTACAATGTTCTGTGAATCCAGTAGTGACTGACTAAAAAATGTTAGCACCCAAGGGACCTTCAGTTTCCCATAGAAAAATTTTCTGGTTGCACTGTCTTATGAGGCTCTCTGAGCTAATTAATACCTTTCTGGATCATTACAGAAATAAAAGTGTCCAAAAGTACATGGAAATTGGGGAAACAAACAAACAAAACAAGCAAACAAAATAAAAACCCACAAGAACACAAAACCTTTCTCTTTAGATTTGAAGTACATTGAAAAGAAAGCAGAAGAAATACCTGTTGCTCATTCTGTACCTGTTTAGTAAATCAGTAGAGGATTTCTGTCTCCAGAACTGTCTGTCACCTTTCACAAACAAACTGTTTTTTAAAAATGAGCTAGGTATTGCCAAGAGGTTCCTGTACTATGTACAGGAAAAAAGCCTTTGTTACTAGCACTTCCAAAAATTTGAGTGAGAACATCTGTTATGAGTTGACTTCAAACTCCTACCTAATTTCCTATAAAATTAAAAATTAGGAACATGATAATCCAATGACTGTCTATTATTCCTGTGGTCAGTTTTTATTAAACGAGTTTCCTGGAGAAGCTGTACAGAGTCAGTAATAAATCATTATTCATATTTTGCTCTGAGGCACAGAGGAACCAGCCTTCAAGAAATATTCAAGTAGTACAGTGAATTTCCTTTAAAATAATGAAATCATACTAATATAAGTAATGCTGGCCATGCTCAAGCTCAAACTTTCTGTAACTGGATAATGATAGTTGGCTAGACAGCTAATTTGACTTTGTGTAAGTGATACTATAAATGTGATATATATATATATATGTAATATATATATATGCACATATATATATATATTAGTAATGGATTGGGTTTTGCACTGGTGTTATGAGGTAACAAATGTTCCAAAGTTATATAACTCTTTTCTAGCTTGTTTTGCTTGTGTGTTTGGCAGCTGGTGTGCAGAGGTATAAAAGAAGTGGACTAACAAAACTGTGTGACTTTTTGGTGCAGCTCACACCATAGTGCATCAGGGAAAAGAAATGAAAGAAAAAAGCACAGAAAATCTTAAATAAAAGAAGCAACTTGTATATTGGTCAGCCATACCATAAATACCAAGACGGCTGAAATTAGCCTCCTCTACAGTCTCCAGTGATACTTATATCTGAAAACCTGTGAAAACAGAGTATGTCCCTGTTACAGGATTCCCCATGACTTCTGCAGCAAATTCAGGCTTGACAGAATATTATAATAAAATGTCATTCATGTTAATATAACAGCTTGACAAAATCCTGTATGTTGGTTTGAATGCACATGTTTTCAGTTGTGAACCTACCAAGAGAATAAGGAGAATTTAAACTTTCTATCTCCACTAGAGCCAGCTGGCACAAAGTGCTCTTTTGCATTATGAAATGCAGCCATGTACATGCAGGTTAGTTGCCTGGCACTGCAATCCTGTCATCTTCTGCTTCCGTTTTCTCTAACACTGACTGCTGTCCTGTCTGTGTGGTATTTCTCTTTTTAATGTTAATGTAATATCCATACTGCTTGTTTGTTTGTCCTATTCTAAACGTATGTCTTTTCATCTCAAAAGTCTAACAAATAAATTCCCATAATGTGAGAAAATACAAAAATTAATACTGATACCTGTGAAAAAACTTAGCACTCAAGAGTATTGTCTTTAAATATAATTTGTCTTTTTATAGCTCCCCTGATTTCCCTCTCCCTTTCAGCCTCCATTCACTTATTTTCTTCTCACTTATCATGCTTGTCTTATCTGTTTCCTTTAATTCAATAAGACAAGGTACTCTGTATTAAGACTTCATGATGTGACTGGAAAGATTTTGGACATACAGAGTTGATCCTAAGGGGAGCAATCTCAAAACTTCAGTGGACTTGCAAAAATGCAAGTTCAAATCATGCTTTTAAACCTGAATCTTATTAAAAGAACCTTTGCAGTTGCAATAAGAATAGCATTCTCTCCTGGGGTTGTTGTGTTTCTATTTTAAACTCAGACCTTTCATCCAAAAAAACTTGGAATTAATTGAGACTTCAAAAAATAGATAAAATAAAATAAATAAAACAAAACAAGACAAAGCAAAACAAAACAAAAATCACATAACTATAAATTCAACAGCAAGTGAAACATATCCAGTATTGGAAACAATTTTTTTTTATTCATGAATCAGCTGGCATTTGTGGCTGCTGAGGAGACTGATATTACTGTAGATATTTTTGTATTTGGATAGATACAACAACTTCAAATGGTCAATTCAATGAATCTATGTAATATCCATCATGTAACTGCACAGAACAGACAATCACATAGTTCTCATCCCCTTCATCAAAGCATTATTTAGTTGTTCAAGGGATTGGCAAGGGCTTGTTCAGTTTACTGCATGGAAATGAATATGAGAATAAGCATACAGATCAAATTAAAGAGCAGAATAAGGATGACATTATTAAAAAGGCTTTAATATTCACTTGGTTTCCAGTCCACATATTAAGATCTTAATTTAACCAGTACACTAATTTCCTGAACAATATTTTCCTAAAGTATAAAAAAAAAATAAATCTTATTTTAATAGGTTGGGGGGAAATGATGAAAGGCATAAAAGGCAGATGAAGCAGCATTAATAGAAAAGTTTAGATGGAAACTTTTGAAAAGGGGTTCCAGGAGATTGTCAGGGAGCAGATAGTGACAAAACCTTAGAGAAGTAATTTATGAGTTTTGGGGTCTGAACTTTTATCTCAGCTGACTTTCTGTGGAAAGTTATAAGATTTTTATTTTTTTTCTAAGAATATAACCTGAATATCTTGCTCTATTGGCACAGTATCCATCATATCTTCCTTTACATGCAAAGTATCTGATCATTAGAAAGACTGTCTGATGGGTTTAAGTTACAATATCACTGTGCAAAGCCTGATTCAGTGTTTACCATACATCTTCGATAATATAAGGATCTTTGGAAGATCTGGACCTTAAAGCTGTTATTATTTTTACTAATATCTTAATTACGGAAAGATGTTGAAAACTGCTCCCCAGAAGTGGACATTCACATTGTTTTATTAGCATGAATGTTTTGCCTTGGGAGATGTCAAGTAAACGAATATTATGCAATTCACTGTGTTAGTTTGTTTTCATAAGAAGAAATTTGAGTGATGACTTGATGGACATCAAGCAAACAGGTTAGGTTAATATTGTTGTATTACATCTGACAGAATGGAATGACCTCAGTAAAAGATCAGTCATGACAGCCCATTCATTTCATATCTGCTGTCTCAGATAATCTAATAACTTTATCCACTTCTATTCTTCCATGATTCAGCATAGAAGTGATAATTCTTTAATGTCAGAACTCTTGTTCTTTTAACTTCAGGTCTTTCAATATCACTGAACACTCCACAGTAAAAATAGGTTTTTGTTCTGCTGTCTTAAGATAGCATGACCATTTGGTTCAACACTTTAAATTATTTTCTCTCCTTTGAAATAAAAGTTGTCTACATAGCTTTATCTACATAGAAGTAAGAACCTTTGGTGACTTCCATGAATTTATATCAACTCATGCTAGAAATGTGAGTTGTAAATTAAGTTGTGTAGTAGTTATTTCTCTAGAATTAGTGAATAAGCCAAATTTTCCCCAAATTTCTCATTTAAAATGTAACACAGAGTACCAGAAAAGCTCTAAGCAAAATATAACATAATAATATAATTAAGGCCATTTTCAATAAGTCAGCACTTCTTTCAGTGTTTTTTTTTCCCTTTGGAACAAAAGCAATGTAGGCAATTATTTTAAATTAGGTTACATGAGAATATTATTTGTGTAACAGAAATGGGTTTCTTTTTGTAATTAAGTTTAATTGATCTTGCTCTGGAGATGAACTGAATCAGTCTTGAAAATACTGGCTATCTCCAGTTGCAGGTATGTTTGGAGGTAGGCAGCTAAAGTAATTAACATTGCTACTGAAGTGGTAAGGCAGTATTTAGTTCCTTATAATTTTTACCTATATTTAAAATACTGTAATAAAGAAATCTCCACACCCTCCTGTCTTTATCAAAACTACTTTTGGAAAACCTTTTACTGACTTGAATGGATTGGTTTGGTTTCTGAAGGGAACAAGTTTATACAGGTTAAGTACAACCTTTTAAAAGCTTTTTTTACCTTTCTTAAGGTAAAGACATCTATAAATGTTTCAGATTTTGTGCTTATTTTTTAAGCTTTCCAAATTCATGCAAATGCTTGGATATTTTTTTCTCTTTGCTATGGACAAATGTGTCAATGTACTAAATGGTCCCGCATCAAAGAAATTTGATTGAAAAACTGCCACAAGGGGACAGAACAACGAGTTCTGTATAAGAATTTGATCACCAACATCTGGTGAGTCAGGAGAAAATGTAAGAGTATCTAGCATAGATCTCTGTGAAAGGATCTGGGCATTTTGTATATAATAGTGATAAACTGTGAAGGTCTACGGCAATCCATAAACTGGACATAAGAAACATGATTCCCATTATGGAAAGTGTCAGCAGAGATAAGACAATAAGCACTAGGGACCACATTTGACAAATTATTTTTGCTGCCATACTTCTGATATTTGATGCTCTTTTTCAAACTCAGTCTCCTCTTGCTGAGTCTTTCACCTTGCACATATCTTGCCTCTAAGTAAAAATAAATAGAACAGAAGAAAAAAAGAAAATAACAAACCATCCCCTTAACCCAACCAATTAAGCAAACCTAGATATATACCTTTTTTTTTTTAAGTTTTGGTAAATTTAAAGAATTCTTGTGATTAGACTGGTTCATAGCTCTTTAATATTTTTGCATTTGGTAGCAAACCAAAGTATAAGTGAAACAGAGTAAATAAAAATTTTTAAAAAAAATTTATTTTAAGTAGGTATGGGTTAATTAAACTGTATTTCTGGTAATATTCTCTTTTCCCTCCACAAAACTGTGTGTGTGGAGGGGTGAAGGTAGAAAAGAAAAAAGAAAAAGAACTTAAAATTTCACTAGATATATAGGAGATATAAACACAGATAAAAGTTTCATACAATATATAACTAATAACATGTAAACTTGTTTCAATATGATAAAAGAAACCATTTGATTATGAAGATCAGAGAACAGAAAGAGGGTAAAAAATACTGATATGAAGTTAACTTTAAAGTCAGGCAGAGCTTTAAGGAATTGTTTAGAAAGTGCTTTTGAGAACTATTGCTGAAAATTTCTTTCTGATTGCTAAGAATTATTTTTTTTCTGTGCATAGATATACTCAGCTCTTCCTTTACCTGAGAGATTTACTCTATATCTTCAAGATGACAATCAGTGCCAGCTGCAGAGAAATTGAGTTACTCATTCTAGGTGATCAGATTCACATATCAGAAGTATAGTCACATTATCATGGACCATTCATTCCCACTAGATTAGTCTGGATGGAGCTGTGTGTTATTTCTGCAAGTACCTACATTGCGCAGTTCAAGTTAACTCAGGTGCTTATGCATACATCTTTACTGCCCATGTATATAAGGCAAATGCCCTTAAAAATTCTCCACCAGGTCCTCCATTCAGTATGGTTGCTATTAATCGCTTTTGTCACTGACTGCTTTCATGTCATTGATGGAGCCTCTTGCAGAATACCTCAGTAATGCTTGTGAGGGTCATAATTTTTCTTATTCTGATCTAACTTTATTGATCCTTTCCTGAGAGGAACAGCACCCTTCACAGTTTTATGGGACCATTCAAACAATCTAAGGATGATTTATATTACCCTTAAGGAAAAAGACATCAAGACTGGTTACTCACATGCTGAGATTTTCCTTGAGATCTCAAGCTGTCAAAATACTAAACACATGTCAGTATATTCCTGAGTAATGGAAAGCACTGCAAAACTTTATAGCATTATTAGGCTTCATGTCATAATTGGGTGATGCTTCCACTTACTTAACATGCAATTTATTTTATTCAATATTGATAAGATTTAATGGATGATGTATTTGATTCAAGGCTTTGATACAAATGTATTGTCTTAATTAACAAGTAATTTATTTGATGCAGTGAATAATACATCCGATTTAATAGAGGATGCACTGTATCTGCAGCTGAAGGTGATTGGTCTTTTCAGTGAAAGATTAATTCATTTCAGAAGATGATCCATCACTTTCAATATGAACTAAATCAAATTTATAATACAACTTTTTATTTGTAGTGTGCAAAATAGCACAAGGAACAAGTTTGCCCTCAAGTGGGCTTCAAAGGCAGATCACACCTCCAGCACACTGGGCAGGTTGAATCAGAGGTTTTTCATTCATGCTGTGATAGGGGTGGAACCAAGTTCTATTAAGATATTGACTTGTCAATCAACTTTTGCTTTCTTTCTAATCAGAAGTATATTAAATTTATTTGATTAGAGGTAAAAGAAAAAAAAAAGCATAATCCTTGTTTTAACATAAATTAACATTAATACTTGAAAGATTCTGGGTACAAAAGCTATTTGAACTTGATACATTCATGAGGTAATAGAAAGAGAAAGGGCACCTTTAAGCATGTATTTTTCTTAGTTTGCAAAATTTGACAAATTTGATGGTAGGTGCTTTTATTTTTAAAATATATCTGGCATTTTATCAATACTACTGCTTTTCCATCTTGTAAACTAGGAAATTGTTATTTATTTGCCAAATCATCAGAAGGAGTCAGTGGGAGAGCTTCAGTTTAGATTGCTGGAGTTTTCAACTCCTGTATACAGACAGCTAGGCAGGTTTATCACACTGAAAGCACAGGAAGGCTATGTGGAGTCAATATTCCATTTCCACTTTCTGTAATGTGAAACCTCTGTGTTCACTTATTATTCTATCAAGCCTTTATTTTTCTGTTCACAGCTCCATAAATTCAATACTCTATGCTTTTAATCTAATTTGTTGACAAGTGAAAATGACCCAGGTTCAAGACAATGCCAGCTAGTTTTTAAAATTACATATTTAGAGCTAAAAAAAGTACTAGGACATGCAATGACTATATAATGGCTGTCTTACTAGTACATAATATTCCTAGTAATTTAATTATAAACATCTGACTGTTTGGTATTTAAACAGGAAAATGGCTGTTTAAACAGGAAAATGACTGTTTAAGCACTATGCAGTTAAAGAATAATAAACCTTCTGGCATATTCTTCAGTCAAAATGTTACACTTAAAAATAAGATCAAAACAAATTCACCAGCAATGAAAAATTATTCTAACATGAACTGACGCTATATTTCTAAACATGATAGATCTTATCACTCTTATAGATGTGTATTAAAACTAGTGTGTATCAAAATGGATTTAAAAAATTTGTAAAAGAAGCAAAAATATTTTGAATTTGTAATTAAATTTTCACCCCAAAGTGTAAGCTGCTAGTTGATTCATACCACCAGGAATATCACTGATAAAAGATTGTGACAACTTTAAAAGTATAACATAACTGAAAATAAAAAATAGGATCATATTGAATTATGTTTTTCAGAACATAAAGAAAATATGTACATCCTGATGATACTTAGGAACCAAAAGATAGTTTATAAAGTAGGAAAAGATTTAAATGACTTTTTTTGACAGACTGTCACCTCTTTCTTCAACTTGAACACTTACTGTATGAGATAGGTTATGGAAAAATAATTATAAAATTGTATCTGTCTGAGATATATTAACTCTTTAACAGGTGATTTCAGATCATATGAAATTGTGAGTTATCCATAACCAAGCTGTCTATAACTACAGATTCAAGCTATTACGTTCCCCTTTTCAGTGATCAAAAATATTAACACTGAAGTTCTGAAGATAAGAATAGTATGAAATGGTAAATATATATCATCTATATTATATATGCTAAATGATTAAAGGTGCTAAAAAGTTAGAATTCAGCATGTCTTCTTTCATTTCTCATCTCATGGTGGCAAGATAGCACTGTGGGATTAAGAATGAGAGGGGACGGCATAGTATTAGACACCTTCTGCTGTAGGACGTATGGCAAAGGAATAAAGTAAATAGAGGTAAGCATGTTTCCTTGGTGTGTAAATTGCTTTTTCAGTCTTGCACAGGTGCTGTTTGTACTGTTCATGTGGATATGGAAGCAAAAATGTACTATTCTTCACCGGACGGCAGTGGGTGTTTCATAATTTTATTTACCTACGTGTGCCACCTACATACATCATTGCTCTTCCTGTGGTTCTGAATCACAATGTTTCAGTTTGGTGATGAAGAAAAATATGCTGAAAACTACAGCAAGTCTGTAGTACCTTCTTGTTGCCAGAAGTTGTCCAATTAGTAATGACTTGCTAGAGTACATAAGTTCAGGCATTGTTTAAGGTGGTAAACCATCAGAGATTAAAATGAATGGTAGTTTTCCACATGTTAGATATGGACAAATGATGAAGAAAGATAAGTTTTTAATAATTACAGAGAATGCCCACATATCATAGGATGTGTTCAGAGTCCCCTGGACATGCGATCCCCTGACTTGGTTCAGGAATACATCCTTCTTTAATGGAAGAAAGTCATTATTTAGGTCAAAAATCACTAGATTTTCTCTCCAAGGCTAGCAAGTAGTTGACTCACTGCAACAGGAAGCCCAATAATGAACTAATGTATGTACCATATGGATTAGTATTAGTAGAAGTATTAGTTACAGTAGGAATAGTTCAATGGGGCCAAGGCCAGGTGAAAATGGCATATAATATATACCCAAATAAATAACCATAAAACTGATAAATTCAGAAAAAATGGGTATGGTATGTAGCAAGTGATGTGGCCAAAACCAGAGTTAACAGTATGATAAGAACTAGCAGAAGGAAAGGTTAAAGGAAAGAGATGAGAAAAGAGAACATGTAGTAATGAGGAGAAAAATCATGAAGAGGAACTGGGAGGGGAGAGAAAAAGCCTATCTAGCAATGCTTTTGATATAGGCAAATGAACAGGAGCTCTCTACTTCTGATAATTTCTGTATTATTTTACCCACTTCCTATTTCTCAAAAGAGGAGCCAGAACATTGTTTTGTGTAAGATCCATTAGTATTACTTTGTTTACCCCCATTTTCTTGAAGAGGGAGAAAAAGGAAATTTTAAAAGTTAAAATCTTATTTTTATTTATTTTTTTATTGACGAAATGATACAACAGTTTTGAGTTAAATGAAACTGCTTGAAAAACTATTCTGGACTATAAGAATGGTTGCTCTCAGAGAAGCAAGGATTACTTAATCCTTCAAAAATATTTTCACATAAAAAATTCAAAGTGAACGTACCTTTTACTTTTTCAGTATATGATTTTACAATGTAAAAATTACACCAGGAAACTTAGTCTAACATTGTTTGTATAGACCAGAAGAATCATATTCACCATTTTCAGATGATAAACTATTTAACAACAATTTAATCCAATCTCATAGTCAACCTCTGGAAAAACAACTAACCAAATACTCTATGATAGTTTTCTCAGGGAGGATGATATTTGAAGAAATTCACCTATTTATAAAGAATGAAGATGTCAATTTTAAATCTTAAGCCGCAGAAACAGAAAAAGGAATTTGGAAGTTTGGAAAGGAAAGCGTAGTGAAGAGAAAGAAGTTCCGCATTTACCACAAAAGATCAGGGTGTGGCGAAGAAAGTTGGCAGTAAAAGACTGCAAATCCTTCTATCATTTTGCCAAACTTTATACTTGTTCTAAGAACAAAGCAGTGCTGGAATTTTTGAAGGGTATCTGGTTTTTGTCAAGTGTTTCTGAGGAGGAAAATAAAAAATAGCCTCAGGTCAGAGCTTTGAAAAAGGTATGTTTAAGTTGCTGAGGTATCTTGTGGAGTAATTTCTGATGTTGAAGACATAGGGCAGCTGCAGCATGAAGTTTTACCTTCCTGAAGCTGCAAAAGACAAAGAATGTACATGAAACTGGACCAGAGCAGGTGCATCCAAAGGCTTTGGATGCATCTTACTAACCTCCAGCAAAATTTACATAGTACCGGATAAGGCATTCTGAAAGTGCACGTAACAGCAGCCTAATGGGCATCCAGCACTGCAAGTTCTACAGTGTTATGACAAGTTCCTGATTTTTTGTTGGTTTGGTTTCATTTCGTTGGTTAGCTTGTTTGATTTGTAGGTTTTTGTTGTTGTTGTTTTTTGTTTGTTTTCCATAAACTACTATCTTAAAATAAAAAACAACTCTCATATAATTAAAATAAATAAACAAATAACTTGTGTTCCTACAGACCTCCTCTTATTAAGATTTTTCTTCCTAAAACAGTATTCAAGATTTATATTGTACTTTTGGTTACCAAGTATGTATTTGTCTCCAAAAGTTATTTTTCTATTAATACATTAATGATCATCTGCTGAGTGCTATGTGGAGTTAAAGAAAATTCACTGAGTGAATGGCACAGACGAAAGGACTAAAACAGAGACACACAAAAGCATTAAAAATCTTTTTTCTTTTTTTTCAGAACAAAATAAATACAGTTATTTTTTAACTGCCTGTAAATGGCCTAGCCAGTAGAACTCTGTCGCTTTGAAATCGCAGATGGATATTTGCTTGAGATTTCCAACAAGTATTTTTCCTTTTTTTTTAAAATTATTTTTGCCATGAAGGGATATAATGATACTTAACATCTTGTATCTAGTCTGATGATGAGGAAGTTATTCTGTGAAAACTACAAGTGGGCTGTTTTAGCAAAACTCAAGCTAAAACTTCCAGTCAAGGAAACCCACTAAAGACAATTGTCTCTGCCAAAAAGTAAGTACTTTTATGTAAGTGCTTTTATGAAACTTTTTTTTTTGTAATTAATGTGAAAAATGACTCTAAGTTCTTTACAATTGTATGTAATATTTTTGTATTCAGACTTACATTCATTGCAAAGCAATGTATAATCACCCTTTCTTAACAGTTTAATCAAAATGAATAGTATTTTCTGATTTTCATTTAGTTACAGTACAAAAAAAAAAAAAAAAAACTCCTCAGCATATGGAAATACCAAAATGATGCCATGTTCACCTCAATGAATATCAGAAAAACAAAAAGTTCTGTGCCATGAAAACACGGGCAATTAGGAAAAGTAGATAAAAAAGAGGTTTGTGGGTAGTGGTACAAGCTTGATTTGACTATGCCTTTGTGTATCTTCAAAGGAGTCATCAGCTAAGGCTGTCAGGCATATGAGAATCCTGTTTTATAAAACAGGATTAAAAGTATATTAAGTGAAGTGTTTTTTAGAAGAAGGTTACTAAGGGGCATAAGAGAGTCTAAGCCACCAGAAAATAGGAAAAATAATTGTCAAACCTATTAAATAGTAATAGTGGTGGAGGGGAATTAGAGAAGAAAAGATGGTCAGAATGACCTGATATTAAACAGGAAAGAAGGATAAGGTTTACTTTAATTAATGTCATGCTTTCTTTAAGATAAAGGTTATGCAATGTCATGAGGAAATACTAATCCATAATTGTTGAATAGAAATGTTAGGAAAACTATTCTAATATTATTTTGATAGAGTTCAGTAGTTACAGTTTGTTCTGACCTCAGGTGTCCCTACCTGCCTCCAAAGAGAAATTACAAAAGCTGACATATTTCTCTCAACTTAGTCATTCTTCTCCTTCTGATGTCTTTCGGGCAGGCAGAGAAACAAGTTACTTTTCATTTAGAGAGGTAAAATGGTACATCTTTCCTAGCCAAATGGGGAAGTTCATTGCTATAGTTCATTGTTATATATTTGCTATCTGCCCAAACCAAAACCCTCTCTGTAATCTTTTATATTTGTTTATGAAGACACTCATTACTGCAAGTAATATTGAGTATCAGAAGTAACAGCACAGTGAGATAACCAGTAGATAATAAATACATAAATGAACAGAAGACTGCTCCCAGACTATTATTTGTTAAGAGTAAAGGTCCCTGCTAGAAACTGAAAGTGTTGAAAGTGTTGAGAGCATTGAGAAAAGTTTGAATCAAATCTCCACAAAGAGGAGCTAAATACTGTAAATCGATAATAATACAAATTATGTAATGAATAGAAGAGAAATTTATCTTAAAACAAAATAACCATAGGCCTCTTCAAAAACATTGTTAATCAATCTCTTTTGTGGATTACACCATATCAGATAAAAACAGGCAAGACAGCCTTTCTAATTAGAATTAATAAGACTTAATAAGCAACAATTCACCAAATAAACTTGGATGTGTACATCAACATAAAATAATACCAAAGAATTGGGAGATTTAAAAAAAAATCATAAAAGGATCAAAACTTTATTTATTTCAGTGTGTAATAGAAAATAAACGCTTCTTTCCATGAAACAACTCTTAATTGTCTGAACAGTCAATTCATGCAGCCAGAGTTAATCACCATTCCACTCTATAGGGACCTGATATCTGCTGTATGTAAGTGATCTAAATTGTAGCTCAGATTATCACCAGTTCACAGATAAAGTGTCAATAGACGTTCTCTTCCCCGTCACCCCCCCTGTGGAAGAGTTTCCTATTCCTCTACCACAGAGTATTTGCTAATTTTTTAGTTCAAAAATAAACAGTCTACCTGAACTTAAACAACAGGGCCACATTATTTAGGTAATTAATACCTCAAAGACAGTCAAATTACTACACTTGCATATTTACTTATTCTCCCACATTCATATACTTATATCACAGTGAAGTCAGGAACCACTAAACTCAGATGAAAAGTCTAGGAAATTGGCTATTTACAACAATCTTAGGGAATCTCAATATCTTTACAAAAATCTGATATCTCCTTATAGAAACAGGGCAGTAATGTTATGTATGCATAATTACTACTTATGCACTAATTCGCTTTCCAATAGATTACGATCTGAATCAAATGAATCATTGCATTACAAACCTTATGGAAACAAACAAAAGATGTGGGGTGGAGGGATGGAGAAAGAAATGATTAAACAGAATCACTAGCAGTATCTCCAGGACCTGAAAATGTAAAGACAATTTCTAATTTCTCACAGGCAAAATTTGTTAAAATTTGTCTTTCGTCAAAAACTCTCTCCTCAGAAATTTCATGGGTTTTGGTGTAATTTCTTTCATCTCCCAAGGATTGAAGGGCTGACATATTTGAAATTTTAATCAAAAGTGAAAACAGAATAATTATTTTTGTTAGAATTGTTTACTATAGAATCCATCTTGGATATTAAAGTCAAGTCAGAATGAATCTTAAAGGTGTATCTTTTTTCTATACTTTTTGACAAATTCCACAATAGTTTATTCTAGATTTCATCATTATTATTCTTTAATTTCTTGAAGTTAATTGCATACTGTGAAATAGTTACTAGGGAAAATTAAAATCTTGAATATAAATCCTGCAGGGAAAAAAACAACTGCTTTCCTTTTCATGTTTTAAGAAACTTTTCCTCTCTTTCATATATTACTGCAATATTTTGTTTGTTTTATGGTGTGAGAAGTAGTACAGTAAGTGATGTTTTATCACTGTTTAATTATGCTAAGGTAGCCCAAAGATGCTACAGTCTTTCAGGTATGAAATCTGAATTAGCATGTGCTCAACATTATAAAAAAGTTAATCACACAAGCATTCATTTACATTATAAATTATTTAGCAATCTTAACCTTATTTAAAATTCTAATGTTTATTACTCTGGTACCTACAGTTATTTTTAATAAAAATAGAAAATTAAATTTTACCCTTAAAATTGTAACAACATTTTTCTTGGGAAAGAAATGAGAGATTTTATAAGGAAGGACACTTCATTGTTAATGATTTCATAGCTAGAAAGGATAAAGCTGTGTTCTTCTTCTATTAGCTTTTCTTATTCAATTTCCCCAAACCTTATGTCTACACTAGTGACCTGAACTATGAGAGGTTATTTACAATAGAATTATCAATACTCTTGAAATTTAAAAAATTCAGAACTCGGTGAATGGCAAAGTCTTATGATCTCATGATATATTTTATGTGGTATTTTTTACTGGATGCTATATAATTTCCAGACACAAAGCTTTAAGCTGAAGTTAAGACTGTGATTTATAACAATCCCCAATGAAAAATTATAAAGAACACTACAGTTTAGAGACAGAAAAATGGCCTTTCAGTAAGAAACCGGACTACTAGACTTCTATTCCTAGCTTTTTCTGAGTTTCTGTGCATCCTTGAACAAGCCAGATTGACAGGCATTTTTTTTCTAAGAATAATAATATATATAACTCATTTGAAAGATATAAAGCTTCTTGCATTATTTTCATGATTTATAGTTACAGGTATTATAGGAGAAATTTGGAGGTTTTTGATTTTTCCTCCATCAGTTTAGAGGAATAATTTTGACAAACAACTTACCTGATCAATTTCAATTTTAAAGGTCATTTCACAGTGAAAAGAATCAGAGACTTATGTCCTGGGTTTTGATTTTGATTTCAAAGTTCTGGTCATGTTAACTTCTCATTTTAAGTTATTTGTAGATAATTGAAAATCTGTCAGTCCAGGCTCTGATATCTCCCAGACTGTTTAATATTTTGCTTTTTCATTTCCAAGACATTAGCTTAACCAGATCTTTAAGTTGCTTGTTAACTGTGGTAGCACAGGTATGCAACCCAGTGACTTCTCCACTGTGAGGAATGAGGATCTGTTTAGAATTGCCACTGCCAGTGGCATAATGGCCTAGCAGACTGAGGTTGGACAAGGGTAATAAACAATTTAAAATAATGATGATTACAAATGAAAGATAATGACAACTACAGAGATTAATATTCAGCAGAAAAAAAAAATAAATAATTAAAAAATAAATAAATTAGATTTTCTGACCACAGCATCAGAAATGACACCTCATTAACTAACTTTAGGTTGTTCTTTACCAGCAGGTGTGGATTCTTCTCTAGAAACAAAGTGAGTCTCATGTTATAATAAAATGAGAGTTCTTCTCTTATTTGCTCTTGGTCACAAAGAAATCAGATTTCACTATACTCTTTGAGAAGATTCAATTGACTGACCAGGTCAGAGGCTAGATGGTATCAGAGGGGCTTCATGATTTAATATATTTTGTTAACACGTCTAAGAGAATTTCTTTCCCAGTGATCCATAGAAAGATCTTAGGATGATTTTCATGTTGTATGGAGAACAAAAGTTTCTCATTTATTTCAATTAATCTATATTCTACAGAGAAAAAGAGAGTTATATCTATTCAAGATCACATCATTTCATGAAGACGGCAGAAGAATGAACATATTTTATGGCCCAGTTTATCATCTATGACTTTGACTATTACCTTCTCTGAATTTTAGGTTCACAATGTAACTCTGTACTATTGCAATAAATTATTCATTTCAGGCATGTGTAGATGAGCATGAAAGCTGAATATCCATTACTGAAAAACATCCAATGAGAGATGAGCAAAGTATCATTTTGTCAGATTACAGAGCTCAGTACTTGTTCTCAGGTAGAATTTCCTGAAATAATCAATCATTTGAAGATTAATCCTTATAGGAAGAAATAGCAATTGACAGTAAAGTATAGAGGTCCCTGGATTTCCCTTATGCAATCAGTATTTTTTGGCAGGTATATATAACTCCTACGCCAGATGAAGGTTTCAAAGAGTTTCTAATTCCAGTACACTATCGCTTCTCAGTCTAACAAGTTTGTATGAATTATAAATAAAATGAAATAAAAATATCTTTGGCTTACCCAAAGTGGCTTTGATGGTTTGAGTGACTTTGAGCAAATCACTGAAAACATTTTCATGCTATATTCTTATTGAAACATTTGAATATATATATATTTTTTTCCTTTCTATAAGCCCAAATATGTTATATATTGAACTATGCTTTCCAAACCAAGACTTATACCACTGTTTTGGGCTAAAACTAATATTTGTTCCTCACTGTCTTCCAGCAATACCTCTATCTTGCCTTTATGGTCCTTTATAGATCCTAAAGTATTGCACAGACACCTTATACTTTAAGACTTAGAAGCTCCTGCTGAACAGAGGAAAACTTGACTGGCAGCATTGGGTATTATTTCCCACTCTCTGAATTTTAATGTGACTATGTCCGGGTGGAAGGACAAGTTTTGATGTTACAAAGTCTGGTAATTGACAAGTGAGGATAACATTTGCTTGATCTGATGCATAAAAAAGAGAAGGGTTTTATTTTAAAGAAAAATAGTAGTGTAACCATAATCAAGAGCCAATTATATGTTTCAATTGATTCTAACCAACATAAGTCAATAACAAACAATCTCACTTTACATAAATTTCATCATACCTGGGTGAATGTCTAAAGTTTAAATGAAAAAAAAAAAAGTTTTAAATTTAGATAATCTCTGTTGATCTTTGGAAACACCACTGACTAAAGGATTTATAATGTTCCAATGTTTACAACATTTATACAAGTTATAAAACAGATAGCTTGTAGAATAGTAATTGCTGTTATAAAACCTACCTGTCTGCCCTGTAAGAAATGTTATTAGCATCTGCAGTTGTTCATTACTGATAGTTCAAATTGATAATGAACTGTGTTAACATTTAAAGGAAAAAAGGCCTGTGGATTTCCAAAATACATTTCCAAATATATATTGAGATGAAGTTTTTTTTTTTTTTCCTTCCCTGCTTGAATTTACCTGTTTATGAAAATTTACTTCTATTTAGCACAGTAAAGTGTTAAGAGGAAGGGGGAGGGAGGTTCAGCCAGATGTCCTGAGCAGAAACTCTAAACAAAATCCTGTGAAATTGCAAACTATACCAGACAGCTGGAAGACACGTGTAACCTCAGTTTGTCAATCTGCAAAATTTTCTAAAATTGTTCTGAAGCTTAAGAGATATTTTTCAATTTATTTATTTATTTATTTATTTATTTATTTATTTATTGTCTAGACTGCTCAACAGTGGTTCTATTGCCAGCCTAAGACTACAGGAAGCTGAATTAAAACCTCTAATTTAGGCTGCTTTGGAAAACCTAACCTCCAATATTCTGGACAAAATTTCCAAAACCAATATTAAGTCCTGTTCACTGAAACAGAAGTATATTAGTATATTATTTGCATAAAAAGCTCCCTTCTTAGTCACTGGTATCTTTCATTATCAGGTAGTACTGTATTTTTTCTTGAGAATGATCTGGAATACAAAAATCTTGTGATTACTTTGCTCCATTTGACATTTTTCCTTACCAAACAGTGAGTGGTTGCAGCAGCAGCCTGGGTCAGGTGTTTGAAGGGCTGGGGAAGTGTCAGGGCCTACCGCCTGACTACCGTGAGGATGCTGCAGAGAACCTTCCAGAACATCTACTTCTGCCTGTCATCAGGGTGTCGCATGAACTGAAGCCAGTCACAGTCAGGTGTTCTCTGCCCAGTCCTGCCACTGGCCTGGGGCCGCTGTGGGGGTGACCCAGAGCAGTTGCTGTGAGGGGCTGCCACAGCACCTGAGGGATGATGGCCCGGCCCTGACAAGTGCAGCCCAGCAGGGACCACTGCGCTCGCTGGCTGCCATCCTCCCTGACTGCCTCAGCCTCCCCTATGGGACAGGTAGGTCATTTGAGGAATTTGGATGCAAGCTGTCTGGAATCTCCCACAGAACGGAGAAGTTGTGCCACTCATTAACACTAAATGTATCCATGACTATAAATGTTTTGATTTTCTGAGCCCTTTTAGTCTGCATGTGGTCAATTCAATCACAAACTGCAACAAGGGGAGAAACATTTACCGTTTTAGGAAAACCAGCCTAAGTAGCCACATTTTGGAACTTGAAATAGTTTGAATAGCATAGAGGGAGGGACAGATAATCTCAGAGTTCTGCTGCAACTAAGACTTTAAACTTCATATATGTATAAGACTTAAATGAGCTAGAAAGCTTATAGAAAAAAGAATCTGTTTCAGGTTTGGTTTGGTTTGGTTTGGTTTGGTTTGGTTTGGTTTGGTTTGGTTTGGTTTGGTATGATTTTCCACATAAAGTATTAGTCATGCTGTTAATGTAGGATAGGCCTCTATGCAGCAGTAACTTAAGTATGCTGGTAGCTCAAGACATTCACAATCTTTTCCTTGGTAGAGTGAAGTAGAGAGATTTCTTAGGAAGATTATTTCCTTCACCTAGGCATACGTCTAAGATGAATGCTTAAAATCAGAGGATCCAAAAGCTACCGTGATCCCGAAATCTCACGCAAGTGCTGGTGAGGCCGGAGACCCTGATTTGGGAACGTCCCCTGTCCATTTCTACCTGCTGATGCCAGATGAGATCATGCTCAGCCCTGCTGTATCTAAGCTGAGTGGGCCCCAGATAATTGCCAGAGCTTGGGTCTTGCACTCACTCCTGTCAAACCTCCTGTTCTCAGCAGGATGCCTACAATTCTGACAATGCACTTGCTGCAGAGCCCCTGCTGTGCTCAACAGCTTTAACCCAACAGTCCAAGGCAGACACTTCGGTGGTTGTGACAATGCTTTGAGAGTTCCCTTTGAGTCCCCAGTCTCAGAGCTCAGAGATTTTGCACAAAGAGTAATTTCCCTTGAGTGACTTCAGTGACTTTAGTTCTTATAAGCAGTGGGCTTCTCTATCTAAATGTGGGTTTGGACTATCACAAGGCAATGCTTTAAGTAGCATTACTTTAATAAGTCCTTTATTCTGCCTGCCTTGTTCCTAAGGAGAATAAATTTTGTATCCCTACTTGAAAGCACCATTTGTATTTATTTTAAGTAGATCAAAGTCTGCATAAATATCTTATTCCATTTATTAAGGCAGTTGAATTTATTGTTATAAAAATATGTTTTTACAGTTACCAGACTGTGTCTTCTCATGATCTGACCTATCATGTAGTCAGAGGATCAGGTTAACATTCCTCCATACATCTTTCATCACTCCAGGCAACTTAGGTGAAATTCAATGCAGTCATATGATATGAGTTTTCCTTGCGTACTTTTTAAAGCTTGATAAATTCTGCAAAAAGAGCTTTGTTGGACTATCACTGTGGTGAACATTTGTTTGTGAAGACAGAAATTGTACATTGATTTCTTCAGGATTCCATTTTATCTGCCTGTTGTCAATTAAAGTTCTATGTTCCTGAAAACCCTTTCTGATGAATGAGATCAGATTCTGTTTGTTTGGCTGCTTAAACTTATTATCTATATCTTACTCAAAATAATAGTCAACTTACTTATTCTTGGTTGGATAGGATGGGGGCGGGGGGGTATGATATTGTTATATTTCTGGATTGCATGTTGGCTAGAAAAAAAGGATAAACATTTCCTACAAAATGTATTGCAACTGTGATGCCACAAGTTTCTGCTATCTACCCTATGCTGTTGCTTGAACAGGAGTTTTTGTCAGTATAAAAAATATCCTGGTGGTGATTTAGTTTGTTCTGACATTTAATGGCAATATCTAAAGGACACTGTATCATCTGAGCTGTATAACAAGGCAACAGAATATGGTCTTCTTTCCACCCTGGTCTAGAATTTAAAATTTCTAGCAAAGGAAGGTGTCAGCAAGCAGTGATGCTGGAGTTGCTCCAAAAAGGAAAGCAAACTGGAGTCAAGAGGCACAGCACAGGTTGAGCTGTGCTGCCTGCCGTGGCACAGCCCCCAGCTATGCCAATGGGGCAGAGCTGATGACACTAAGTCATTGCAAATGGTGTACTCAGAGGGCCCTGTTGTAAGGTATTGTGCAACAACTAAAGAGTTTCTAGGCTATGTTTAGTTGTTTGGGGTTTTTGTTTGTTTGTTTGTTTGTTTTTGCTGATTGGTATCCATTTGCAAAGAATCCAGGTGCCACAGACATTTCTATACTACTATTTCTTCTTTCTGTGAGAGAAATAATTAATAATAATTAAACTAGTATGAATAGTAATTATTCTCTGAACATTTTGTCGGTGCAACCTAAGAGTTGCACTATCACTTACTAATGCAGTATAAGCAACAGCTGAAATGCTAATTCAATATACTTCCTGTCTTGGACATTTCCCTGAAACCTCTTCTTAAATTATATGAGTTGATGTGACTTTGGTGTTGTGGTTTTTTTTGTTTGTTTGGTCTTGATCCGCTTGACTTCAACAGCATTTAGCAGACAGAAGTCTCCAAGACAGTAGAATACTTTGTTTTCTGGAAGTAAAAGTGACCATAGAGAAGGCAAGTTTTCTAAGCTTCTTCCCAGTGCACACATACATCAAGAGAAATTACAGACTGATTTGTCGTTTTATAATGCGTATATTTTTGTAAGAGTCATTTCCTAGCCTCACCCATCAAGGTACACAGCAATGATCTAGGTAACCTACACTGTAGACTGTTGTGGTAACCTTTGATGTATGTATTTCCGTATGAAGGGGAAGGTAAATTTTATCCATGCCCTTAGGGATTTCTGGTTTTGTTTCCTTTTTTCCCCCATTTGCAAATTTTGTGGTGAACAGATCCCACCATCTGCTTTTGCTTATTTTAACTAATCAGCCAGGAGATGTTGCTGTAGACTCCCACAGAATAATCAATAAAAGAGGCCTAGATGGTCAGCCATGTGGCATGCTGGCTAACAGTCAACTTCTTTCCTTATTAACACAAATAGTCTTTGGATTTCATATTAATCCCTCTTGAGAACTAACTAGATGAACTTGCTTTAGGGAAGAGCTTGTAAGGATACTGATTTTTGCTGAAACTGTTCTGAGGGAAAAGTTAGTATCTACTGTGAAAACAGTTGCCTAGCAGGCAATCAGGAACAAGATGTTCTATATTGTCATAGAAGGTATGTTTCATACACCAGTCATGACTCCTAGCTATACAATGCTGAGACTTGATGTGCACTGAAATTGTTCAAAAACTTAAGTTGTTATACATTGCAGTAAACTGTAATGCATCACAATAATTGCCTAATCAATACTAGTTCCTCTGGTATCTTTTAAACAGTATTAATCACCATGAACTCATTTGTTTTTAATGCAGATGTTGCAAGTGTTTCAATTGGATTTCCACTGTAACTGAGGATTAATTACTTTGGCTAGACATTTGTGCTAAAGTATTACCCAGTAAGCACACATGTAGAAACAATAAAAATAATGAAGTTAAGAACAGAACAGGTTTCTTTGTTTGGTTGTTTTTTAAAAAAGTAAAACACAGGTTTTGCTTTATAAGTCGACATTTTAAAAAAGATGTATGTGTTAAGCAAAAAAAAAAAAAAAATTGTTATCTTTGTGTGAAAATAAAGGAAACGTAACCCCACCTCTTTTCTACAGTATCCGTCAAGATATTCTTCTCTACTGTGCTGGTATGGCCTCACCTCAAGTATTGTGTACACTTTGGGGCACCACAATACAAGAAAGACATAAAAAGACAGAGAGAAACTCCAAAAGACGGTGAAGTGCCTAGAAGGGAAGAGGTATGAGGAGTAGCTGAGGTCACTGGGTTTGTTCAGCCCAGAAAGGAGGAGCCTGAGGGGAGGCCTCATGGCGGCCTGCAGCTTCCTTATGAGGGGGGCGGAGGGGCAGTCGCTGAGTGCTGCTCTCTGGGGACAGCGACAGGACCCGAGGGCATGGCATGGAGCTGGGACAGGGGAGGGTCAGGCTGGGTGTTGGGAAAGGGTTCTGCACCCAGAAGGTGGTTGGGCACTGGGACAGGCTCCCTAGGGCAGTGGTCATGGCACTGAGCCTGCTAGAGTTCAAGAACTGTTTGGACAGTGCTCTCAGGCATAGGGCCCTTTGTGGAGTCAGGAGTTGGAGCTGCTGATCCTTGTGGGTCCTTCCAACTCAGGATGTTACGTGATTCTATTCTATGATTTTATGATTCAGTATTTATAAACTGCCAGAAAAGTTCTATATTCATTAAATTATCTTTTCACTTAGCTTTAATGTTCCTGAATAGTTTTATCTTTCATGTGCCTTACGTGGGTACCTAAAAACTGTTTAAGACTCCAAGATACCTGGTACCAAATCCAAAAGTATATTTCCTGAGATTACCTGATCACAGAGACATGTCAGCTACACAGCATTTCATTGAAAGAAAAAAGAAAAAACATAGAATGTTATATTATCTGGAGATATTATTTTATCATTTTTTTTTAATTATCTGAATACATTTTCAAAATGTGTGTACCCAAATGTACACTCACGCTTTGTGGCACTGTGCATATTGAAATTAAAAAAAAAAAATGCTACAGCTAAACAGGAAATGCTACAGCTACAAAATATTTAGGGTCTGCCTCGTTAAGTAGACTAGTCTTTATCGTAATTACAATATTTTTTCTGCAAAAAGATAATACTTTAGATAGCATTTTTTAACTTCATTTTTATTTTTTTTAGAACTGCCTTGAAACTTAAAGCTCTTGGTTAGTATTCAGGATAATAGGAAAGGTTGGCATGTTTAGATAGCATCATATATCAAAACATTTAATTTTTAAGTTTCCAAGAAACCTGCTTTGACTAATTCTAATTTGATATTGCTTTTTGTCCAGCTGGGTCTTTTAGTGACATTTGATGCTATCAATTAAGTAATCCTTCTTGATCAAGTCTTTTCTGATCCTCTGTCATGCAGTTTTAAACCTGATTTGATTCCTAGTATCACTTCTCTCCCAGATGTCTGTGTTAATGTTTTTATCTGATCAGGTCTTCGTCTTTCACTCTGCTATTCAATTTCCTATTTTTTTTATTTTTTTTTTTCTGAATAACTTCTTATTGTTTGCCCACATAGTACTTCCTAAACACAAAATTTAAAAATGTAATTTCTTGGATATTTCTTGTATATTTTCTTCTATAATATTAATTTTGAATATTTTTCTTAGAATATTCATAATCCCATTTTTCATGATCAGGATAATTAAGAAGCTGCAGCTAATCTTAACCAGTAATAGTTTCTATAATTCAACGCTTTCAGCTTTGGAAATGTGGATGATTAAATTTTGTCTAGAAATCAAAATAAAGCTTTATGTGAGGAATAGCAAATAATAAGAAGAAAAACCCAGGAAAGACATAAATAAATAGTGGTAACATTTTTTACTGACTACTCTTTACATATTCATTTCTATCTCCAACCTGAAGAAATGGAAAAACTTGGCCTTAATAGGAATTGATGGCCAAAAAATAGTAAGAATTTAAAATGAGATTGTTTTAGAGGGCTTAATTGATTTCAGATTATGTGTTACAATTGTTTTCCCTTAAGTGCTTTTGCTATTCAAATTATTTCAGTACTTTGGAAAAGCATTTCCCTTATGATCTTGGAATATTGTTACATCAGGCCACTGCAAACACTTTAAAGTGAAACGAATATGTGCACTGATTTTGTTTGACAGCACTTTTCTTTTTTTTTAATCCTGTCCCCTTTATTTGCATATGGAGCACAAGAATTTCATGCCAAAAATGTTTTAGAAAATTAGTGATTTTCGTGGAATATTAGAAGATACTCAGGGTGATCAGATTCTGAGCTTGTAAATGTAAATATTCATCCTGAAAAACTGATTTTTAAGGGCTCCAATCAGAGAACAAACATCCTGTGTAATTCATGTATCTAATCAAAGCTAACCAACACAGCCTGAATTTCAAATGTCAAATGTTTGCAGTAGGCAAACAACACACATAATCTTCATCTGTGCATATTCAAAGAATCTCTCATTGAATCAAACATGAGTTACAAAAAGAAGTGATATTCGTCACGGTATTTACTCAGCACTTGTGAGCAACACAGACAGCTGCATTACCAGGTTTCCGGTGTTTGTTTCAATTGATCAATGTCACATTAGCAATTTTTCTTAACACTTTTCTTATCAACAATTTCTCATTAAGAATATTATCCTCATGGCAGTAAATATGACAATTAGAGAGACAAATCTTTCATTTGAAAATATGCCCTGTCAATTCTCAGTAATTCAGATGCTCATACATTCCAGTTAACGTCTCAAATATATTTTGTTTCTCATCTAACATACTGAAATTTTAAAGCACTAGTGTATTTTAGGGTGGATTTTTTTTTTTGCATTTCAGTTTAGCTGCCTTAGTTTATCCACATTATTCTTACAGTACTTTATGTCCATTTACAGTCTAATTTTGATGTCAGTCTATTTTATTATTGCACCACCCCTTGAATCTCTCTATTGGCTCTTATTAAAATACCCCACTGATTTAAAGATCTCGTTACTTACCAGAGTACGTTCTGACTCTCTGACCTCTTCATGCTCCTTGGTGGTGACTTCAGTTAATTGCATGATTATCAGATGATAATGTGGTAGCATTAAAATGAATTAGCATGTAATTACTGTTGTTCCCAAGGGAGACAGAGTACTTCAAATAAAACTGTACATGTTATTTCATGGAAAGCGTGAAGCAGTGTATTTCCAAAGGTGTTCTTAGATATCCACAGCTCTTGCTTTCTACAGTATGTCCATGGTACAAAATCCTAGAGGAGGTTTGGAAATAGCTGATGGACATCTGCCTTTGAATCTTAGGTAACTCATGTCAGTTTTAAGCATCTTTAATTTTTTTTAAGTATTTAATTAATTGATTTCGTATGATCTCATTTCGGTTGTCATTCATTCCCTTTGGTCTTTGTTTACGAAAAATATTAACAAGATTAAACATTACTGACCCCATGAAATTTTTTTGTTCAACTAATCAAATTTAACTTATTAAATTTGAATATGAAACAACAGTTTAAAAATACTAATGTTTGAGCAATGTTTCATATCTTGAGCTATGACTATGAAGATGCTACAAGCAGAAGGATGTTTAATTTATGGAATATATTATTAATTATATCTCATTTGTTCCTCTGAAGAATTTAGCTTTTAGAAGTCCCAGTGTCAAGATGTTCTTATGCAGGATTATCTCAGAGGAATCCCTTCTATTTTAAATAGTCACTATCCAGAAAATCTGAGTCCTTACTTTAGAAAAGTACTTTGTGAACATTATAGGAAAATATGATAAATTCTAAATTGTTAAGCACATAGTAATTGTGTGCTGTTACAGGTAATATACACGAAATGCACTGTTCTAAACTGTTAGTAATAATGAAACAATAGTCTGTCTGATATTTTTTGTCAGCTACATTACATTTTTTGGTGTCTTTTCTACATGTGCTACTTAGGTCTTTAGCCATGTTATAGATCAGATTAGTTAAAATATTTTATCAGTGAATGCGGAAATAGCTAAAATTATATCTATCTATACCAGTCCAGGATCTCACTATTCCACATTTGTATCAATAGTCCATAAATATCTTAGGAAGATTTCAGAAGGGTATTCATTATTTATTATTTTCATTTTTATCTTTCTAGAAAAACATACAAGATGGATTGATGACTTTCAGAAACTCGATATTCCCAAATTATAGATTGCTTCTTCTAGGGTGCACAAATTCTTCTTCTGATGAGTTTAGCTATTTTGAATCTATGGTTTTAACACAAAAGTTAAACTGAGTTTCTGCTGAAGGTATGACATTTTTCACTGTATCTCTTCCTGCTCTTTGAAAGTTTGTATGTGTTTTTTTTTGTTGTTGTTGTTTTGTTTTGTTTTGTTTTTTCTTTCCATCTATTTGTAAGGCTTCCCTCCAACCTTGTTTATGTGGAGTTCCGTAGCCCTTCTCATATTATTCTCATATTATTCCTTATTTTACCTATATTTGGGATGTCTATCTATTCCTTTCTCCTTTCTCTTGCATGTCATGCATACACTGTTATGAAAGTGTTACAGACTTTACTTTTCATATATTATTGGTATATTATTGTTTCATATATTAGGTATATTATTGTTTATTATTTACAGTCTCCACAGCATAATGCTATGCATTTATCTTCATAACAAATGGTGGACAAGTAACTAAAATTTATAGAAGTTCTGTCAAGAATACCAATGTTTGTTGCATATCAAAAGCAAATTGAAACAAGCCCACCAAAAAAAAAAAAAAAACTTTTTTTTTTTTCCAGAGATTCCTAACACTGAAAAAGGTGAGAAGAAAATGGAAAATACCGTCTTTGTACCAGTTTATAGTCACAAATATTATTACTCAATTGATATTATAGTCATGAATGATAGAGTAGATAGTGGAAGCTTGGAGCCTCGATTTCATCACTGCAGAATGCATGTCTTTGCATTTACTGATATTCCTAACTTGGGCAAATATAAGTGAGAATTCTGCCAGAACAATATCAGCTTCACTGACCTAAAAAGGGGGGGGGGGGGGGGGGGGGAAGTTATTTTAACTCATTTTACTGAAGTAATGATTAGGAGGTTTGGGTATGCAAGTATGTTTATAAGAAAAAGTGTAAAAGAGTAAATGTAATCTATTTCCTTGTGTATAAATAACATATTTCATGATACTTTGTAAACTTTACCTACAAACTTGTAATTATTTCTCTTTTGAGTGCTATCTTCTTGAACAATCTTGCCCTGAGAGCAGTAAAACGTACTAATCTTTTTTTAGAAATCTATTTTTGTTGGGAATATTTGCTCCCAAATATTCTTAAAGAATTGTTCTTTCCTGTTTATAGAAAATTATTAGATCATTGCATCTTGAGAGAGTTTTCTGATAAACACGGTCTTTTTGGTTCTTATCACACACAGTGCAGCTGATGCTGGAATGTTGTATGCATACTTGAATGCTGTATCATTTTTATCAGTTTATATACATCAAGAGAAAGAGTTTGAATGCATTTTAGGAGCAGCACAGATGGGAATTAGCAAACAAGTGTTTAGAGAAATATCATAGTGTTTTGTAGGTATAGATTCATCTATCGTGTCTGAATCTCACTGGTCTGATTTTCTCTCACCATAGCACAATAAACAGAACAGTCATGCAGACTGAAAGGGCTTTTAAACTAGAAAAGAACTTTTAAACTAGAAAAGAGTGGCATGTTCAGAAGTTGCATCTCTAGCCTCCAGATCTGTCACTGAACTCACCTGGGATGAACTGGATACCAAGCAGTGAAAGCTTTGTTAACAACACACAGCTGAATAGTTGTGCCAGTACCTTAAGGAAGCTTAGAATCAGGTATCAAAGCGCTATCTTGAGAAGGGAATCAATCGAAAGCCTCCTGCTTGCCAAGTGTTTATTCTTAGCAAAAAACATTGCTTTGAGGACAGGGTTGTTTATGTTGCCACTAATTAAATAACTGTATATGTGATTTTGCCTTTATGCCTTTGTTGAACATTTGGATGTAAGTGTAAAATTGTAAAATCATGTAAAATTAAACATGAGCTGAGAGTTCCCTACTATTCTAAGAGTATGTAGGCCTTGCGATGAGTAAGTATGCCAGTGAATTCTAAAAGTCTGATGGGAGGACTGACTGGAAATTATGGTTAGTAAGGCTGAATTTGTATGTCTATTTACCTCTTAGAATGTTCAGCTGCTGATAGTGGTGGATGATTTTTTCCTATGTTCATTTCTTCATCTCATTGCCCATCAAAGGAAAACACGCATTTCAATGTATTTTATTTTAAAAGTTTGCAATGAAATAATATTCAAGTATATCAAAGGTTCATATGTTATTGGCACATTCCATGAGAAAAAGAACTGCATCAGTTTAACAGAACTGATAATGCTCCACAAATATTCAATACATCCTACAGAGTTCATTACAAAGGTCATTCTTGCTATAAAGTTGTCTTAAAAATCTGTACCAAGGATATAGTTCATGACTAACCAATTTTAAAATGGTTTTGAAAATAGCTATCTTATTTCAGTAGTATTTAATTATTGGATAGAAACACTTGTAAGTGTTTCTCGAAAAATTTGAGTGAGCATTTCATATGCTTAGTATTAGGTGAATAGAAGATTAGGGATCTATGGAGAGCTATTGGACATACCTTGCCCAGAAGATATCTGTTATATCCACAGCTGGATATTTGCATGAGCTCTTACCTAGTTTGTACACAGCATTTTCAGTGACTTTGCACAGAGAGCAGCAAATGTTTCCTGTGTCAGCTGAGATTTTCATGCTAAAGTCAATCCATTGCTTCTAAATTGCATCTGCCTAGATGGGATTGGAGGGGGTGTGTGAGGAAGAGGATGCTGTTAAAGATTCATTACATCTACAGTAAAAAGCATATGGAGGCCATGCTATGCATTCTTTCTTTCTTCTCTGAGGGAGTATTTCCAATGCAGTCTATTTTCCCTGTGTTATATTCTGTTAGTTCATGACACACACAAAGCAGATTTATGCTGTAAAAAGGGGGAAAGGTAACAAACTTAATGACAACAACATCAAGATGAAAATCCGTTTTTGATCAAAGATACAAGAAAGAAATCAACAAAATACCCAATGGAGGCAAGCAGTAATATGAAGTTCAAAAATCTGAGGTTAATATACCTCCAGGCAGTAGCCCACTTATGGATTTTGAAGATTGTCAGGCCCAAATGTTGCTGCTTATCATAGTAACTACCAGAGATAATGTCAGAATTCTGTAACAGGCACTGAATAGGAAGAAAAAAAAAAAAAAAAAAAAAAAAAAAAAAGAAGGCTAGAAAGCAGATAGAGGAAACAGAAAATTGCTTTACAATTTCAAAAACTACATTATACACTAGAAAAATAATATAATTTTTCACACACATGCCAGTAATGTGCTGCTGCAGTATAAAATTTCAGAGATGATAGAACAGTTAAAAGCAGATACACATTTAGAACAGAGATGCCAAATGGATATACTAGTTTTTCCTTTGTTTTTATCTGTTAGTTGATTTAATATGCTGCCTAGCTCTCTAGTTATTTTATAATCTTTATTTCATTTAAGAAAGAAAAAGGAGGGAGAAAAAAAAGATCAGAAAAATTCCTTTCAGACAGGCAACTCAAAAATGATCTCATGCTCAACATTAGATAATCTATTCAGCTTTCTGGTTATGGCACACTTGGCAGCATCTTTTGTAACAGCCACCTTACTGCAGCATTCCTGATTCTCTGTTCAAAAGAAGCTTAACAGGCATCTTGTTAGATTTTTGGTTTCTTGAGGATGCTCAGGTAGCAGAATAGGCGAAGGTTACCTTTTTTATTTGTGTTTTCCGAGAAATGATGATCACTCTTGTTTTTGTTGTCGTTGTTCATCTGTTTTTTGTTGTTGTTTGGCTGGTTTGGTTTTGTTTCCCAAGAGAAAGATACTGTGGCAGTGGCGTCTTTTTCTTTCTTTCTTTTTTTTTTTTTTTTTAATTCCTGATGTATTAAGTTAGAATGCTACCCTTTATCTAATGCTGTATTTTAAATTCACTGGAAGCCTACAGAGTGTTCATTAAATGACTTTTGATGTCTTGTTTTACTAGCATCAAATCAGGACCCCAGTGCTTGTCTCTCTTAAGCGGTGGTGACAGAATGGCCTACACTACAGTCATGGTTTGCTTCACTGGGTGTCCATGTTTAGTGTGCCTTCTTCTGAGCAGCAGTGTGCTTATAGCAGTGCAACTGGCACCCTTTTCAGTATTTTGATCTCAGTCTTGAACTGCATTTCTAGAATTTTCTGGCAAATAAACACTTGAATAAAAGAACTTACAGTAGTGGACTATTGATGCAAGATTGAATACCTCAGAAATCTGTGATTCCCACCCCCGGTGCCCCCCCCCCCCCCCAAAAAAAAAAAAAAAGTCACTGAAATGTGATTTGCTGCTTTATCTAGTGTTTTGATTACAGTTTGGAGATTATTTGGAATCAAAAAATTTTCATAAGCTTCCCTGACTTTTTAACTTATACTTCATCCTGGCATTTCAGAGCCCAAACCTGATGAATTCTAATGCGACTTCCATCTTTTTATCCCTTTGATTAGGGTTTGAGTTATGAAATGGGTACCTTTTCCATAAAGCATACTTCATTCTGAGTTCTTTTTCAATGGTCCATTCACAGGGATATGAAAGGATTTTTAAGTATAGTAAGTACTTTAAATATTGTAATTATTCTGTATATTTTCAGTGCTTGGATCCACTTCAAAATTAAAAAAAAAAATACAAAACTCCTTTATTTATTTATTTATTTACTGCTTCTTACTTCTTCCATCTGACACAAGTAGTACGTCTTAATTGTGCATCTGTGGTGATAAGAAAAGAATGAAAAGAAGATGCAAACTAGTAAAACTAAAAAAATATGTATCAAGCTATTTTTCTTTGGTCAGTATCAAATCTCAAACAGTAGTAATTAATTCTCCCAAGCTCACATGTAGAATACTGACACTTTCATTGTCTGCATACCTAAAAAGGACAGGTCTCAGTCCACTGAGGCAAAGCTGGGATGCAGATTTCTTATATTCCAATTCTCAACTTTTTAAGATTTTGTTTGTTTGTTTGTTTGTTTGTTCCTTCTTCTTTTTCATTAACAACTAGCACCTTCTTTATTCCCATCAGGAGCTAAGTCTAAATCCATTAAATTCCATGAAGTTGGTGCTGGTCTTAGCATCTATCATCAGAGAAAAGCTGATAATACCTTTAGGGCTGAGCCCACAGTTGTAATGGTAGTTTTTCAACAAATGTTTGATGTTTCCTGCTTCACTGTCAGTTACTGGCAACAACTAAGAACATTGTCTTGTCTAGGTGAACCATTCTCAGTTATGAAAATCAAAATATCCATAAGGAATAATATGCACGTGAGAACTAGAGCAGCATGGAAAGGTTTATAACCATATATGGCCTGATATGTGTGTTGTCCATCAAGGTGAAAGCAGAACAATTCAGTCCTGGAAGGATTTTTCCCGTGAGGCAGTATTTCTTTCCTGAATAAATAATTCTGAAGATTTCTGATCTTCTGTTCCCCTAAATCTCTCTACCAAGCATATGAATATTTGAGAAATAGTTTCTCTCTGCCTGTTAAATGACCTACTTAAGCTCCACTGTCATCCTCAGCTCTATGAGGAACATTATAGAGGTCATTTCTCCATACATCGTATAAACTTGGAAAAATGAAAACCACAGCAAAAGAATCTTTTTGTCTTTTTAATGAAGTTATTTACCCTAGTAATAATGCAACTGCAATAGCAAGATTCGAGTTCCTGACTGAAAAATGATTTGGTTAAGAAATCCTTCAGCAAATTCTTGAGCCACACGAACTTGATTGTCATGAAATGTTTAGCTATAAATTGAAATTCGTGTTAAGTGTGAAGCTCTAAGGATAACAGCCTTGAGGAAAGGAAGTGTCTCATGAGATATAGACCAAAACTACCTGGGCCACTGTCTACTACATCCTGGAAGTGCCAATAGAGAGTCTTCCAGGGAACTATAGCCCTGACTAGTGGCTCTACCAGGAACTGGTCCAGGCAAGGGATGCTTGACTTTTGACAACTGGTGAATGAGTTCCAAACCAACAGAGTAGAAGGGGGAATCATCCAGAACTGGGAAAGTCCTGTTCTGTAATATTTTACAGTGTAATGAATATATCTGTAGGATGCTTTTTCAAACCTATTATATATATATTCATGCAAATATATAAAATCAAAACAAAACAAAACAACAAAAACAAACAAACAAAAACTTTGGCTTCAAGAGCACTGTAAAATTGGTGTCAGAAACCTAGGAGATGTTAAATCACTGCCAAAGGTTACTCTTTTTGGGAAAAAAAAAAAAGGGCAAAATCTTCTTTTTTGGTGTGTAATGTCATAATGTTGAGAGGTTTGTGTAGGGCCAAGCTCCCAGATCTTTAACACTAGCTATCACTAAAAGCATAAAGGTGAACCCCAGCACTCCAAAAGAAATGGTTTTTATTTTTCTGCTGCAATTCAAATCTCTCACCAATAGATCTACAAAGAGGTAAATGCTGTTACAACCATATTACCTGCCTCATCTAAAATAATTGTGTTTCTGTAAACATCATCAAAGAATTTTCTACTTGTTCAGCAGCTTTCATTTTTCTTCTGTTATCATCAATGAATCTTGAGACCTGAAAAAAATGGTGAATGTCTGAAATATAGTAACAGAACTGTAATTTTAGCAGGAAAAAAAATGTTAAATTCAAATACATTCGGTAAGCCTTTAAACGTATTTAATATAATTAATTAAAACTGAGGCAGATAAAATCTCTAGTAGCATTGGTAATGTTTTCTTTCTCTTCCATTCTTTGAACAGAAGAAAAATAATTTAGCAATTTTGTTTCTGGTGTCTGATTTATTATCACAATCTGTTTTTCCAGAGCATTCTGCTCTCAATCCTGGTATATGTTCCTTGTTAGTAAGCTGAAGTGGAATTTTACAAAACAAAAAATCCTAATATGGCCACTTGCATAGCACCTGTCTCTTGAAATTCTATAATATAAACCCTACAGATTCTGATGGAAACCTAAACAGAATACAGATTTGCCAATACAGCAGGTATGTTTAATAATCTGTACAGTTTGCAAGTTTTCAATGTTATTGAAATATCTTTTAGCCTTATGACAAAGAAGAGACTTTGCAGTAAGAAATCAGATGCAGACTGAAATTGAAATATTTCCCTAAAATGTAGTCTCATATTAAAATACACCACACATTTATTCACCAAAAAATCTTGATTTTTACCATTCTTTCTAATGCTAAAAACCTGTAAAATTCAACTTTCTTTTAATTTCATCATTGTGTCTAAAATATAATTCAGTCTTTACCACCATGGTTCCCAAATCACAAAATAATCAATTGTGTCTCCTGTGAAATGAACTGAGCAAAGTTTGACATTTTATGAGCTCACTGCTTGTGCAGGACATCTTGTTTAGAACACTTGGTAAGCTCCATTCTAATCAAATTCAATGTTTGAAACCTGGACTTACTGCTAATGCACCAAAAATAGACCAGTCTCTTCTGGAGTACATTTGCCTACAAAATGCTATCTATTGATGTTTTCTTGAAGCAACTGCTTGTCTGTGTCTATCAGGAATATCAGATGACAGTTTGGGAGGAATAATTATAAGAAATCTTGCATTTATAAAATTACAATGTTAACCCTGTAGATTAACTGTCAATGCATACATTCTAAACCTGTGTGAAATAAGCTTTAATAGGATATGTGCAAATTCCCAGAATGCAAATCTGAAACAGTCAGATTGTTATTTCAAACCTTCTTCCTTTTCTCTCATAATTTTGACTCAAGGAGAAACAGCTTTTTGCAAATCAACACAGTCTCAAGGGGCATAGGGGGGATGAAATACAACTGGCATTTACATGGCACCACAGTGAAGCATCTTTTCTGTGCCGATGTGTTATATAAGTGACGTCTAAGAAATAATGAAGCAGAGAGAAGGTGACATTAAAACGGAAAGCATGTCCTGTAGGCTTATGAAATCAAGATAGTATTGTAGAAAATAGAACAAGAATAGCAACTGATTATACCCTAATATAGTAAACTAACTAGGATGCCAGTTTAACAAATGTTGTTTAATATGAAATTTCTAAGGACCAGAGCATGCATAGCATTGAAACATGTCTTTGTGATAAAGCCATTTAGAATTTTTTGTTGAACATAAATATCTTGCAATTCAATTCAACCTGAGAAATATTTATTTTTTGTCCATGAACTGCTGAGGTTTTTTATTTGGCTATCTGGAATTAAAGGGCCAACTAGTAAAGTGTTTTAAGTCACCAGAACTCTGCCAGTTTTCACAAAGTTGTAGTAGTCAAGGGTACAGCTTAAAATGTCTTGTCTCAGACCACGTCTCACTCTCCTCAGCAAACTTCAAATGAAGTTATGAAAGAGTCTTCCTTTGTGGTAGTACTTTTCATAGAATCTGTTTTAGGGGAGGAGGAAGCATATTGAACTTTTACTTGTTCTGGCTTTTCTCTGGCATACACAAAATCTCACACCTGAGATGTTCTGTATCCAAACTAACAGTGTGAACCACAAGTTATTCTCAAAGCAACTTTTACTGGTTATATACACTATGAACACCTCATTTTAACTTCTAGAAACTATGCATCTTGACTGCGAAGCTCTGCTGAGTGTCTGAGTCTAATGTTGTCCCAGCCACAACTTGCAGCCAGACATACCATATGTAAGAGTACTGTGTATTTGGACCTTATCTAGACATACAGACCTGGAAGAAGAACATCAGGTAGCAGAAATCACACTGTTCCCTATTCCTAATTTCTCAGTTCTTGGAATTAAAACTGAAATAGTAATTTTGAAATTCAATTTTTCTCAAAATTTATATATCTGAAAAGTGTCCCAGATAATGATAATCTGGCATAAAATCTTGACATAGGTATCTGTAGGCACCTCATCAATGCAGTATTTTTGTGGTCATCCATGTTTGTGAATTCCTGTTCTCAGGGATCTTTTAAGTTAGTATAGCATACAGTGCTGGAGTATGTTTCTTCTTAGGTTATTACTAAGTAATATTATCTAACCATTTGAAATCTTACTGATATGGAGAAAACATCTTATTATTGCCCTGCTATCTACCTAGCATCTCATCAGTTTTTAAATTGTAATTGTAATGTGTGTAATGTGATTGTGTTAGTGTTGTAAGGATGCCAGATTTACCAAGCTACTTTATGACAAATACAAAGAAATAGATGTGGGTTAGAAGACTAAAACTTTCTCTGAAACATGGTTAAACTTTCCACTGTTAAACCATCTCCATTGTAAACTTCCTCAGAGGTCAGGATTTGAGGTATGAGCAGCTGTTTCATTACTAAAATTTCGGTAGGAATTTAAGCCTAAGAGAACTAATTGCAGTTTTTCTCAAAGGCTGTAGGAATTTCTTACAACAGTACTCAAATCTATCTTAAAAATATCATACACTAAAATCTACCTTTTGTGATCTAAACTTGTATTTCAAATTGCTTGAACAGCTTGGATTTACTGCTGTATGTCAAATACTTAAGACAACCGATTTTGACTTGAACCTTTCTAGTTCAGTCTTTGCAGTGACCATTACTGGAATTCTTAGGGTTTTTAAAGGCTTGGAGTTTGAAAACTTGTATTTTAAATGAAAAACAGTTCATACAAATTAAATTATACAATGCTCAATCTGCAATTATTTATGCAATCTATCAGTTTGCCAAAACTAAAAATGGGGAATGTAGATGATGTGATTAAATCTGTACAATATAGGCATTCAGTTGTTTGGAACATAAGAAGCAGGACAATCCCATATAAACTGGTATGCAAGTAGAGAAAAAATGTATGCACGTTAAAGGCTTAATTCTCTCTTATTTGAAATACAGGTCAGATCTGAAGCAGTAGTTTTCTAATATATATTTGAGGTTGAAATAAACCTCTTTCATAGTTCTGTTAAAAAAAAAAAAAAGAATTTGCAGGGAAAAAAAATACACTAAATAGCAGTGGCTTAAACTAAGTGCCAATTAACATTTTTGTCTCCATGTCAGTAAACAAACAAAACAAAACAAAACAAAAATACATTTTTAAAAAAAAAACTATGAATGTGAGCAGTTCTCTTTATCTTTCTGGAGGCTAGTTTGCTTGTAATAATGTTCATTTTAATTCTTTAATAAACATTTACTTGTGTGTGTAAATATTTCTTATTCCTGCTTTCAGCAAGTACTTTTATTACTTCTGTGTAAATATTTCAATTTATTTAGCTTAGTGATATGGTTTAGTGGAGGACTTGTTAGTGTTAAGTCAGAGGTTGGACTCAGTGATCTTGGAGGTCTCTTCCAACCTAGATGATTCTGTGATTCTGTGATTCCGTATGCAGTGGCACTTTTTTGAGTACTTTGAAAATACAGCCTCCATTTGAAACAGAAAATCGGAAAGCAAATTCCGTTTTGTACTTTAGAAAGTTGTCATTTAAACTCCTGAAATGTTCCATATTTATAAAAATGTAATAATTACTTTTGTCTTTTAATATCTTATTTGTTGTAGTTTAAATATACTGCAGATATATCCTCTTAACACTGCAGTTTCCAATACATTTGAAATTTAGGAGGCTGAACCTCCATGACTTTTGAAAATACCATAAAGCAACTTTTATGCTCCTCTTAAACACACAAAGGCTTTTCATAATATGAGCATTCAGTACTTGATTAGAACATCTGGAATATTCACACAGATTTTAAAATGAAAAGGTCCCAATTTTCATCCCACTCCCAGCTGTATGTTTTTGCCTCTTCAGTTTGTGCTGTTTCCATCACTCATCACACTGCTGGGACTGCTCCATTTCACTGAGACACAGTTTACAAAAAGAAGAGCACCAAAATATACAACAGAGAGCAAGGGAGATGTAGGAGTACAGCAGCCAACATTTAGGATTTGAAACTGCTTATGATTCAGGGAAAATTCTTACCTGCACAACTATAGAAGTGATTAAGAAAAGTATCCTGTTCTGGGAGAAGACCAAAGAAAGCCTCATTGGAAGATACAACTGCATTTCATAAGTTTCATATATCTCATATGTCTTCATATATCTCGGTAAACCTGTACCTCTATAAAGGCTTTGTGCCACTATGTCAGGTGGCTGGTGACTAAATAGTCATTTGGGGATTATACATAGCTTCTGAACACATTGGCACTTAGGGATATGTTTGGAAAGTAATCCTACTTTCTGATTTTTTGCTGTTCGTGGGATAAAAAGTAGGTAAAAGTGTAGCCTTTTCTGATTGCTATTTCTGATTAAACATAGCTGTATGAGGAGAGTACAGTTAGGGAAATTCAACTTTTTAACACTGAAGAGTATGGAATTACTACTTTTTCCAAAGATCTTAACTTTGAGCTACAGAAATGTTGTATGTGCTATTCTTAAGCTACAGTCCCATTTAACTGCAATTGCCTTTTCTGGATAACAGCTTCTTAAAAAATCCTAAGCCAACCCAAAGTCACCAGAGCTTCTGGACCCTTTTACACATGGATTTGTAATTTGCAAGCTCCAAGAATACTTACAAGGACATCTTTCAAGACTAAAAATGCTCCTCCACCCTTCACTGTCCGAGATGCTCTGCAACATCATAAACACTACTTACCATGTAATAAAACTTCTCTTTCACAAGAAACTGGAATTATAAATAATTGTTCTCTCTGTCTTCTACATAACAGGATACAGTACCCAGCAGAGTACACAAGTTGTCGTAGATCTCTGTTCTGCTGGTTATAAACTACTGTGGTCTTGGGACTCCCTCTAACAATGCAAACCTTCAGTTGTATTATATTATTGAATTCAAGCAGGTGCTGTATTTCCATTGTCCAGAAACTGGCACATGTTGAAAAGGTTCAATTTACACACGCACAAACACTAATCAACTGTATTTTTATTGTTGTTGCCAGCGCAAATTTGGACAACTGAAAGAAAAGTCTACCCCCCCCCCAACCCTCCAAAAAAAAAACCAGGGCAAAACTAAGTTTCTCACAAGATGGTTTGCCTAAATGAATATTAAAAAATTGAAGAGTTTGTTTCTTTGTTTGTTTGTTTTTCTGGTTGAGTCCTAGGTGTTGTGAAAGACTTACATATGTACAGCATTAATTCAAAATACGTTATCCACATGCTACCTGTAATTGTTCTAAAATAATTGGTTTTGGAAAAGTTCCAAATATTGCAGCAGATTGAGAACTTATGAACATAACCATATTCCTAACATGAAGATATTTCAGTCGAGAAATTAGTAGCAGAGACGGATATAAATCCTAGAATGGTTTGGGTTGGAAGAGACCTTAAAGGTCATCTAATTCCAACCCCCCAGCCATGGGCAGGGACACCTCCCACTAGAATCCTAGAATGGCTTGGGTTGGAAGGGACCTTTTAGTTCCTACCCCCCTGCCATGGGCAGGGGTGCCACCCTCTAGATCAGGTTGTCCAGGGCTCCATCCAACCTGCCCTTGAGCTCTTTTACTACAGCTTCTTGAGAATATTCTTGAAAGTACTTTGAAATAAAATTTTACTGGAAGAGTAGTTTAACTGATGAGTTCATAAAGTAAACTCTTCCACCATCTTTAAAAACACACAATTTATATATCGAGTCTTTGTACTCATCTTTCCACAGATCATTAACATATAGGTTGAGAGAAGTCCTTCTTTCCTCATCTTTGTTTTTCTTTTCTCTATTGCTACTCTCCTTCTTTGATATGACCCAGTATCTGATTAACTTTTGAGAATGTCTCTGGAGGGATCATGAGGAATGTTGCCCTTATAAAGTTCTTGGAAAATTAATGAAAGCATTCTGCAATCTGCAAAACTCTAGATATACTTTGAACTGTTTTTATATCTTGTTTTTCTTTTGAATACTCATGGTTTTGATTTTTGGCACTGACAGGAAGAAATACACTTTATAGGTCTCTAGATCCCATGTCTCTAAATTGCACTTTCTGAAAAACTGGCAATTTCTGTGCAGAACACAGAGATTGAATGCAAGGCTATAATTCAGCTTTGGTTTTCTGCTGATGACATAAACCACAAGAGCTTGTTGGTTTATGAACAGCAGCAACAACAGTACACAGAGACTGAATTACTGCCTGTGTATTTGATTAGAGATAAAATGGTGTTGCCCACAATCTAAAAATACGTACTTATGGTTTCCAATTTAATTTTAAATAGGTAAATGAAGACTACTTAAAGTGAAAGAAATTAGTTGCATGAAATCAAAATGGTTGACCAGTCTTTATAAGTGAAGTCTGGGATATACTCAAACAAATGTATAGCTATTTCAGACAGAAAAATTATTAAAATGGTATTTAATAAATTTTAAATTGTCACCTTCTTTCCCTCTGCTCTCTCTTCAGATAGAGCACACATTTACAAAAAGGAATTCTGTTTTGACTTACTGGCACTGTATATTCCTGGTACTGAACTATCCTTCCTTTAAATATCTTTGATACAATTAGCGACATCATAGCATCACTAACTAAAATTAGAGCCATCTCTGTAACAGCATGAAGTGACATAATAGAGCAGCTCCTTGGGATTAATATTCTTTAGCATATTCTTTTTGTAGCTGTCCTGGGGCTTAGTGGTCCTCCAAGGATTTCTGTACCACTAGGTAGGAAATAAGTAATATTTGCCAAATTCAACCAAATTCTTACACCAATAATCTTTTATACATCCTGGCCAGAGTGAGGGGGAAAAAAAATGAGGTTTGGATTGGTTTTTATTATTTTCAGCTAAGAGAGGTGACCAATATGCAACGGAGTTAGCAGAGTTGTCCTGGCAGAAATTCATCTTGTACTAGAATTTCAGAGGAAAAATGATTGTTAGGTAATTAATGCAGCTAATCCACTAATTTCTCTCAGTATTATGTGACTCTTAGTATGTTGCAGGTGGTGAACCATATTTATAGAATGAGATTCAGTCTTGTTAGTTGCTTAACTATTTTGGTGCCACAGTAAAGCAGCCAGAAAATGAAGAAAAAAAAAATGTTAATTGGTAAAAGAAGAATGAAGAGCATGGCTGGATTCCTTTTTCAACTCTGAAATCCTAAGTAAAATACAGTATGTTTTATGTTAGCTTCTTAAATTTTCTTTAAAATAATCTCTTTTATCTCTGATTAGAAATTAAAAAGTGAAACAGAAAAAGTAGTAGTAAGATAAGTAAAAAAAATCTTTCAAAGGACATTGTCATTCAACCTCCTTAAAAACGTATTTTATTTAAAAGAATGCACTTAACTTGGCTGTGTCTCCTTTATTTATTCTATTTGTGTTAAGATGGCATAACCCGTACATAAAAAGTTGTCAGTATCTACCTGAATTATTTATTTTTCACAATTTTTTTTACGTTGTATTTCATATCTAACAGATGCCAATGCCTCAGAGAGCTCAACAGTCTCACAGAGCCTTGTGATTAGAGGTTTATCCATCTAATATAATCTAGTGGTAGACTAGCTGCCAGGAGTTTCACAACACTTGAAGAAACCAAGCCTAGCTATTTTCGTGTAACACAAAATCTTATTCAAATTTCCATCACCTTCAGCTTAATTTCATATCCTACAGTATTTCTTCTTTATTCAGGGTGCATTTTTATTGATTTTTTAGGTATATTTGAGTTCACCTTTATTCATAATTTGAAATTTACCTCAGAATTGTGCAGTAGGATGTAATCTTTAGTGTATTTACTCTGGAAAAAGTAACATAACTATGTCTTTTTTAGTTTATGAAATTTTGTAGAAGAAACTAGTATGTTCTGAAAACATTCATGCTTTTAAGTGGTGTGTTTTGAAGTTCTCATATAACCTGTACATTGTGTATGCAAGATTTGATTGAGGTGGATCTTGAGTTCCCCTCTAGGGCTTGCTTGTGAATAAAATCTTCCAGATGTGGATCCAATGTGCAATGATGTCATCTCCAGACATCTTGAAACACTAACCAGAGAGGCATGAAATGCCCTTTGTCATCTCCATGCAGTGTTAAGTGTAGATCCTAATCATGAAAATATTAAACTATTTAATTTCTGATCATTTAACGGAAACATCCAAGTAATGAGCTC
The DNA here is from genome assembly GCF_964034855.1 of Anser brachyrhynchus. Lineage (NCBI taxonomy): Eukaryota > Metazoa > Chordata > Aves > Anseriformes > Anatidae > Anser > Anser brachyrhynchus. The sequence goes on along the minus strand of NC_137702.1, from coordinate 13,194,532 downwards.
GTCAAAGAACATAAAAGCCTTTCACCATATCCATGACAGGCAGAGCCCCAAGTCTGATCACAGCCACAACTTCACATAGTTAAGTAATTTCTGCAATAGGTAGATGATGAGTAGATACTTAATTTCTACAATCTACTGTATGAATTTAGTACAAATTCTCATAGCAGATTGTGCAATTAGCTAGATTTACTTCATATATCTATTTAGAAATCTCTTTAAAAATAGCAGTCTTTCATATCATTTAGTCTAGGCTTAGTGAACTCTACAGGAGCTATTTTTCTAATACAAAGAAAAAAAAGTAGCCATGGAATCAACTTATTAAAAGTTTCCAGTGTTGACAACACAAAGATTACTTGGAGGGCAAGTTGCCAGTAAAAAGACTAGAACTGGGACACTGTTCCTATTTAGGCTTGAAGAGTAGGGGTTTTTTTGGTGTGTTTTTGTTGTTGTTGTTGTTGTTTTTTTTTCTCTCATATTTGCATGACGCCACTGGAATAGATTCTTTGAATGTTCCTCCATTACCTTGCTATATGGTAGAGTGCTCTTTTGTTCGCCAATAGTCACTATGATACTACCAACCAAACAGGCCCCAAGACTTCTATGGGAGAATACCCTGTTACCACCTGGTATATGTGTTGAAGGAACTGAGCATTTTTTAAGTACCTCAGTGACCAAACTGTTCACCGCACTCTTGAGGAGGAATGTCAGGTTGTTAACCAATTGGTTTGAACCCCACAATTAATCATATTAATAAACAGTGCATTTACTTGTAGTATATAAAATAAACCATATGATTAAAACATGTTTATGAAAGGCAATTGAAGAAATGAAACAAAAACCAACCAATCAAACACACACACACACATACACACACAATACCAATGCCAACACTAATAAAACACATCAACTACTTTTGCCACTTATTTAATTATGTCTGTCTCACTTCCTTATCTCCATTTGTTAACCTCACTTTTCTGTAGAATCCAAATACTGGATGACATAACCTGTCTTTTTGTCCACCTAGATGGCATTCATTAGAGAAAGACACTTCCTGGAAGAACACTTTTTATAGCTGATGATCTTTTGAGAGTCCTTCAGGAAGTCTGGATTTAATTTCTCTTCTCCAAAGTTATTTATTTCTTTACTATTCAGGTAATAGTCTGGAAACTTATCTCAACTAAAATAAGCAGTCTTTCACTGCTTGGGTGGTGCAAACGTCAGTTTGTTAGGCAAGTTGTCATCTCACAAATCTGACTGATCATTTATCATTCGCCTCAAAGAGCAGCAATATCCTCCATGTACCCCTCAATACTGTTACATTAACAGACGTACTTGATGTGAACATTTAAAAGGAATAATGTATATTGCTAATTCTTCACTGACCCTAGACATGACGGTAATCAAGAATATTCTGAAGCAACCCCAAGTCTGAAATACTTTACTCCCCTGCAACATTTCTTCTAGCCATTGTAGCACCTATAAACCACAGTCATGAGGGAGGTGTTGTGCCAGTTGCTGTAAACAACAGCAAAGAATGATACAGGCTATTTCTGTCTGTATCCATGAAGACAATCACTTCTATTTATATTAATATATAAGTATTTATATTAATGAAACACTGCTATAGCTCTTCAGCACTAGGATAGGAAGTTGTGGTTTAACGTGGCTGGCAGCTCAGCACTACACAGCCTTTCTCTCACTCTCCCCCCGCAATGGTATGAGGGAGAGAATCAGGAAAAAAAAAAAAAAAGTAAAAGCTTGTGGGCTGAGATTTCAGGCAGTTTAACAGGACAGAAAAGAAAGAGAAATAATAATAATAATAATGAAAATAGCAATAATAGTAATAAGTACAAGGCAAGTGATGCACAATGCAATTGCTCACCACCCACTGATCGATACCCAGCCCAGCCCCAGGCAGCAGTCTCTCCCAAGCCAGCCACCACATATTAATTGTTCAACATGATGTCATATGGTGTGGGACATCCCTTTGGCCAGTTTGGGTCAGCTCTCCTGGTTCTGTGCCCTCCCAGCTCCTGGTGCACCCCCAGCCTGTTCACTGGCAGGGCGGTGTAAGAAGCTGAAAATTCCTTGGCTTAGTGTAAGCAATGCTCTGCAACAACTAAAACATCAGACTGTTATCAAAGTTATTCTCATCCTAAATCCAAAACACAGCACCATACCAGATACTGGGAGGAAAATTAATTCTATCCTAGTTGAAACGAGGACAGAAGCGTTCTAATCAATCAGAAGCTGCCAACAATGTTTGTGGTATAAAAAAGGAGAGCTTTAGGAAGAATCATAAGGTGATTTTATTTTGGTTTACTTTGGTATGTCATTTGTTTGTTTATTATTATTAATAATAATAATAATAATAATGAGGGGCAGCAAAGTAGAAAGGTAGCAAGGTAGAAATCCTGAAATTGGGCTTTTAAAAAATTAAAAGCCAAGATGGAGGCAAATACATTTTAAGGTTGGGGAAGAAGTCAGTACCTCAATATCAAATGAATGATGACAGACTCTGCAAGCTAAGCATAGAAAGGGAGCCAGTGAAAGGATGCAAAGAGAGCTGAAATGATCAAAGTAGGAAAGCATTAAAATGATCTCTGTAGTGTGTGAGTGGGACAAGATTGTATTTTTCAAGAGGCCAGGGAAAAGGATATTGCTGTAATTGAGATGAAAAGTGCTGAACATCTGAATGGGAGTATTGCCTGTTTAAACTGAAAGCAAAGGCCATACCTTAAAAATATTATGCAGAAAACATAGCCTAGATGTTCTAGTGACAGACAACATTGTATTGTTATAATAATTGAAAAGGGAGGTAGTGGGGAAAAGAAGTGAGGTTGAGTGGCAGAGAGAAGGAAAGACGGTTAAAAGTGTTTGTTTATTTATGCCATGGCAGATACAGCCCAGCAAAAATAGGGAAAAATGTGTATAGTGGTAACAGCACCACGTAACATAGGAGCACTGTGCTTAAAGTAGGCTCTTCAGTTCTAGGCAGCCTCTCCTTCATTAAGTTTATACTTGATAACAACAGCCACGTTAAAACATGTTAGCATTGCATAAACTAATGACTTGGGCAGACTTGCAGACTAATGAAAAATGTCACATTGAAAAGAACATAGAAAAATATAAATTTATCTGTGTAGGAGAGAGAAGCACAATGTCTCTATCACCTTCAGGATGAAAACTGACTTGTCATTCCCTAAAAACAAAATAAAACAAACAAACAAAAAACCAATTCATTTTTGCTGAGATCCTGGGTAGGAATCCATTTATTCTGCAATGCTAGTTTATGATCATTCTTACCAAAATTAAATAAAAATAAAAACTTTATATTTGTTTGAGACTTTCCCCTCCTTTCTTTGTCTATGTTATTTTAATGTATTTGAAGCACAGGCCTCTACCCAGCATTTGGTGACATGTTCTGCTTCTCCTTCTGTCATACTGAAGAAAAAGGGACCAGTTTTCATGACAAAAATGCTTAGAAATGCAACAGTTGTCATTCAGGAATTAGGTACAGGAATTACATACTTCCCTCAAACACCTCCCATCAATACAACCTGCCTGCAGTGTTTCAGGAATTAAAGTACTCAAAAGAATACTGAAGTCTAGAGACAACATTATCTGGTCACCAGTGAACCAATAACCAGTGAACTCTTACAAAAAAAACAGAATTCAGAAATATTGCATACTTAAGAGACATAGCTCACAGAGAAGCCAAAGCTAGGGACTGAGTCCCCGAAATCAGAGAGAAATAGTATACCTAATTTTTATGTAAAAATTTTTGGATTGATTTTCATAGTGAACATACTAATGTTGTTAAATGCAGTTTAATAACATTATATTCCTGTTTTTTTTTTCACAAGCAGTTGAGTTATTCAACATCATTTTCCTAATATATTTCAATCAATGCTAGTTCAAAATATTAGCCCTACCAGTGCATGGCTAATAACTGATATTTCTGTAAAGAATCTATGAAAATTTTGTTTTATTTTATTTTATTTTATTTTAGTGTGGAAGTTAAGGAAACCTTTAGAAAATATTGGACTCATATGAAATAGCTTCCATTATTTCTTTTTAAGAAGCCTGTGATTTTGGCACTGGTCTTTTTAGTGTTTAATAAGGAAGATTTGTTTCATAGAGCCAAACACGTTGTTTTTGAAATGTCACAAAATATTTGAAATGAAAACTACATTAGTTCTGGCTACAAATGGTGAGAATAATCAGGAAACACTCAGATTTCACTTTTCCATAGGAAAATTTTTGATTTTTTTTCTAAGATAAAACTTGTGATTTTCTAGTGCAGCACCCAGTTGTGAGGTAAATGCTAGACTTGCAGAGTTTGCAAATGCTTAGTTTGCCTTGTTATATAAAGACATTTTTGTGAGCATACAGTTTGCTCTGAAATTGCTGAAAGCACTCAAGAGGTAACTGCTCAACCTGCTCTTCCATCAAGTGCCAGTCACAGAACATTATTTTAGACACAAACACAGATAAGAGAAAGAATAATATTAAATCTCAGTGCATATTATAAAACTAACTTCTTCCAATGCACATGTAAAGTCATATGTTCTAGGAGCAAATTCAAACAGTTTGGTCATAGGAATTCTGAGCAGAAATGTTGAAATGACAGGCTTTATAATCTGAAAGGATTTTCTTTTTGTATCATAGGAATAGTAATATTTTAGCCATTTCCTTCCTTTTGTCACAACCCTGGAAATTTCAGTGCTCATGAGAAAACTGAAATATATTATACAGGTGTTTGCAAAATGAATGAAAGTGATGTCAGGAATAAAAACATAATATTATACCAAAGACATTATAGCATCTGCTAGGCAAGGAACTTTTCATCAAGTCCGGAGTTAGAGCAGATGTCTTTATAATCTGAACCATGAGATAGCTTTTTGGAGGTGTGAATAAAAAGCTTCTAAAATATAGATTAGAAAAACTTAGTCATCATCCCCTTAAGTATGTGGTAGACCTTTTTAACTAGATGTAAAAGATATATTCCTTGTACTAAATGTCACAGTAGCTAAACAAGCTAAAGCAACTGAATAACAAAGAATAAAAGTAAATGTCAGGGGATACTGTAAAGCTGCTATTTATTTGTTCCCAGGGCCTCTGTAATGTCATAATTGTGAAAGTAAACTTGAGAAGGTTAGTTGTTAGAAACCCTAAGGAGAAATAAGAGCTTTTATAATATTCTTCAGTGTGTATGAATTATATGGAACATAGTATTGTCCTTTAGCCTGAAATAACCTGAAGTAATTAAGTAACCATGAGAATATTGAAAACCACCATAGGATTCTGGTTGCATTTTTCTTCCTTAAAAGTCTTATATTTGAGGGTAACAGCACATAGTGTATTTGGTTTGACATTGGCATTTTTGGCAATGCTCTGTGCTGGGGGTCACATTGGCTGGGAAACACAGGAGTGGACTTCTGCTAAGTCATTTAGAAGGGTAATCTTCAATATAATAGGCTTCTAAAGCAACTGTTATTTTAATCTTTGTAACAAGTAGCATTTTAAAAAGTGATTTTCATCTTCTAGTAACTCTGTAAACATTAATTAGTGTTTGACAAGGTCATGTATTTATGATGAGTGCTGTTGACTATGAGAAGCTGGCTGCCTATGAGAAGCACTTCTTCATTATAGTACATAATTTTCTTATCAATTTTCATATGGGTAGCATACATCATGTTAACAACAGCCTGAAGAAGGATACACAATTGTCTTTCAGAGTTGCCACTTACAAGTCCTGAAAAATTTGATAGAAATATGGGAAAGGCAGGAGCTTTAAAAATCTGTTCAAAAATAATCTAATTGGCTTAAATGCAAAATTACAAATTTCAAAGTTTGGTCTTTTAGGGGAAGTAATTTTCTTTCACCTTAAAATTTGATAAACTTTTACATCATGTTCTCAGTTACCTCAAGTTAATTAACAGTTGATCTAATGATCACCGACATCCACTGGGCTGACATTTAAAAACCATCTGACATTAAAACCCATTTAGTGCTAGCAGGGGTCATGAATCTTTAACATAAAAAAAAAAAAAAAAAAAGAGTGCAATTCCATACCTTTGCATAACAAAGACATGCAATGTCAAATGTATCTGCATCTTCTCAGACAGGCTTGTTGAGTTGTTGAGTACCTGAGGAACTGAACTGTAGTAGAAGAATGGAGAGTAGAGATTGACTTTTGCATGTGGAGCTGCCACTTCTAAAGGCTGAAGGGAATAAAGAGGAAGATCAAGACAGTCTGCTTAATACTTTTTTTAAAATGTGGTCAATGAGGTTTTGATTATTTTAATTAGGCAGATTTATGAATCGTTTATCACAACTGCAATCTATTTCTTTTAGAATGCAAAATATGCATCTAGATAGCATTCACTTTTTTTTTTTTTCCTTAATAGAATACATTCAGTGGGAATCCTTGACTGACATACTGTGTGGTTTTAAATACTTTGTCCTGTATTGTTCTACTGTACATGGTAATTACATACAACAGTTTTCATGTTCAATATTTAAAATTTTAATAATTATTCTTTAACATATCTACTTTAAATTGTTTATTTAGGGTTTTAGGTAGTGTCATTATATCACTAATGCTATATGAAGTGTTAGAGTTCACCGCAAAAGGATGAAGACACGTTTTCTGTTAAAGATTTTAAGGTAGCGAACCTAGTAATTAGCTGACAACATTATGATAGACTATAAATGGAAACTTATTTTAGTTGCCTTTCTGAGACAGATCTATTGTAAAGTTCACATTGAACTGATGTTTCTGTTTGTCTTCATGGACATAACTCACTGTATTGACATTAGCAAATATACTGCAGATCTGCCACTTACTGATCCAGCATGAAAGAAGTTGGTAATGCTCTACAGGTCACTTACAGGGTAATTATTATCCATAAAATGTCTAGTAGTAAACTTCCTTGTTCTTAAAGAATGACAGATATAATTTGAATAAAGTTTAAAAGATATAATGGCTATAACATACTGATTTACCCTATGCTAGAAAAAAATTTGGGACATCTCAGAGCTTCTTGTACAAAAGAATTATTTCATCACTGCTGAGAGACACTGTCTGAATTTTCACTAGCAAGTGTTAACCAGAAGTCAGTATTTTCATTGCAGCTTTAGAAGGCTAAAGCAATTTAGGAAATGGATTGCTGCTTGTCAGTTTGCTGTAAGGACTTCAGAAGTACAAATCAAAATCAGTTGGGCTAGAAATATAATATATCATAACACCAGTTCTAAAATCATTTGAGAAGACTGATCTGGATTATAGAGGAACAGAATAAGAGATTTCTTTTTGTACAAGCTGTATAAGAAATATGTGTAATTTAATATTTTGAATCCATCAAGATACTTACGCACATGAATAATTTCAACTACATGTACAGCTGTACTGATTTCACAAATTAATAAACATCCTTCAACTGGCTTATCAAGCTGACCATCTCCTGTGGAATCAAAATTTTAAAGAAAGTTGAAATGTCCTGAGAAAAACACAATCTCTTATTCTCCTTATGGAATTTAATTCTCCTATGAAGACAGGCTGACAGTAGGGGTAGTTCATCTTGGAGAAGAGAAGGCTCCAGGGAGACTTTATAGCAAATTACAAGTACCTAAATGGGGCCTACAGGAAAGCTGGGGGGTGCTCTTTGTGAGGGAGAGACAACTAAACAAAACTAAACTTAAAAAAAAAAAAAAGTAGTTTTATGTTAGATATTAGGAAATAAATAAAATTCTTTATTATGGGGGTGGTGAGGCACTGGAACAGGTTGCCCAGAGAAGTTCTAGATGCCCCATCCCTGGAGTTGTTTAGGGCCAGGTTGGACAGGGCTTTGGTCAACCTGGTCTAATGGGAGGTTTCCTGCCCATGGCGGGGGGGATGGGAGGGGGGTGTGGAACCAGATGATCTTTAAGGTCCCTCCCAACCCAAACTGTTCGAAGATTCTATGATTCTATGATTCGTATTTATTTATTAATAATATGGAAATAGCACATCAAATTTGTTGCAATTTATTTCCAATTTACTATAAATTATGGATTATATGTACTAATTTTGTTTTTTTTTCTATTGAAAAATCTGTTTTTCTTTTGATGCTAATGTGCAAACTATTAGCTTTCTTAGATTAGGGAAAAACAACTATGAATAAGGAAGATAGTACAAGGTAGGTGATGTGGCTTGTACTACAATACAAAATATTTCATTTATTTTTAGTTTATAAAAGTTTAATAAATGTTGTGTGGAGTATTAAGTAGTAGATACAAATAGTATAAGATACAAATTGCATAAAAGCATGTGGTTAAAAGCCATGACTAATGGGAGAACCATTTAGCTCCTGCATTCTATTACAATAGATAACACTTACCAATCCTTCTTTAACCCTTTATGAATTATGTACACCTGAAAAGGTAATATATATGGAATTAGCTGCCAAAATGATACAAGCATTTTCCATCATAATTACATCTTGTTTAAATATCTGTTTACTTGGCTTGTGAATTTTATGATCATGGCATTTTATACTCATGCTATTCTATTACATAAGGCTTTGTACCAAGCTACAAATAAATACGAACTTTGCCTTAGTTATCCAAAGATGAGCAGAACTTCAAGATCTCAACATGTGCCCAGATGTTTCAATGGGATTACACTGTTACTAAACATAGTGGAATTCTGATTTTTGTACACAGGCAGACCAGTGTTGTTTATTGACCAGTAGTCCAGTAGTTGGAAGCAAACTTCATGACCTTTTAATCTTTTACAGGCTGCTACTAGGGTTGTTGTAAAATGAGGGCCAAAATATTATTAACAAAAAAAAAAAAAAAAAGATGAATTACCTTACACCACATGAATTATTTTCCATCACTTCCTACCTTCAAAACTCACATGCATGTTAGCACGTATATTTACACACGTTTGTATCATTTTCTCCATCAAATGAGTATTTCACTGAGAATAACAACAGCTGACCTTAATTGCCACAATATTTTTGTATAATCCTGCAGATTTTTTTTTAAATTATCTGATCCCAGAATTGCACAAGCTTTATAATGCCATAACCCTTTGATTCAAATGTGGTCATATCTAATTAAGAAAACTATACAATGAATAAAAACAAGGACAGTATATCGGTACAAATTAAAGTTCAGAAAAGCACATTTTGCTTAGTAGAAATAATTTACTATTTCAGGTGATCATCTGAAATGGTAGAGAAGTACATTCACTAAATTACTATAGTGGTTATGTGTAACTAATGTTATCTATTCTCAAAAATACATTAATTTATTTTTAATACACACACAAAAAAAGTCTTCTATTTATTCCTTGCTGAATAAGTCTGTTTTAGATGCTTTCAGATTGGAAATACTACTTTCTTCATTGCATTCACTTTTGTCCTTGTATACCCTTCAGGTTCCAGACAGATAGATTATTGCTTCCCTCAGAAAAGGGATTTGATTAATCACCAGATCGTATGTTTTATTCAAAACCAGTGCCCTCCATACTTCATACAGAGTAAATTAATGAAAAAAATTGCATAATTTGTGCAGAATAGTTTATTAATTGCTTTTTTTAGTTTTGTTTGTAGCCTCAAAAATAAAAACTAAAAATCAGGAAAGAAGAGAACTACATTTAGGGTCTTGATTTTTGAAGAACAGGTTGAAAAGAATTTAAATCTCATCAGATTCTCTTAGAGAATTAACTGGCTACATAAATTAGCCTCCACCAGCAAAGTACTTGGGGTTTTGAAACATCCCTTGCGTGATTTTATTTTCTCCCACACAACATTTTCATTTACTGAACAGTCTGCCCTTTTTGGGGTGCAAGGATTTTACAGTAATAAGCTACTAAGGTACATGCTATTAGCAAAGCAAAGCACTGAGATTTCAGTTCTGGTTAAGGATGTTACCATTTCGAAAGTGCAAAAAAAGTATGAGTTTGGAGACCTTGTCAGTTTATACATTGAACATTGAGAGACATATGGCATAAGGCAAAAATATTAATTTGTGTCTATGTGTTAATGTTCAGTTTATGTAGCCTACTCAATTTTTAATATAGCAATGTCAACTGAAGTCACCTACCATAGAGAAAACGTTTCAGAGCGAAACCTGCACACGCCCAATATAATGAATTAGATTAGTGGAAGTATATACTCAGTAAGTAAGTTAACACGTTACTCCTGCCATGTGATATGAACATAGAACATTGAGGAAACACTTAAGGCTAAGTCTTCCTGAGCCAGATAATAAACAACTAAGCAATAGCTTTAAGGATGTTCAACGTTGAGATCACCCACCATTTGCTAATGTGTGTACACACTAAGCACTTTCCTAAGTGCTTAGGAAAAGGATCAGGCCAGCAAAACAAGCTGAACCACCCAAAACTACTGACCTATTCAAAACTGTGTTAATGAAGCAAACGTGTTCTTGAGTTGGATAGCTACAGTTTACTAGAGGAAAAAAAAAAAAAAAAGAAGAAAAAAAAAAAAAGGATGACTCTTGCACCATGTCTGAGACTGAATGTTCTCTGAAATGTAGTAGGTTAAATATTGCTCATCACAGTTTGTGATTGTGCTAAACTAAAATTTAAGGCATGTGGCTAATCCTCTTTGGTTCAGGTGTTTCAACAAAATGTAGCTAGCAAGGTAAGATGCAAACCAATCTCTGATTATCAGTATATGTGTGCTTAAAATGAATGTTCTGTTTGCAAGGGATTTAAAAATATTTCTGTGTCCAAAATGAAGACAATTATTTTGAACTTTTCTTAAAAATACAGACAAATATTTGATGCCTGCAGATTTGATTTGATTGCATTACGATATATGAATATAGACAAATTTTTAAAAATAAAATTTAAAAGTCATTTCAAAATTAAACAAATAAATAAACAACAACATAGATATTCCATTTGGTAAGTGTCCAAAAGGAATGGCTCAACAATGTCATGATTTGGAGTCTTATTTGAAAATAGCAAAGAAACTAACCTAGTTACATCAAGGAGTTTCATTTTAATACAATATAATAATCTGTTAGATGCAATGGACATTTTACTTATTGCCATTTATTCACTACAGTTGTGTTGCTATAAGTGCTCTTAAGCATTTCCAAAAATAGATCAAAAGGAATCTTTGTGACAGTTTGACAGTTTTGTTTTGTATGTGCAGCAAAGAGAATGGAAAACCAACACTGAGATGAAGATTCATACCTAAATCAGCTGTCATTTTTGGGGCAGAAACTGAACACACGGAAGCCAGTCTTGCAATATTTCTATAGAGCGAGCTTGTGAATGTCATCCAGCAGTCATGCTCCCTACTCTAAACTGGCCTTTCAACCCTTTGGGGAAGTCAGTCTTCTTTTCTGTCAGCACATATCAGTAAGATAGAGACAGAAAAACAGTAATAGAAATGAACACAACACTGACCAATTAGTAACTCAAGGGTAAAATTGTAATGTGACATAAATTCACTCTATCAGTTCTGCCAAATCATTTCTATTCTGATTGCTACAAATAATATGACTGTAAGTCTCATTATTATTAAGAGGCAGAATTATAAGCAGCCAGAGGCATTGTCTGTACTAGGTACCAGAGAAATAACTATTGCTCTCTAAAGCTTGTTATAATTAGTACCCTAATGACCAAGACCACTGAAATCAGTAAAAGTTTCCTTCATATACATAAAATATGCTTTTATGCAGAGATTTCAACGTGTATCTAAAAACAATACATAATATGAGAACTCCTTATAATTAAATATTTAGTGATTGCTCTTCACAAAATAAATAGTAATTAAATCTGTTCTATGGATTTTATTTATAGGATGTTCATTTTCCATGAGGTTTTAGACTAAAACCTGAGTCTGTCTACTCACAGAAGTAACTGTCTTTTCTTTACTACTTTGAAACTATGGCTTCTGCTTGAACATGGTAACTGAGAGTTGTTTTTGTTGTTGTTTTGGTTTGGTTTGGTTTTTTAGGTAATTTTTTATATAAAGAAAAAAGATCTAGTTCATCTTAAAGAGAAGAATGGATTGCCTAAGATATATGCTTTTTACTCATGGTTAGGTAATTTTCTATCTTCAAACTTAAAAAAAAAAATCACATACAAAAAAAAAAAAAGAATCACACAAGGAGTGATTCCTTTGCTTCCACTGAATTAACAATAAGGTCATATTTGTTTTCACAAATGCAGAACCATACCCATATTTATCCAGCTGATCATCTGAAAACCTACTAGCACCCACACAGATAATAGGCCAGATGGAGAGTAAACTTTCTTCTATCTGTTGGCAAACTATAGAAAATTATGCTGCAACAAATCTCCAGTCTGTCCAATGTACTTTTGTTCATAGAGCTGGGCAAAGCCACTTATTCTGCCTTATTCAGCCCTTCAAACCAAATGACAAGTAATTCTGCTTAATAATGAGAAATGTTGAAACTTGACTATAAAATGAAACTGGAAAAAAGATTTTTTTCAAACACATAAAAATTAACACAATTTTTTTTTGATCACAAGTACTTTTACAGTTCATTGAATTCAAAAATGATGTAAAGAATTTCCAGATATTTCAAACTAAAAGGAAGATCCAAATCATCGTTTAGAAAAGGTTAAAATGTCCATTTCAACCTAAATGTCAAATCAAAACACACAAGTATTATTTCAATGGTCCCTAATCTTAAGCACTGCGTGTTCTTAAGCCCTGTTGTATTCTGAGATCCCTGTCTACACAAATAATATTCCTGTTTTATAGCTGTCATTAGGCCTTTACCCAAATGCTTACACTCTTTCTCTCTGAATTCAGTTTCTGGTTTGATGTTCAAATTCCTACCCACTGTTGAAAAGGAGGAATACAGGCATCCTACAGAAGTTAAAATAAGACAGAATTTACTCTGTATTTTCTATAACTCTAAAAGGAAAAAACAATAATTATCCAGGATTTAGTGTTTGTTCTAGCCTTAGTCTTTGTCCCTCAGTACAGGAGAGAGTGTAGAAACAGTGCTTTGCAGGCCTCACTTTTCCCAGTTACGAGTCTTCTGTCCCAGGAGAGGCTGTGTGTAATCTATCCATGTTACACAGACAGGACAAAAACAAGACTCTTAGCAGCTGTGGATCATTTTGGCCTGAAGTACTTTTGAAGAATTCTGTGTACAATCAGAATGAATTCAAAATAAGCCAGCTTGTTATTGTGTTTCTGCTGAACACATCAGGCCTGCTATTCTGTGTCAGATAGAAAGTGTCATTCAGACACCAACAATTTTCTGGGTCATACACAATATTGCACAGATTTTTTTTAAGGGAGAATTACAAAATGCAGCCCTAAACTCTCTTTACAAAGTTGGGGTAGGCTGCCTTCATCGTTTTTCAATTTTTCTTCTCAAGAGCTGTTTCACAAAACTTCTCCATACTATGTGAAGTTTCTAAACAAGTAATTCTATTTATTTAATTGAGAGGGGTCCTTCTGGTCCTGGATTTGAATAATGTTGGGAAATATACTTGCTTGTAATCAAAAGTACATTTTTATAATCAAAGATAATGTCACAGATTCGTAAAACTACATGTAATGATTACACACAGGCAAATGGTTTGGATAAATAAACTTTTCTGAACCAAAAATTATTATTAAAAGTTTTTTTTTTTTTTTTTATTGTTCCGTATACCATCATTTTTACAGATTTTTCAACATGTCTGCTTATCACTAAGATAAACAAAAACATGAGTCTGGTGGCAATCAAGAACACTCTTTATAACTGAGACAAGAGATGGCCAAGCAGCTTATGTATGGCATCTTACAACAGTTCTAAGTAGCATCTCCCAGTTCCAATTGAATCCAGAGCTGAAAATGCTGTCTGCACAGCAAGGCAGATAATGAAATACACTCCTGTGCAAATCCTTGCAGCTTGTTGTCCTCTTAGGTTGGCTACATAGAATAATAGAATGGCTTGGGTTCGAAGCGACCTAGACCTTATAGACCATCTAGGTCCAACCCCTCTGACCCACTACATCAGGTTGCCCAGGGCCCCATCCAACCTGGTCATGAACACCTTCAAGGGATAAGGCATCCACATGTCAGCATTGATATGTGTACATATACAGCCCACTTGCCCTGATTTCCAGAAAAGGAAATCCAAGTACATATCTACACTTCCCCTAGGTCTGCAGAAACATTTTAAGCAACTTCCACAAAACTGAGATAAATCATGAAATAAATATTTTTCATGTAAATATAAATACATTTTGATTTTTCTTTCAGTTGCTTTTTCTTGGCCATCCTACTATGCTTGAGTCCTACCCCAGAAACGAAACAAAACAAAACAAAATGAAATGAAACAGAATAGAATAGAATAGAATAGAATAGAATAGAATAGAATAGAATAGAATAGAATAGAATAGAATAGAATAGAATAGAATAGAATACAGTTCATCTGGAACAGACCTACAAAAACCATCTCCAATTGCCTGACCACTTCAGGAATAGAAGTTAAAATTTATTGATGACATTATCCAAATGCCTCTTGAACACTGCCAGGCATGGTACATCAGCCACCTTGCTAGGAAACCTGGGAAGTTGTAGAGAGGAACAAGGTCTCCTCTGAGCCTCCTTTTCTCCAGACTAGACAAACCAAGAGTCCTCAACCTCTCATCATAGCACATACCTCCCTCTCTTTTATCAGTTTTGTTGCCCACTGCTGGACATGTTCAAGTACCTTAATATCCTTTTATATTGTGGAGCTCAGAACTGCGCACAATATTCAAAGCGAGGCTGTAAAATACAGCTTTTGATTTAGTGATTTATTTTTTTTTCCAAGGCAAGGAGTAAAACAAACTCATATTTTACCCTTTTTTCTCCTAAACACTACTTCTAATTCCTTCATTTCCTTGGTTTTGATGCTATGTCTGAGTTTCTGTAACCTGTTCTTCCAGTGTGCTATCTCTTTGTTTGGAGCCATGCTGTTTTTTCTCATGGCAATTCTTCCTTGATGTGTACAGTGGAAGTTAATGAGCTCTCCCAGTACATATTGGTCTTCTGTGAAATCTTTGTATAGTTTGAGGAAGCTGGTTTTACTTAAAAGTCCAGCCACATGTAGAGTGGGGATCTTCTGAAGACATAAAACAAATGTTATGTATATGTCTTCTTTTTTTTTTTTTTCCATTCGTAACCTTGGAAACTGTTATAAAGCATTATCTTTTGAAAGTGACATTTCTATGCAAGCAGTTCTGTACAGTATTTTCTTCTGTGTCACTATCTGAAGCTGACAGAATCCATACCTCTATTCCATGCCAAAGGAACTAAAGATTTTTTCCTTCTAGAAAAGGCTTTTTTTCTTTGATTTCACCATGATCTTTCTTATCTTCTTCTAGCTGTTGTTTTTCCTGGCTTGCTTTGGTACAACTGCTACTTTTCATTGTCTGAAATCTTTTACCAGTTAACTTCCCTCAGTTCCTGTTTCCCTGACTTATTCTTGTTTTACTCCTGTTTTGTTGTTATGTTTCCCGCTGCTTAGCTTTTCTAGCAGTTGCTTTTCTGGCTTATTCTTGTCTCACTGTTATTTGTGATTTCTGTTAAAAGTCTCCTACTGTTTAACTTTCTCAAGCGGTTGTTTCTGGGTTTATTTTTTCCACTTCTTGAATTTGCTGTTAAAAGTCTCCTGCTGCTTATCTTCTTCTAAGTATGGCTTCTATAAACCATTCTCTTCTCCCAAGTATTCGATACATTCAATGTCTGGACCAAATCTGGGGGTAAATTTAGAGGATTTCTATGTAGCCACATTGATCTGAGCATGAAGAGGAGAGAGGCCTGATTCAGTCCTTAAGCATTTTCTAGCAAATATTTCTAAAAATAGAATCTAAATGTCTTCAGATTAGTTCCCTGCAATGGAAGTGGTCTTTCGTGGGCTTTTAAGCTAAGGAGTATGGAAAAGAATTTTACATAATAGACTTTTCCTTCTCAATAAAATAGCATGCTTATTTGCTGTAAAACGTCTTAGAAAGATGTGAACGTTTGCGGTAGAAATACCAAACCTTCAGAATTTAAAAGCACAGCTGATGTTTTATTCCTGATATTTAAAATCATTTTGAATTTTTTGACTGATAACAGATCAGGATCAAATGTGCATTCTTCACTTTACCACCAAATTAGAAAGTTAACAGTGAATGAGACTCCCTTAACATCTCTTCCTGGTGCTGTTCCATCTTCGCTAACTTACTTGCTTGGCCAAAGCCAACAGCAGTGTTCAACAGCCAATATTCAAGGCAGTTATTTTGGAAGAGGAAATCAGTAGTTCAAGTCTCTGCTCCAATAAACATTTAAATATTGATATGAAGTAGAGCAGTTCCAGTTGGAAAAGCTGAGAAATATTCATCTTTGAATACCTTGTAGCATACTGCACTATGAAGTACAGATGTAAATTCGCCTGGAGTTTCCACATCTGAACTGATTAACAATTTAGTTATTCTGAAATGGGCCTTGATGCTGTATTGTATTTTGAAAAATATTTCAAAAGATTCCAATTTCATCCTAGGGGATAGTGAGGCATGAAAAATACCAAATTTGTTGTAGAATATTTTATACACTAGTTTTCATCATTACAAATTCTAGTTTCTTCTTAACCTAACTGGTGAACAACTGGCTTCTAATGTAGCCTGTAGGATACTAAGTTTTTAATGACTTGTTGACTCGTTTGATACCCTACTATGTTAAGAACCAGTTGAAACCTCTTATATTCCAAGGACTGTTATGAACCTTTAATGTAAGGAAGGGCTTTATAACACTGATAGTATTTATTTTTCTTGCATCTTTCTAGCATGGATGACATCCCCTTGCCTGACATAAAATAATTATTCTAAGAAAGATCCCAACTTTTATTTGGATTATGGTTATGTACAGTATGAAGTAGTTACAGAAGCTGCTAAACTCTTCTGAAAATCCTTAGTGTAACTGTATGATTATAAAAAAAATATAAAAGAAAAATTTTGAATGCTTTTAAAAGTAATACAAGTATAACATTCTCCTTTTAATCCCTTTTCATTCACAATATATTCTCCCTGCAACCTTAAATCATTTGTTATTATCACTAGAACTTCACCAAAATCTTCACTTTCAATTTTGCTGGAATTTTGCAGAGTTCATCAAAATTATGTAAAATGATCATATTCATTCAAATGGATGTTTTTAGGCCATCCCAATACTGTTTACAATGACCATAAGTGGAATACACTGAACTAAGTGAAATAGGGCCTGATATTTTTTTCCTGTGCAATACCATTGCCACCCTCTCAATTTTACTGTGTACTGGCTGAGTAGCTCCTGATTTTTCATAAATAAAAAATAAATCCAAAATTTTTTTTCAGGTTTTCCCAGATTGAGACATATGCAAGTAAATCACCTTTGCTATCAATATAGACACTGAAAACAATGATCTCTATCACAACTAGTCATTAGTTTTTATTTGGGATCTCTTGCAAATGTTAAAAACAAAGCTATTCTTTGTTTCTAAGCAGAAACCACAGCTTGGAAGGCGTCATCATTACAGACAGCTATTTCCTGTTTTTCTTCCTCTCCTCTCCTCTCCTCTCCTCTCCTCTCCTCTCCTCTCCTCTCCTCTCCTCTCCTCTCCTCTCCTCTCCTCTCCTCTCCTCTCCTCTCCTCTCCTCTCCTCTCCTCTCCTCTCCTCTCCTCTCCTCTCCTCTCCTCTCCTCTCCTCTCCTCTCCTCTCCTCTATTTCCCTGATCTTCTGTTCTTTTTCAAAGTGGAAAATTGGGATAGTGAGGAGAGAAGGAGAGGTACCCAGGGCAATTATTTTATTATTTTTAATCAGAAAAAATCAGCAATGTCAGTTTTGTCTTCACTTTCTTCATGTGAAAGCAAGATACTTTTTCCTTAGGAAAGGAAGAGTTTTCAAATAAAAAATGCCAGCCCACAGTGTGAGCAGTACTACCATGCCTGTCCTCTGAAGCAAAGCTATATTTAAGACACCTTGGGCTAGTTGCACCTTGTAGAAGGGGAAAGAGAGCTGATTTCTCAGTAGCACATAATTTAGTAATGCAGAAACATAACAACTCATTGGCTTCAAAATTCAGTTCTGTCTTCCAAGATACTTACCTTCCAATTTCAGCAATATATGCCTGAGGCATTCACAAAAGCTATTTGCATAATCAATGTGGCACTGGATCCAACCTATAGAAGAGAGGCGTTTACTCACTTGCAACTAACAGCAGAAATGAATCTACACTTTCAAAGATGAATTCTTTAGCTGTCAAGATTTTAGACAGCATCACAAACAAAATGTGTATATGTTTTCTTGATAAAGGCACAACCACACATACTGATACAGTTATGGCTTGAAAGCATATTCTTAGCTATTGAAAAGGTCTTTGAATGAGAAAATTGTGAAGCTTTCAGTTTTAATAATGCCCTGGTAAAGAATGAAGCAAGGAACTAAAATCACTCAAAAACCTCATTTCTTATAGCCCTGAATTTCAAGGACATTTTTTGTGTTCTTGATAACCACAAACAGTGACATCATTGGTGTTCCAGATCAACAGCAGTATATTTACTTGCTATGCTATTTCCTATGGTATGAGTGAAAGCAGTGTGAAAAGGTCATATAAAGTAAGCTACTGCAGCGGTTGAATATTTTTGTTTGTTTCAGAAAACCTGAAAATGTCTATCTTTTCCTTTTTTTCATTTCTATAGTTTCAAATGTTTTTCTATTCCAGTACTAAGAAAAAGAAAAAAAAAAAAAAAAAAGAAAGAAAGAAAGAGAGATTTGCAAAAGGAAGTTAAATTTATGTGCTGAGGAAGTGAAATGATATTAAGAAAATCAAGGACCCAACTCCTATAGATTTTGAATAGTAACTGGGTGCTCAGTTGCCTTTTCTTCCTTTGAAAGTCTCTGACTTCACTTGCTTAGATGTTTCCTTGGTTTTAATCAATAAGGAAGAACGGCAATGTCATCATCTGAAAAACAATGTTGGAATGGGTTTTGGAGTTGTGAATGAAACTGAAGACTGATAGAGTGAGGATGAAAACTCATCTTAAGTACGTATAGTGCAACAGTCTAAATTTATATACCAGATCCAAAAAGAATATCCAGAAAAGAAATTATCTT
This sequence comes from Anser brachyrhynchus, assembly GCF_964034855.1. Taxonomy (NCBI): domain Eukaryota; kingdom Metazoa; phylum Chordata; class Aves; order Anseriformes; family Anatidae; genus Anser; species Anser brachyrhynchus. The sequence continues at coordinate 13,175,410 of NC_137702.1, read as the reverse complement.
TAATAACTTCAAACTTCCTTATTCCTCATTACCTAGATTTATTTAGCATTTCTAGCAAGGTCCTGAATTTTCCTAATACCTTTTGATTGCATCAAGCAATTAGCAGCAAAAAGGACTAGGTTCAAATTTAAAGAAACAGCTGATAAACAACCTTGTGAAACCTGACATAGAAAACTGAGACTTTCTGGGGCCAAGTCGTGTCATTTCCTTCAATAAAAACTTGAATCAATTGCCAGAATAGACACTATTTAATTAAAAACAAAACAAAAGTAAACCAAGAAGGCAGATCAATATTGATAACTTTAAAAATACAAATGCATTTTACAGTCCACTTTCGTGAAGTTAGCGGAGCAGCTACTGGGCCAGCTGGTCGCTTCACCCCCTTCTGCAGCAATGACTCACACACAGCATGGGATTGTCAAGTCCTGAGGTCCTGTCACCTGTCCTGCTGGGTGGCAAGGCCCAATTCAAGCTGCCACCGATCTTGTAAAATCAGCCGCTGCTTCATTTCATTAACCATTCATTGCTCTGTTCCATTAGAGCACTTTACCTAATTTTCTTTCATTTCAGCTTTTAAGAGTGGTTCATGCTGAAAACTAACATAGTTGTAAGATTCTTAAGCAATTTCTTCAGTGCTTCAGGTCACAGAGTACTTTTAATCTTTCCATTCTGTTTTCTGGGTTATAACTTTTCCACTGAGACTGGGAGGCCTAGATTTAATAATCTTTTCAGACTAGGTGTAAAATTCCTCTTATTTTTTTTCCCTCTGTTTTTGACATTTCTTTCCTTCCTTTCCAAACATAATCAGTTAATAAATGTAGAAAATATATACTTGGGGTATATTTAATGGATTATTTCTTCTCATTTCTGCCTTTACATTGCAATGTAAGACTGAGGAGGAGGAAAACACAAGTTCCATGTTTTTCAAGGAGTTTTCTCTAAGTTTATCTTATGAAACAACAAGCAACCATAAAGAGTGCTACAGAAGGAACAATTCCTCAAATCACACTCTGCTGAATTTCAGTAATAATGAGAAGAACTATTGGAGCCACTTACTAGATGATATGAGTTGTTACAGACCTCACAAGACCCAAGTTCCAGGTTCTCTACCATCTGAGCAATTCTAGCCCGTGTCTCTCATTTCTAGAAAAGAGGCATAACTACTAGCTGGCAATCGATAAACTATGAGTAGAGACACCTTCAAGACCCCTTCTTACAACTAAGGCACTCTATAACTGAGAATGGAAGTGTTAAAGTACCTCAAGAAGGTATGTAAAATAAAATCTATAACACAACATTTAATCTATTCATCTGGGAAAAGACCACGGCTTTGTTTCCAGATCAGGAGACTACTTATGCATTTTCTGTGAGTTGGACACTTGATATGAAACCCAGCTCCTATCTCTTCCATGAGGTCAAGTAACAAAGCAATCATCTGGGATGTGACAGACTGTTCCAATGGATATTCACTTACACTAACTGGAACAGCTTTACCAGTATAATGAAAGCATTAACTGCATACCTAATCTCAAATAATTTCTTGGGAGGTGGGAAGCATGGTTTCCTATCTATCCAAATCATGCACATTGAGGATCTGAAAGGCACCTGTCAACCTTTTATCTCAGATTTCCAGGATCTGAACTAGCAGAGGAGCTTTTACCTTGGATATGAAGAGGAGAATGATTTAAATACACAGCTTCAGAAGAGCTAAAAGCACCCAAGCAGAGTCAGCTGTCTTACTGCTTTTGAGATCAGTTTGGCTTTCTAGTTTCTAAAATCTGTTGTTAGAGATTTTCTCTCTTCATTTATTTTTGTACCTGCCTGTGGGGTCTGATTATCAGGAAAGTGACATAAAGCATAGGTATTCTTATATAAAGTTCCTCAGGGCATTCAGTACCTGTATATCCTTAAAAATCTGTCCCTAATATGACTCCACAAGATCTGTAGGGATCTTTCTGAATTAATATAAGAGGCTAGATAAGCTATGGGCTATCTTGTTTTCTCTTTGTGATTATAAAAACTTCCCTCAAGTATAGAGGCAGAGGTAGCTGAAGTTTTTTAGAGAGCTAGCTGCTACAAGCTTTTTGTCAAGAAGTTTTTCTCAAGGCATTTTGCTTCTGCATAGGTTGTCTCTAAACAAACTTCTTTTCCTGCTATATTGTGACTCACGTAGACTCTGTCTATGAAGATATGGAGATGGTTCTTCAGTAGCTTTTTTTTTTTTTTTTTTTTAACAAAGTGGGAGGGTTGTGGCTGGTAGGCTAAACTTGGAAAGCAGGCAGCAGATATGTCTATAAATACCATAGCAGTGGGCATAATCATAATTTTAGGTTGACTATCAGCCACAGCATAGCATTTCTAGAAAAATAAAGGTTGCTTTTTAAAATATAAACACATTTATTTTCTGAATCATTCTATGTACTACACATATTCAAACTTAAAATATTTTTTTCTATAGAGTATCTCTATATGGAGATCCAGATTGCTTCCATCTACAAAGGTTACAACTAGTCATATAACCAGGAACATCAGTCCCTACCAGAGTAAAATTTCTGTTCACTAATTTCTATTCAACAGATGCTTTCAGTCGTAGGAAGGGCTTAAATGTACCACATCTGTCCAATATTGAACACAGCCTTTGGAGCTTATAGTCTTAAGTGAAAGATTATGAAAATTGTCTTATAAGGCAGATAAGATTTTGTTGTGTGGCCACCATAAGATGATTTTTGTTCTTTGAAAATTTTTTGAATTATTGACCATGCAAATTCAAAAAAAAAAAAGGGGGGGGGATACTTGTTCATGTAGATCTCACAACCAACCCCACCTTCCCAAATTATTTTTTTTATTTTTTTTATCAGTTGTTATTCTTCCAGTCTTAATATACCATTAGATCAAACACTTTTACAGAGCAAGAATTAATAAGAACATATTTGTAGGACAGATGCATAAATGTGTCAAACAGATGTCGCAAGAGCTCAGAAAATGCTTTGAATTTTAAAATTTCAGCATAGCTGTAACATTTTTATTCCTATTATTTCTACTGAAAAGTTGGGCAAAATCAGCATAGCCACTTTCATTTGTTTTTCGTAACTTTCCTATTAGAAAGACAATTGATTTGTGTGTGCATAGATGCCTAATCTGGTTAATGAACACCCCAGCCAAATTAATGTGGATTGATTGTCCATGAAAAGTGGGTTAATTGAATAATAGCCATTGATACAAATGGCTAGTAGGTATTTTGCTATATGTACATCTCAAGTTGACATATTTTGCTGCAACATAAAACATAATGAAAACAAGTATATTGATTCACATTAAAGTTGATTAATCTACTCGTTAGTGTAATTTAATTGTCTGTAAAATTAGTTGCTAACAGTAGGAAAAATTCATCATTTGTTATAAATGTCTGTGTTAAAGTGAAGAAATTATTTTATTGAGTGTTATACAAATAAATCCCATTTTCCCAAATATACATATTAGAACAAACAGTGGTGTCATTTGCAGTCACAGGAAATACTATGACATTACAACAAATAGCTATTCACATTGTCATCTTAGTTAATTATCGGACTTACTGTATTCAGCAGTCCATGTTAAAGAACAGTTTAAAGTGAAAGCCACATAAAAGAATTCATTACCAAAAAGAGAAAAGGGGACATAATTGAGAAATGCCAGCCACTGTCTGCATCCTCAATAAAAGAAAAATGGACCCTATCACATAATGCCAACTGTGGCCATGTTTCCTAATTTTCTTTTTGAGGACACTAAGCAGTAGATTGGATTAAAAAGGAACTGCCAACGCCATTATCTTTCACTTTCAATAAAAACACACTGTGTCCAATTGAAAAATGCCAGACTTCATCCCCCCTTTCTTGAGAAAAATAGTAGAACCAATAACCATTTAAAAAAAAGCCTGTGCATCTTTTGCATTTTATGCTTTCTAGGAAAGAACAAAAGCACATTAACTGTCCTTTTTTTTTTAAAAAAAAAAAAAAAAAGCTAAAGAATGTTCTCATGAACTACAAATAAGAAAAAAAAAAGAACATCAAAACAAAATTTAAAGTTTTGAAATAAGGCCACTCAATAGGTCTGATGCACATGCTTTACTAAGTTTGATGTTCCTCATACATGTAAAATACTATTTTTCTTCTGAAAGATAATGCACATCACACACCTTTTCCTTCTTAAGAGTTTCCTAAGACCAAGCCTTAAACCATGAACTGGTGTCAGAAGTTAAAAATTACAGCTATCTTGCTTCTGATTGTAATTCAGGCTGGATAGAAGAAAATCCCAATTTATGGGCATCATTTGGGAGGAGAATACCCGAACAGCAGCTCTTTGTTATCAGCTGACTCAATAAATTTTCAATAAGCATTGAGATTTCATGCAGGAAGAGGAATATCATACTGTTCCATGTACTGTATAATCACACAAGTCCAGTCTAGCTGCAGGATCATTTACTGTCAGCTGCTGACTTCACTTAACAGGGTGGTGCATTCTACAAGAATTTAATTTGCCACCTCTGTTTAAGTATACCTAAATAGAGAGGGCCCTTTATCACCTTATTATCACTAAGGTGAATGTCTTCGAAGTAGAATTCATCTCTGAAAGAAATGCTGCAAATTTATTGACCAGGTGTCACGAAATGAAAGCCACTCTGGTTACTTGTGGCTCTGTGCTCATTCAAGATCAGCTGGGAAGCAAGCACATTTGCAGACTGTAAAGGTAAGAGGAGTAGATCTGAGAAGCTATTCAGTAGATGCTATATTTCTGTAAAAAAAATCCATTCAATTTTATGATCTCAGCAGTCTGCCACTCCCTCTTTCAGTGAAAACGAAATCTAGCTAAATATGCCTGCAGCTATACTCTGCCATTCTGCATGCAGCACAGCAATGACAAGGAGAGAATTACAGATTACTCTTGACCACACTGCTTCTCATAATGACCTTGATTCCTTGTCTCCCTCCTTTTCTTAAGTTATTGTATGTACAGAGATCCACAGAGAGCATCAGAAATACTTTCACTGAAAGAGAAGTTTTTTAGCTGGGCAAACAGGTATGAATTTCTGTAAAACAGGGTTGTACCTTTGCAGAACAGGTACTCTCTCCTTTTCTAAGATCAGAAATAGTAACTTGCTAATGAAATGTCAACATCGATTTGGCCATTTATGCCACTGTAAAATTATATTCTCTTGCTTGATGTCAACAAGTTATAACAAAAGCACCATGACTTACTAAAAGCATATAGCCAGTAGACATGCACTGCATAGCCTACAGCACTCTTCACTCTCTGGACAGTTGTTTTTCACTCTTAAAAGAATAAATAAATAAATAAAATCTTAGTGATAATTAAGCAGTAATATCCATTTTCTGTGCAGTTGTGGTAATATATTTGTGATAGTGAGATTGTTTTATTTATGCTAATTGTTTAGTTTGTGGTACTCATGCATACATTACCTAATGTGAGTCCTCTCCAATCTGTTGCTAAGCAGTTATTGTTACTGTGGATTTTGTGAAATGGTAACTATATGAAATAAATAAAACAGAAAAAAAGATATTTTCCTGAATTGCACAAATATTTCTCACTCATGATATTTTTTTTCTTAGCATATTTTTCTCAATATCTATTTTTAAAACTTAGTTCCTCTGTAGAAAATCTACAGGATATAAAGATCTAATATATATCTATTAATCTTTTCATAGATTTCTAATGTTGGGTGGGTGGCTTGTGTGTAAGAGAGAATTCCTGCTGACTTATTCAAAGCCTACTTGTTCCCAGACAGTTCTTTTCTTGATCCACATATACAATAAACACAGAAGAAAGGAATTTTTGAAGTTCAAATTTCACTCAGAACTGACAGTTTAATAAGATACCATGGTTCTCAGTTACCTCCCTATTAAAATTTAGACAATATTCAGTCCTCTTTGAAATGAGGACTGAAAAGCACAGGCAAGCTTCATACTAAGAGGCTATCTTCATTTAATCAATACTACAAAGACAAAAGATCACAAAAAAATGCATTCCGTAAATGCCCCTGTGTAGTTCTGGAATAAAGTTAATTTCATGAATGGAGGTCATTTTACCTGCATCTTTGTTTGGATAACTGATAAAAAGATGGGCTAGTACGTATCAGTGGGGGAATTTGTTGTTTCTGGGGGAAGGTAGCAGTGTTTTGCTTTCCCACACTTTGCTCACACAGTTGCTTATCTACTAATTGATTAATTGACCATCTATTAGACTTCCCTGTTGTACTTGACTTTCCAGCAAATTAAATAATCCTGTTCTCAAATTGTTGCTAGTGGCAGTGGAGGTTCAGTCTATTTCAGAAACACTGTAGTCTGAAGAGAGCTATAAATAGTGGCAGGTTATTTTTTTTACAAAGCTTTACAATGAGTATCATAAATATCTGATGATTTTAATTTAGTCTTATTATGATATTTAATCTCTACTGATTAAATGGCAAATAATAAAATTGTATCTATTTAACAGCTGTGAAAGGCAAAGTAGGTATTTATTACATAGATTTTAACATTAAGTAAATACATGCAGTAACACCTTGGGATTTGTGTGTTTAACACACAATTTTTTTATGTGCTTTTTCCCAGCTCAAAAACATCAGAGCAAATATTTCAAATGGCCACATGGTACAGAATAGGTTAAGGACCAAATGAATATTCTAAACATACTGAGATTTTGAAACTATCATATTGATACATATCTATTATACAGCCACTCATTACCAGTAATGTTTTGTTTAAATATTGTTAATAATGAGCATTTCATATTTATTCTACAGGCAGCTGCTATCTCAATGAAAAGTCAAAAGTGTATCTGAGATTATTCATTCAGTATAAAGAATTACTATGGTTTTCTTATAATGTTGGGAATGTCAGTTAATATAAGAGAGAAAACAATATTACAAATAATGATTTATCTTTGTCTTGAGCCAGACAACCACTTGACCCAACAAACAGTGGTGATTTTGGATGGGTTTAAATTTTAAAATCAAAGATATGTAAATGTTCAATTTACATAAACTGCAGTCAAACATAAATGATGAAGGCTGGTTATTGGATATACCTCTCATTGAGTAGACTGGCACTCCTTGCACGTGTGGAGAGTATATTAATATATATATCTTTTGGGTATTTGTCTGAACACCTTGATCTGTCATTAAAACAAAACAAACAAACAAAAACAAAAAAAAATGTAGTTAAAAAGTAATGCTCATCCATTACTTTATGTTAGTATCCTGTCATGCTGCAAATCAACATAATGTAATATCTGAACAACTGAAACCCAATAACAAAAGAACTTGAATAGGAAGACATTTAGTTTATAGGCTCAGAGAGGGATTAGTAGGATATGTAGTCTGTTCAATCCTAGTAAAAGAGGACATTTATAGGCGTGTATAGAGGCAAAACTATATGGAATATAGAAAACATAAGTCAGAAGGGCTGCTTAACTTTATCAGCATCCAGCGTTAACAGAAGTTCAGCAGTGGTATTCAGGATTGGTTTTACTGAAACACACGTATGGTGAGTACCTTAATAAATTAAGCAAGTGTTACATCCTAACAGTATCCTCAAACCTAAATTGTCAGGATTCTTCAATGTTACAAATATACTGTACATACTTGATAAGAAAAAGAAAGTTCCAGAAAAAGTAAAACAAAAACCAAACAGACCAAAAAAAATCAACAATCAGTTTTTCTTTTCTCTCACCTCCAAAAGTTTTTTTGTTTGTTTGTTTGTTTTTTGTCCATATTGCTTTTTGCATAGTGTGAATGCATTATAACTCTAAGGAAGGAGACTTTTTTAACCTCTTATCATTGATGTTAATAAGCAGTATTGTCTCATTTTAGCCAACCAATCAGATTATAGTTGTAACATTATTGCTTACAGTAGCACTTACGGCTATATCTTTTCAAACTATACTTTTTTAAGGAGTGTCACAGACTACTTTGGAAAGATATTTTGTGGTGAATGCACCGACGTTGAAAATGTTGTAAGAAAAATAACTGTTGATAATAGAGGCTAGCATTTCAGGGATCTATCAGTATCCCTACACCTAAAGAGAGAAAAAAAATCTTGGTTATTACTAGAAATGTGCTTGTAAAGACACTGCTACCTATCTTATATTTTGGATATTGAATTAAACCCTTTAAGTACAAATGATGCAAAGTGATGAGATCTTTAAATATACAAATTTCATCTCCTAAGATGTTATGAATGTCATGTGTTATCCAGCAGAATGGAGCAAACCTTAACCTAGGGTTAAAAGAAAGGAACACTGGGTAGATTCAGAAGAAATCTGAAAATAATGCAGAAAGTAAAATCAGTGTGTATACAATTTTAAACCTATATGGAGTTCCTGTGAGTAGTTTTCCCAATAAAGAGGTGTATTCCCTACATTCCCAATGTTGAATGGTTCTGTGAGGTCAGTCAGCTCCAGTTTGAAGCACTTATGAAACTTTTTCACAAGTGGATTATTGTAACTGGACCTTGGTCTTGTCCTTATTGAATGAATTGCAGGCATTTTCTTACTGTGTCAGATTTTGGTGGAAGACAGAATTCATTTGGAAGTTTGTTCAAGATGACAGTTGATAACATACCATAGTAAAACAGAGAAATTTACCTTACATATCCTTCTGAAGAGCCATATTCTTTTTTTTTTTAATTGTATTGCAGACAGTATAACATACAACTGTATATTGAACGTTATAGTCGTTCCTTATTCCACTTAGTCTTTTGTTTCACTAAACGTAAATCTTATCAAGTGGATAAGATTCAAGATTTAGAATTTTTAAAAATTCTGTACACCAAGAGTTCTGTATATGTCAATATAGATTACCTATAGTACATACCAAACCATGGCGTGCTTCAAACAGAATTTAGCTTTCTCAATGTTGAAAATTAATATATAAATATTTTAAAGCAAATACAGCTTTCCATGGGTTGCTACATTCTGTGGTATTTTTCATTACATTTGAAGCTTCAGGTATGAAATAATGTGGTGGCAATATTTTTCTTCTCTCTGCCTGCTTTCCCTTACAGCAGTTTTGTGCATGAAAGCACATGTTTTGATACTATTGCAAAAGAAACTTGCTGGTAAGCCAGCTAATGAAATAAAAGCAACAGAGATTCTTTTGCTTTATGCAGCAATATAGACATATTGAAGGTGTAGTATGACAAAAATTAATATATTCTTGTCCTGAAATTACTTACCAACTAAGAAAGTACCAAAACAGAAATGGAGAGGAGAAAAGATGGAAATCCTACAAAATATAATAATAATAATAAAATTGCTTTTCACAAACTGCAGTTGTGAGGAAATCCTTCACTCTAAAACACACCATCAGATCAGAACAGGTTCTCCTGAAATCATTTGATAATTACTTAGTGTTACTTGCATTTTATCTCATTTAATTTTATTTCATGCAGTGTCATTTATGATGCAGGATTTGTTTTGACTCATATTTTATATTATTATTTTGAATTTTCTTTTTTAGAAATTTCATATATTTTATAGATTCCACAAGTGCTGGAGCAGTAGTCAACATTTCATATATACTATCAAATAACAATGAATCATGAAATCATATAATTATTTAGGTTGAAAAGGACCTCTAAGGTAATAGAGTCCAACCATTATTAGAATTAGTGAGCCTTTGTTGGCTTTCTTGCCTTCTCTGCCATAGTATCTCTCTTGATGTTTTGCTAGGTTTCTGAGAGTAACAGATTGATCCCAGAAGTTTTCTGGTCCATTTTTTTTTTGAGAACCTATGCTTTCTCATGCTGCCTCTTTTCTTAGACACAGTCATCAATTATTTGGGGAAAACACAGCCTATTTCCTTTTTTTGAATACTTAGCATTCATTTACAGATAAATAAAAACTCATGACTTTCTTATGGAAGAAGAATACCAACTTTTCTTATAAGTGACTGCATTCCCTCAGTTTTCAACCTATTAGGTTTCAGAACTAAGAGAACAGACTTGGTTTCTTTCCCAGTAGCCCAAGTACTAATAATGAGTACTTTCACGCTTCAGGCCAAAGACAGAGGAGCATCCACATGGAACTCTTGTAGGATTTGGTGCTTACAGGACTGGGGGCTAAGGATCTGGTCTGCCTTCATCGAGGCTTGTTAGGGATTCAAAGTAACATTTTAATGGAATGCTTCATGATAAATGGATTTAGGGAAGTACTTTCAGTTAACTGTCACTTATTTCTTATTCTCTCCTCTCAAGTATGCTCCTGGCTCACAGGGGGCATCTCTCTTTGATCAGCTGTGCTATGTTGCTTATATAACAAGCACAGCATAGGTTAAAAAATATGATTTTTGAGATGATCACAAAGTTTCCAAGAGTTTGAAGCCAGAAGGGACCCTCAGATCATCTATATCAGGTCATTAAGTTTTACCAAGGCTCTATGCTAAACTTAAAGGTGTTCACCAGACCAAAGAATCTGAGACCTTGTGAGATTTAACTATACTGTAGGCATAGACTGGAACTAATCCCCAATGTCCGTGCAATGGTAGGAAATTAATTAGATGAAATATGCCTGGATGAGCCTGGAAAATAATCTCGCTTATGGTGCTGAGGAAGGCAAAACAAAAACTGAAGGCCCAGCTTCAACTTCTAATCCCTCGATTTTCATATATGTTTATCATCAAAGGTAGATAGATCTCCATTACTGGAAATCTTTACCATCTGTAACTACCTATACACAGTAATCACATTGCCTTGACTTTTTTTATAATGAACTGAACATGTCAAACTTCTTAGTCTTACATAGAAAAGCTTATTTTCCAGTGTCAGGATCATTCTGGTAGCTCTCATTTAAACTCTTTCTAGCATTTCCACCTGCCTCATCAACTAGATTTTCATTGTGATCTTACTGTAGCCAGTTCAAGTATCTTATTTGGCAAAGTTGCATACAAAGGAAAAGTAACTTCTCTCTTTTAAACCTATCTTCCCCTCGTTATGTCTTCTTGGATCACATTTGCTATTTAAATGACAGCACTGCACAGGTAGGATCGTTATCTATGATGACCTCTAAGTACATATTGAAGACTCAAAGTGGGGTAAGCATTTTTCTAGGGAGAGCAGTAATGAGTATAAATTCTATAATGAAAGAAACAAACATAATACTCTTCCTTGCCAAGACAACTGTACTAGTGGCAAATGCAGCAAGATGAAGCAGCTGACACTCATAGGTTCTTTAGAAACCTGCTTGCTTCAGTGCATTTTAACTACATTTCTCAGTAGATTTCTTGTTTGTTTTGTTCAGGTAATTGTTTATGTTCCTTGGTTTTGCATTGCAACTTTCAGTTTAGTTAGGTTTTCCCACTGCCTGAATCTTTGACATCAGCCACATGTTGATTCACTTCAATATTTGGTAATAACATTTCTTATTTGTTTGATTTTCCTGATTTTATTTGGAATTATAAACAGTATTTTCTAGGCTTCATTATTTTGTGAATGTGTGGGCGTTTAACTTTCACTGTAGGCTTTCTGTAGATGTCATAAGGATTTTGTCCTTTAATGTAAGCCATTTTGTTGCCTCTTTCCTTTAATGTTAATTGCATGTTTCATTGTCACAGTTTAAATGGATGCACTCCTTTCTGTTTCCCACTAATGGTTAGGGTCAGAATACATTTCTAAAGATTGAGTCTGTCTTTTGAGATCTTTGTGAAAGGGAGATGTAGAGAGGAGCTGCTGATACTGATACTGAATTGAAACTTTGGAAGAAATTCTGAATAAATCTGAAATGAAGCCAAGGCTGAAGCACATTCTAAACATTCATATGCATGTACCAGGCTCCAAGTATTCTGCAGCAGTCTGAATCTAAGGTCTGGTGCCTTTGTTTTTTTTTTTCCTTTGTGTACCACATGTTTATTTGGAGATATGCCACCAGAAGCAGAATCTCATTTGATCTCCTAAGATAAGCAATATCCAGTTAGGTTGGTGTTTGAAAAGATAGTGTCCCTGGGAAATCTCAGCTGTTTGTTTAGAGTGGCATATTTCAGGATGTGCCATTCTTGCCGAAAATTGAACCTGGCTTTCGTCATATATTTTACAAACCTGATCTGAATTTGAGTTGCTAGAAATGCTTACGTCCAGGTGAATCTCATGGGGCTGGGGATTTTTGTGATGCATAGCTCTTTGCTCAATAGGGCAACATCCTGGAGTTAGTTCAGGGAGTGTCAGTGTCAGTCACACTTTGATTGATGTTGGCATTGGATAAGTGCATGTGTACCCAATTTTGATTAGCTTTGAAGCAGCATAGAAGGCGTACTGCCTTTGATAATCCTTCTAATCCACTCAAACTTCATGTGAGTGACAAGGCAGCTGTTAAGAGCGTAAGGAAATTTGAATGATGGTAGAGACTTTCTCCTGCATCTCAGCCTTTGTTCATTCCAGTTTGGATCCTCACCAGTGTATTCTCAATGTGTTCTTAGTGTTTCCAAGGTGCAGACCTTTGCAAATGCCATTTGAAGGAGATATTTGGTGACTGAGCCAGTTTGTACATGATGGAATTGTTGGCTTTCTGTAGTGCAGGCTCCTCCCTTCTACAAGTGTTGAAATACTTCTCAAAATAAAGTTCAACTCCATCCATTTGATTTTCAGAAGAGTCAGTATCTGTCTATAAAACAATACATCTATTTGACCACAGAAAGATTCAGCAAAGATCATCGAGCTTTCACAGTTATCAGCATAGAGATATAAAGTTTATTGCTCATAACACTGTTGCTTCATTAAATATCTTACTACTATTTTTTTTCTTGCTTAATATCTGTATGTTTTATTATGACTTTCAGGCTGAGAACTATTGGAAATAGCACTATTTAAAAAAAAAAAAGAAAAAAAATTTAAAAAAAGGCATAAGACTTGGCACAGTAACAGGTAATGGGAAGCCCTAAGTTTTTGTGTTCCTTTTCGGTGTTATTGAACAGAGATTGCCCTGGTATAGAAGGCAGCTGGTTTCAATTTCACCTGCAAGATTTTAAACCATATGCAATTTCATTCATGGATGAACTGGTTTCACTGAAAAATCTGCTAGAAAGCTGTTTAGAGAAAACAACTGTCCTCCTGTCTGTCCCAGCTGGTAGACAAGGGTGAAGAGTAATTTCAAGCTCAGAGCATGCAAGAACGGGTACGTTTTGGCTTTGAATACTAAGTCAGTTCTAAGCCAGTTCTGGCAAGATGACTGGCAAAAGACCATAAACATGCCCTGAGCACAAAAAGCCATACTAAATTGGTAAGATGAACAATGAAATAAGAGAGTCTGACCCCACTTCTTTTTATCAGAAACCTTTACATTTTTTCAGAAAGATTATATTAAATATGTTTAATTAATATAGGAACCTACAGTGAGGTAAAAGTTTGAGGGCTGTCACAAGACAGGATTGTTATTCTGCAGAGAGTTTTTGGATGCATGCTTCATTCTTTAAAATTACTAGAAGACAAATTCTAAGACAAAGTGTTATTCTTATTAGTGAAACATGTAAATTTAAGTATCAAAGGTAGGACAGTTGTCATTGGTGACTATAAGTGACAAGGAAGATGTTAACATTAGGTATGCTCTTGGCTGCTGAAAATGGGAATAAAAAATAGGTAGATGAGACATTTATGATATATGGCTTAAGAGTGTTTACAAACTCATGCAAACTTAATGTGACAACAAATTAATGACTAGCAATCTATTCCTGCCTTTTCACATCTTCAGCATCTTCATGAGTCAGATTTCTGAATCTTCGGTTTCGCATTTATGGCTTTAGGAGAAAGTTTCAAACCAAAAGTCCTCACATCAAGTAGATGAGCTTTTTATACCAAGTGAAATAATAGTATGGGATTTCAAACAATTGTAGGAGGAAAAAGCTTTACCAAGTGACTTAATCACCAATAAGGAAACAACATTTGTAAATCATTAATAAAGTTTAGATACTGCTTTGAGCATATAGCTGCTCTTTAGAGTTTGCATAATGCAAGGTGTGTCTATTTGGAAATTCAAAAAAAGTTAATTATTCTAGCTTCATACTTTAGTTCTTAAGTACTGGTATGCTTCCAGAATACATTGTCCTTTTTGAAAAAGCACTATAAGAATAAAATGACTAAGTTTATTATTTTTGTAAGGATATTCTCTATATCTGGATTTCATTCAAGTAATGGTGGGGTCTTTTCTCCAACATTAATAAATATGTTATTGTTCCATCTTCAAAACCGCTGCTCCCTTCACTACCTAACCATGATGGGAATATAGAAAAACTTCCATTGTGCAGAGCCTTACAAACCTGATCCCATCTTAAGGATTACAACATGGAAATGAGCTATCCATAAATATTAAAAATTATCTGCTTCTCACAGATGTTCCCTCTACTTATTATCTGCAAAATTTCTGGATCAAATGTTCAATATGAATATGTTAGTATCCACTAAAGATTGCTTTTGGCAGCATATGTGTTGATATCAGCAGGAAATAAATAGGAAAACATTAAAAGGTATAAAACTTTAAAACAATAGCTTAAAGGTGTTTTATAAACTACAGATGGCTTATATCATTCAAATGGATGTCTGGTGTAGAATGAGAAGCAGAGAAAACTGGAAAAAAAAAAGTGGAAATGACTAGAAATAATGGGCTCCATGCAATATGTTGTATTTAAAGTAGAGATAAGCAAAATGTAAATTGCTGCTCTTGTACAGATAGTGAGACTATGGTAGCATCTGTGAATAAGAGTGATCCACCAGTTTTTAATATAATACTCTAAAGAATGAAACTTATCACTCTGGATCCTCTCCAAAAGAGTGAAGCTATCCACAGTAGATTGATCATTTTTCTGTGCTCATTCACAAGTCTTAGTCATTGACTTTACATAAAGAAAGTGTTCATGTGATGTGAAAGAACTGTTCACTCCATAAATAAAACAATATCTTGATCAAGCAAACTTTCTTTTGTCAAATTATTAGTATCATTGCTAGTGCTAAACTACTGTCTGTTTCAAAGCCAAACAGAATAGATGAAATCTCTTTGCAGAAAAGCCATTTGGAACTGTTTATTCGGACGCTAAATATGGTTGAACATGGATAAAGCTTAGAGTTTTGAACATTCCTCTCCTAAAATACACAAGCCCTGCAAACTCATCATTGCAGATAGAGGTAATAGTGAAGGAATTAGCACAGACAGAGGAAAAGAATATCACTGAAAGAGCTAAAAGGAAAACAAATCACTGGTAATAACATGCATGCTGGTGTAAGCAGTATGGGAGGACTGAGCAGTTATATTGTTGATAACTGACACATGCCCAGAACTGCATCGTGATAGAAACAACAGACAGAAATAATAAAATAAGCCACATAGATTGGGCAACATCAATAAGACATGATTCTAAGGCAATATTTTATGGTAGTGAGACATCTAGCTCTGTCAAAACTTTAGTGATGTTCCAACATTAAGGGGGGGGGGAGGGGGAGAGATGAGGTGGGGGTGTTTTGGTGTTGTTGGGTTTTTTTGATTATTAAAAAGACATTGACTTGTTTGGTCATTATTCCTATATCATCTATCTTGAGAACAATGAGCACCTGCCTCTTTTTCCTGGTAAAATTGCGACATTGGTAATTAGAATCTTGCTGCTTTTCATTTTCTTGTTTTAATTTCCTTTTTGTAAACTGTTGTGCAGATTATAACAGCTGCTTTATTTCACAGTATTAGTAAGTGAGATTAATTGCATGTATTATGTAGTCCACAATTCTGTATACGTTGAGGTGACGAAAAGGTGTTGCAGAGCAGTGAAATGACGAATAGCAAAGAGAAACCTTAATGATCATCACTGAACTTGAATAATTTGTCTTAGAAGTTAATGTGACCTTTGCACTTTGGACATAGTTTTGTTTTTTTTATTTAGAATATCAAATACCATTTCTGTGGAAGGCCCAAGTGAAGTATGGCACAGACTGCAGTAGCAATCATTTTCCCTGCTCTCCTCCTCAAGGACTAGGCATTTAATGATCCATTTGTAAAGACCACACTCCTGTCTGCTGAGTGCTCCTTCAGTGCAAACAAAAGACAGGATTTTGAACTGTGCATTTTGCTATCTTCTAACCACTTGCCTGGGACTTCTGAGCAAGGTTTTTCCATTTTTGTTTTCTTTGAATCCAACTTTACTATCAGAGGCAGTTTAGGTGTCTCAGTGATGGTGACATTAGCAGTTTTACTTCTGTAGACAGGAGAATCCTCTACCAGGTGCACTGAGGGAGAATTTCCTTTAATAGCTGACAAAATGTCATCTCTTCTGATCTCCAGTTGCTACAGAGAGACAATAGTTTACTTTCCTCATTTTAAGAAAGTGTTCTGCTCTATTAACTAAATATGACATCAAATCAGCCTTTTATACATGACAGAGAAGACACTTTTTACTCAGTGCATAAGGGCAGTGCAAGAACACGGAGTCATTCATGTGCTGCTGAAGTCTCACTGTGCCTTAAAAATAGCTCTTACCTGGTGTGTAATAGTTCTGTCTGTTGGAGAAGACTTCTTCTCACAAGTGTGCAATCTACTTACCTTTCTGTATCTGTGGCTTCATGAGCTTGCAGGACCACTTGAAAAGATGGCAAGTCCATACTAGTTGCATGTGTGGTAGAGTCCTCTGCACACTGGTAACTAGGTAACTGCTAGGACAGTCTTTTCAAACTGCAGTCCCCCTAATCCAAGACCTTATCAAAAATGCCAGAAAGTAGCCAAGCTTTATACTCAGCAGTGGAGCAATTATTTCTGAGACATTAACAGCCATGAAGGTTCTGTTCCCATATAAATGCTGAAGAGAAGCTACTTGTATTAGGAATTCTGCTACAGAAGTTTAAGACAAATTAAGGAATACACAGTATACCTGAACTGCTGTTAGAAGATAATCAAAATTGCAGATTCAAAGAAGTAAAAGTACCCAAATGGTTGCATCTTTGCTTATGCTTTGGACAGGTGGTATAATTTCAAAGGTGAAGTTGTTATTTACAAGAACCTGTGTTCAAGTGGAAGATTTAGTAAATTCCACAGGTAGAACCAGTACAACAACAACAAAAAAACATATTTGCCAACAATATGTCTTTGTGAATGTTCTCCAGAGAAAGGCCTTTGGGTCAGTTTAGTCAAGCAAAGCAATCAGTGTGTTTGATGGAAAGGTACTAAATTCCACGTTTTAACTTCATGAAGAAACAGTACTTGAGGGTAAGACAAAGGTGCAAATGAGAGATATAGTTTATATAAACTTTATAGAATAAGTTTAAATACTGTAAAAATTACCGATAATGCTGCTTTGAAAATTACTTTGGGGAAAAAAATGCCCCATGCTTAATATTTCAGGAGTCCTGTCTTGTTTGGTTGTGACTATATACTGCAAGTCAGTTACTTTATAGAAAATCCAAAATCCCAGTATCCCAGCAGTAGAGACAAGTAGGCTTGCTGGAGAACACCATGACTGCTTATTGATCTGTATGTCTACCTTTTCTTCTGAAGGAAACCTGTGGTGTGATAGCTGCGGTATGGACTATGTCTCACACTCTTTTGCAGCTAAAGTTTTGCTGGAGTTGTACATCTGCACCCAGGAGCTTATGGCTGTCTGTGCACTGCCATTTAGACCAAGTAAAAAAAATCAAACTCTTATACACACTTCAAATAATTTTTTGTACATCAATTTTTTTTATTTAATCCACAAGCGACAAAAGTCACTGAATACTACACTGTATGTTGTACTATATTTTTTGTTTTTTTTTTCATGGTACTCAAAAAGAGAATTCTCTATAGGTAACTGAGCTATAAGTAAATGGCAAATACACCTTATAGTAAATGTTCCATTCCTTGTCAAAGGCAAGATATATAGTAGAATGGTGAAAAATGCTAACCTGTGATTTTTGGAATAACAATTAATACAGTTAATAACATTTTTAAAATGCTGACATGCCCCCCCTACCCCAACCAACAAACAAACAAACAAACAAAAAACACAACTAGGTAACCCAAAATTGTGTGCAAATTACCTCACATTATTTGATTCCCTTAGTAATTTCATGTTTACAGCCAATTCAATGCATCATGCTACATTCTCTAAAACATTTTCCATGGAATTCAGTATAAAGGCTTACAGCTGCATTGTTTTAATGGCAATTAATGTTATATTATGCATGCTTTTTTACTTCTATCATTCAAGTTCCAGTTTTCTAAGTTCAGTTTATACAAGCACAGAACTGTGGTTCTTTAAACCTTACAAAATAGAAAAAAAAAATGTAGAAGGCATTTATTTAAGGGGAATGAAGGTTAGAGGGATCTATTTCTGTAACAAGAACAAGTGGAGGATACAGACAATGTAGACTGACCTTGCTTATTCAATATGTAGCTAAGCACAGACCTTTAGACGAAGAACTAGAGTGTCTTATGGTAAATGCCTCTGTTCTGGGATTGTTTTTTACTGTCAGTCATTACTTTTCTATTCTCAGATTCAAGGCGCCTTCTGCCTCTAGGCACTTAAGGGAGAATCATGATGTCCCAGAATCTGTGACCATCATTGACTTCACTATCTCACAAAACACAGCTTAAAACATAACATATGTACTTTCTTGTACAGGTTTTGATTCATACTTTAACACAAAGCTTCATCTTATTTATTGATTGCTAAGACTTTTGGGGACAGATTCTCAACCCATCTCCTGCCCGCAGCAGTGCTTTAGCAGAATAAAGAACAAGGAAAGCTCTCTATGAAAGTGTAGGGCACAGAGCCATTAGAGCTGTGTTTAGCCTCTGAACTGGGCCTGTCTGCAATGTCAATACCCTCCTTGCAGTCAGCAAGGAGATATGGATGCCTCCAAAGATCCATTCAGATCCCAAGAATGCTGTATCAGCACTCTGTAACTTCTCCATCTACTCACTGATTTTAGAGGCATGTCGTGGCAAATTGGCAACTCAGAAGCCTGAAGTTTAAGGTGTAGCTTATTATGTCTAATATGATGAGATGTGAGGGAGAAAACAGCATAGCATGTTAACTGCAAAACTCTTTGTAGAGCAATTACAGTCAGTATCATTTGAAACAGCCCTGGATCCTTCATACTCAATCATTTCATTCCTCAGCCAGATTCAGGAGAACATTTTTAAATTTCAATATCCTGGAGCACAAATACAACATTTATCACATGGTTGTAATTTGATCCCATCTTGGCTATGTGAAGAGCTTAGCATTTCTTTTCAAAACATCACAAAACTCTTTTGCAAAGTCTTCTAAAACTTTCCAATCGAGTTTATTCCCTTTCAGTCATATTAAAACCTCGCCAAAAATAGCTTTCTGCATATTGTAGGTACCATGAAATCTGATAAATCTCATTGTCATGATATTATAAGACTGCTATGAAGATAGAGTGGGAACATCTGTGATTATTAAATTGTGTTATTTTTGAAGCCTTTCTGGATAACATTTACGAGTGTTACAGAACTGCGCCAAATTGAAACACCCTCGAGCTGAAAAATTGATTTCCTTGGAGCTACTGCATGGAAACATGAGACTATAGCACATTAAATGTTGACTCTCATGTATTAGAGCATTTTGCAGGGGTTCAGAGGCTTCTGATAACAGCTGATAGTTCCTTATAAATACATTCAGACCGTTAAAGGGGAACATTTTAAAAGTGATTCTTCATATGCATTGTAATCAAAGATTGCTCATGTCCTCCAAAAATGATGTACTCAAAGAAGAACATTTCACTGACAAAACACAAATGAAAAA
Organism: Anser brachyrhynchus; assembly: GCF_964034855.1. Taxonomy (NCBI): domain Eukaryota; kingdom Metazoa; phylum Chordata; class Aves; order Anseriformes; family Anatidae; genus Anser; species Anser brachyrhynchus. Next base: position 13,155,651 of record NC_137702.1, on the reverse strand, counting down.
TTATGTTCTGCCTGTGTAGGAAAAAATAGTCAATTTCACATTTTTTGTATTAATGCACAATTCAGACAAACACAGACAGTAATGGGCATTTCAATAACTTTAAAATCCATTTTAAATTCATATAAATTGGACAAATACTTACTGTACATTACTTTTATATGGGTGATACTTTCCTGAATAGAGATGGAATAAAGTATGTATCTTGGCACATACTTGCCTTACTTACTCTGACTAAATGTAAATCCAAGAGTTCTGCTCAATGCTGTCTCCTGATCCAGACAATACCATGCCAATTCATAATTAAAGCAGGTGGCCCATGGTTGTTTTTCAGGTTTTGTGCTGCCTTTTTCTGATTAAATCCAAGGGTTAGACTGTGATGTTGCTACAGAGTCTGATATTATTAACTGCTAATCCAATGGGAATTTTCCCCTCTGAATTTCATGTGAAAATAATACTTTTTATCATTCAAAATACAATTTTGTTTTTGTTTCTTGGCTTGTTCATTAAAAACTGTGTTTGGATAGGAAGGTATTTTCCTGTCCCATAAAGAACTTGGAGATCTGGGCTTTTCCTATGCTTAGTTAGAATAAAAGGTTGGCCTAAAATTTTCATAAATAAAAAATTTCAAAAAAGCAACTAAAATTACCTCAGCCAAAATACTTGAGATAATTTGATAATTTCTCTTCACCTTCAACACTTTTAATTTACCCTTTCTGTCTTTATTCAATATATTTGCACTATAAAAAAGTCAACTTAACTGAACTATTCCTTAAACTTAAAACAGAAATAAAACTTTCAAATAATTATGATGGTTCACTTTTCCCCTAAATAAATTTACTTACAAATGTCTAGGGACAGCAAGCAGTTTGATCTCTGAAAAAATGCAGACTGGACAAAACCATTAGAAATGTATACTTACAAGCCTGAGTAATTTTTTTCTAATCCTATGGTTTTTCAGGTGTTCTTTTGCATTGCTATAGAAATGATGATATCTGACATGACTATGTTTCAACAGAATGAGGGAGGGAAGCTGAACATTCTGCCCGAAGAATATGTAGTAGATCAAGGCATATGCTTTGTGATGAATGTGTTTGTAAAATGATATTACTTTATCTATGCTTTTCCCATGTTGTTTTTCGTGCAACCTGATATTTTTAAACAATAAGATTCCATGAGGCAATTCTAATCAATTAACAAATCCCAGAGTTTCATTAATAGTCCACAACAAAATAAATATCTTGTTATTGCACCCATAGGGAAAAAAATCCCATATGATATGCTGGTGGCTTTAATGTTACTGCCTTTAAATTATGCCCTTAAAAATATTCTCAACTCATGTATCTCCAAAATTATTCTTTACTTAAGTCAGGAAAAAGAGAGGAAGAAGTTACCATTTTCTGTGATAAGGCAACATTCTTGGCTAGAAATAAACACACACAAAATCCATACTGTGTTGAAATACTACAATACTTTAAATCTTGAGAAAGAAGAGTTTGGCCTTTGTTTCTGAAGTTCCACAAAAGAGAACCATAGAAACATGGATGTTTCTCATCAATCAAAATTGCATTGATTGCACCTAATTAAGAAATACTGCCAGCTTTCATCCTGAAATTGGGACATATTTTTCTGTGAGTATAATGAGCACAGGGCGTATAGAGTTGTGTGTAGATGAGTGTACAAGGCAATGATGGCCACTATGCACAGTGGTGACAATAATCATATAAGAAATTATAAGGCATGTTATAAAATGTTGAAAGTGATTTTTGATTGATCATAACCCGTTCTGCCTCCTGTGTGTTAATACTGTTCCCCTGAAACTTAATGCAAGATTGCAACCTCTTAACAATATAAAGTTACTTTTTAAAGCGATTCAATAAATGTTTCTCCTTTTTTCTACAAATTTGAAATCTCTTCGTAAAATGCATACATGTTCAAGGCCAGTACAGATTATACTATGAGATAGTCTAACATCTTTTTACCTTAAAGTCCTGCAGGGCTAAAATAGCTTCTTTGCGCCTCTGGAAAAGAATTACCAGACTTTCACTGGGGATATTGCACTCTACAGTTTCACATTTTTTATACATAGAGGGTATGTGACAGCATATTTGGAGGGATACTTGGGTCTGTTTTTTAATGACTTCTTTAAACTGCATAAAAGCAGAATAATTACTACCCTGATATCAGGGGCCAGGAACTTTAAAAAAATATTTCAATTCAAAATGAAGTAGTAAGTTTCTTCCTAGTGAGAAGACATATTCAAATCATTATCATTATGTTTTATAGATTTCTATTGCACTCATTAAATATGGTGTTCATTTCTGTTCTTTAGAACAGGTACAGACCAATTGAAATTTTTGTCACTAAAACACTCTATATTGTTATCTACCAGAAAAGCTTGTGTATTGGTGATATCTGTATGATAAATTGTGAAGTCAATCATTCGATTGAGGCAGTTTTATTATATACTTTTAATACTTGAACTCTGCTCTGTTATTTTCTGAACAAGACCTTAGGTATGGTGACATAGCTTTTCATGGTTATCCTTCATGTATATTCTTTTTACTTATTTGGTTATGAAAAGGAAGAATAACACAGTCCTTTGAAGAAGAAAAAAAAATGGCCCAAATAAAGTTCCTAAAAACAACAGGTGAGGATACCTAATTGCAGAGGCCTAAAAAAAAATAATAGCTACTGTAAATCTTATTAGTAAATGATTCCATGATACCACAATCTGAAGTTGTAAAATACTACTTGTACATTAGCTTGAAAGTATCTAGTTCTTTGCAGTGGTGTTTGTATCTAGTTCTTTGCAGTGGAATTTGTACTTAATATAGAAATTACTTAATATGTGACCTATGATTAAAAATCTGTGGGTGCAGGTATTAACATTCTTGGGATAAAGGTTTCCAGACTAAACATGAGCAGAGAGAAAAAAATATCACATACAACAAAATGGCAGCTACTCAGAAAAAAAAATAGAAAATGCCTTTGGGATATAATGACTCAACTTCTTTTTCTACTTTTCTCAGGAATTGTACTTCAGTTTCTCAGTCCCACATGAGTCTGGTCCCACATATATTCTGGGCCAAGTGTAGGGCCAGAACAAAAAATAAAGAAATAAAATAAAAAAGCCTTTCTTCCATCTATGGCTGATACATTTAGTTCATCTAACTTCACACTTGCATGAACACTGTTTCAGTGTAAGAATGTTTTCTACTGAAGAATTCCAAGGAAGGTTTGTGCAGGTTTATCCTCAGTAAAGTGTAATGCAGCATTTTATCTTAGAGATGGGTGACCTGACCTTTACATTGGTGGTCATATCTCTAAAAACTGGCCAACAACTTCTTAATGACTCCAATTTAAAGTCAGTAGTCAGTGGTGCAAAAAGCACAGAAACAAAGAGCTCAGTGGATGCTATGATAGAACAATACCAGCCTACAGGGAAAGGCTGAAAGTGAAAGAACAGTAAAAGAAAGCTGAAAGCTTTTCCACAAGCCTAATTAGAAGAAAGAAGGGGGAGGGGAGGGGGGGAGAAAAGACAGATGGAGTTCAGTTGGCTAATTTTCTACCTGACTGACTGGATGAAAAACAGAGATATGCTGACCTTGTCCATCTGTATTTCTTAGAAGTTCAGATAGTCAGTCTGCTCCGGTTAACCAAAAAGCCTGGGTTGAATAGTCACTAACTGAACCCTAATCACTCATAAAATGTTTCTTAGTATTGCAAAATGGTCAGAAATGTTCTTTGCAGGTATGTTCTGCTACTCATCCTGAAAATACCACTTTCCAATATCAGATGGGTGAACAGCTTTCACTCAAATAAGAGCAGAATCTAAATCGTTACCTAAAGCTTACAGTAAACCTCCCACCCATCCACCCACCCCCAAATTCAAAATAGCTTTGTACTTCATTGATTTGTTTTTTACCTTCACACTTCATTTCCTATTTCTGGCCAGGACCAAAGTGCAAATATGAACATCTTGAGATCAAAGGTGGTCTTTTAGATTAGATTACCTCAAGTAAATTAAGCACTCAGCTCCTCATGACTATGACTTTCTAGCCGAACCAGAAAGGAGAATTACTGAAAATCATTTCATTTTTGTTTCATTCCTTTTTACTTATCGCATTTTGTTCAAAAGTACTTACTCATTATCACTCTTTTAAAACATTTTAAGCTGCTTCTTCTTTTAAAAGTACTATTAATGGTTTGTGCAACGTTAATCTTAATAACCTCTCTTGTCCCAATAAAAACATTTTCTGAACTACAATGGGATTGACAGATTGAGTTGATTAAAGTAACAGGAAATTATTAAAGTTGATTGGGAGAATGGTGCACTTACTCTCCACACAAAATTATCTGATGCATTTCCATTTTTACTATCCTAAGCATCATGACAGGTATTACAGAAATTATGCAAGCCCATCACCATAACAGGATTTGACTTCAGGTTTCCACAATGTTAACAAGCCAAAAAATAAATTAAAAAAAAAAAAAAAAACCTACAGAGTTAAATTTAGAGCCACAGCTTGAGCTGGGTGCCTCCAAAGAGGCAACAAATGAATCCCTAGGCAATTATGCCCATACACTCTACATTCCCAACCCCTCATCCGACAGTTCAAACCAATAGTTATATTGGAATCAGAGGTTTTTCTGCTCTGGATCTGTCGTCTTCAGATGATGGAGCTTAAATTATCAGTCATTTATGGTGGACATAAAACTGTGATGTTGCCCTGTAGTCAATGTCTGCATCAGCAAAACTACTGACCTCTCACAGTCCTTGAAAGCACAGACTTTTCTGTTTTTCTTAAATTAAAAAAAAAAAAAAAGTGTTATTTCATGTCAGTCAAATGAAAGAAAAATAATAATAATAATAAATCAAGACCTTGCATCATGAATGTCAAGACACGTGACCTTAGTAAATCTCCCTGACTGTTAGTAGGGAAAAAGCAATATTTCTTATAATTTGCACCCCTCCCCCTTTTTTTTTTTCCTTTTTTTTTTTTCCTCTTTTTTTTCCTTTTTTTTTTTTTTTATTTTTTTCTATCTGCTTTAGTAATCCTAGCAGTCTTAGTTTCCCTTGCAACCTTCAGTCATGCCAGGAAGGCTAGCAGTATGGGGATATCTCTTTTATTACACACTTCTCAAATTGCTGCTGCTCTTCTCATACCCTGACTTGCCCACGTTGCACACTGTGCCTTAAATTGCTGCACACCACTTCAGCAATTCAAATATTAACCATATACCCAGCACTCTTATTTTAGAGGTTTACTCCTCTGAGCTATTTACATCTTAGATTTATTAAAGGGTTTGGAATAGCCTGATTCCAGCTGCTACTGCTCACTTTCACCAGTTGTTTATTTTCTCCTATGCTTTCCTGTTTAGGATTCTTGACCATCTATTGGAGTGAAGGACACGTCTATGCGTCTTGACCACCCACAAAGATATTTTTTGTTTAATCCCCTGAAGAAAATTGGTCCACCATATGTACTGCCATATAAATTTTACATGCTTTTGCTTCTACATATCTCAAACCAAAACCAGGAGTATTTGATCCTGCCCAATCATCATATACATCTGTTAACTTTAGTTAACTTCCAACTTTCATGTTCTCCTTTTTTTTTTTTTATGTTGGCTTTTGCATAAGTATTTTGTGTGTGTGTGTGTGAAATTTCACCAGTTCTGAGCATGTTCTGTGGCATTTCAGAAGGAGCTAATGTACCAAAAGAGTGGAAACATAACCTTTCTCCAAAAGCAAATGACTGTTGCTGTCATTGCTACTTTATTTGACATTTCTGGCATTCAGATTGTTAATATTACTGATAGAAAGGGGGTTTTGGACAGTCCTGACCATTTTATATCTTATTGTATCTTCTTAATACAGAAGTGATGATCTCCACAGTGCCTAAACCTAGGAAATGGACTTCTGAGGAATGTAGCATTATGTGTTCTGTTGTGCTCCCAGCTGAGAAACTGTAACTGCTCTGTATTGAAATGTGGGCAACCTACTGCGTACCAAAGCAGGCAGTGCCCTAATAGTAAATTCTATCATGCTTGGTGTGTGACCATACTTATAGTTTCTCCCAATTTATTGTGTACTGTAAACCAATATTTGCTTTGTCTCTTAGGCAAGACTTCAAAGAAAGAAAAATCCTAGGAAACTGGACAGAATATTTTAAAAGATTTAACACCTTTTTTTTTTTTCTCTTTCATTTTTCCCCTTGGTATTTTTAGCTTTATTTCCTTTTGGTCTATCTCTACTTGTGGCAGGCATGACTGATCTGTTTTATTAAAGTCAGTAAGATTGTGCTCAGTATAGGCAGATGATTTAAACTTGTGTCCTTCCTATCTTTTCTGACACCATTTGGGAATTCTTAGTCTGGAAATGACTGTGGATCATCACAGCTTACTCTAACATAGAAGGAAAGAAACTTCTAATCAGTATTGCTGTTAATGGTCATGGTAGCAAAATATGCATCTTTTGAGCATCTTTTCATATAGACTTCAAACTCTGGCTGATGGTCATTTCTTGAAAATACTTTGAAATTAAGTTGCCTACAAGGCTTTTTATTTTCCCCTTCATTATTGTCAAATGTATATTTAAATTATTTGAAGTAGAAATTAACTTTTCACTAAAAAACACTATGGTCAAATGTATATTTAAATTATTTGAAGTAGAAATTAACTTTTCACTAAAAAACACTATGGCAAAACATTTATAAATGTTGGAGCATCACCAGATTTGTTATGCAAATATTTTTAAATAATATTAGATGATTCTTTTGGAGTTGAAAACAAAGACCTAAGAAACACTGCAGTAATGCTGATAACAATGAGATTTTTTGTTCTGGTCCCTGAAAATGAGACTTGTGCACTTGTCTTATGCTTCTGCCTGATCTCCTTTAGGTTTCCCAATGATTACAGAACTTGCCAGCCAATTCCAATAACATTTAAGAAAGTGATAAAGGAACTTTGAAAAGTCCTACAAGAAAAATGTGACAGTGATTGCATAACAAGCAAGACCCACATTATCCCTCTGCAGGGAAAGGTGTTCTGTTTGGTGTTCTGGCTAAATCAATGCTACCTGCATGTGTTCAGCCTGAAATAGGGCAAAATTTAAATTGCCTCTAGTCTAACTAGTAATGAGGGAACTTACAGAAGTCAGTTAAGTTCTGAAGGAAGATGCTCTGAATAGGGAGAACATAGAGTCATTGCAAAAGAGTTTGGGGGATGCAAGACATCATTAGAACTAGTGCTCATTGAATAACTCTTTCCCTTCCTTTTTCTTTTTTCATTTTTTTTTTCTGTTAATGAGAACCATGCTTGTGTAAGTCTGCTTATTTGTTTTTGATATAAATAACTACTCAGACAGGAGGACTTAGTGAGTACACATCAATTCCTCTAGAAAAAATACTTTAAGAGCTCCATTAGATGCTCTGTAAAATCTGTTTATGAAGTATAAAAATTAAACAGTCAACACTGATAACTATAAACTATGAACAAGCCAAAATTATTTTAAAGGCTCTAATAAATATATCTGTAACTGAGCTGCATGTATCTAGGAGGGCTATACAAAATTATAGCAATAGAAACTTAGATGCCAAGATCCCGTCTTGAAATTGTTTTAGAAGCCCATACTTAGGGATTATAGCTAGGTGTACACATTGAGCCTTTTTAAAACATTCTTTTATTTTTCTTGGTGAACTGAAAGGCTAAAACATTCAGTTGTTTTCATTCATCTACAAAGTGTAACACTTTGAGTTCTAGTAGCACCTGGGGCTAAGTTGTGCAGAATTTGTTTAAGTGCAGTACAAGTATAAAAACATTATTTTATAAAGCAGAAGTTTTTTTTGTTGTTTTATTTTAATGTTAAAGGAGAAATAATTTGATGTATATTGGTGCTGTCATAAACTGGGTCCAGGAACCAGGCAAGTAGTGTACCATATTACCATTTTTATCCTAATTCATACTACAAGAATCATTTTCATAGTGAATAAAAAAAAGATCCAGCCAAACTCTTGTCATTGAAAACCTAAGTCATGTTTTGGGGCTTAATGTAGATTTCCTATTGCTGTTTCTTACTGGTTTCACATTCAGTTTTCCTTGAGTCATCTGCCAAACTACTGAAAGTTCTGGAATTAGTTTTACAGTAAAGAAAACTAGTCAGAGTCATGTCAACAACTTGTATCCATTGCACTACTCTTATATATTTCATTAATGTGGGAAAGGAAGTGGTGCATGTTTAGTTTGTGAAAGGCAAAAGATTCCACTGACTAATTTCACTATAATCTATATCAGTCTGGTGATATTTTTCCTGCAGGGAAAAAATGTTCCTCTAGCTACTAAAGACAGTAAATGTTTCCTTCTTTCTGCTTTTCCTTTTTCTTCATTTCAGTCTTTCCTCTTCTGTCTCACAGGGGAGAAGATGATTAAAAGAAGGAAATTCATTTCTTAGGCTGAAGGGCTGGCATTCAGAGGGTTAACTGATCTGGGACAATGAAAGGAAACTAAAAAAAGTAGAAAATGTCGAGATATAAGGTAAAGAGAAAATAGGGGTGAAAAGGGGAATACATGGCAGTTAGAAGTGAAAACAGAAAATCAAGGCTTGGTGGAAGACTAGGAAGAAAAGGAGGCAATTTAAATGGGAGAGAACAAAGGGATATGAAGAAAAGGCCCAATCTGAAGAAGTAGAAGAGACAAACAGGTATCATGAATGATGTTGTTTAATCAAACTATAGTTCCAAATATTCCTTGTATCTTCTGTAGAATTCAGGTTTTGTTTCATCATGTTACATGGGTTTGATCTCCAGTGGGAATATCAGTTATCCAATTGTCAGTGACATGTGACGAGGTAATAAATAAGAGAAGGCATTATTACAGTTCTTAACTATTTTTGGCAATTCACAGTCTGGGAAGAACATATAAAGGATTTAAAGAATTTAATTCCTACTTCTACTGGAAAACTCTTTTATATGGTCCACATCCCTCTGAAAAATCCCAGATTTGTGTCAAAGAGGGAAAATGCGTTGCATCATATCAGAAGAAAACAAAAAATTAAAAGTGGGCTGAAGTAAAAGTCAGTTGTAATGAGGAAAATGGGCAGTGCCAAATAATCAAAGGAAAAAGTTTAAAAAAATATTAAATATGTTTGTAATGAGAAAATAATGTTTAATGATTTGTTTTCCCATACATTGCATACTGAACGAGGATGGGACCATCAAAAAAAATTATTTTGTTAACCTAAGTCAAAAGAGACCTTGGAAAAAATGAAATTTTAGAAACAGCTACTCAGAATTACTGAAAACTTAGGAAAGTCTTTAAAATATGAGTAGCTGAAGGAAGGAGCTATGAACAGGCTAGAGAATAGCACAGATATAGCAGCAGGAATAAGGCAAAAACATAAGTTCCTTTTTGGTTTGTTGCATGTGAGATTTGTTGCCAAATACTTACAATAAAATATAGAATGTATAAATGCAGTAAATAAACTTGAGCAGCTGAGCATGTGAGGCAAAATTTGGCCTTTTTTTTTTTTTTTTTTGGTGTACAGTAAATTACAATTTTTCAGTCATAGCAGAGCACATGCAGTCATTTCTGAAAATATTTTTAGTACTTATATACGCTCAGTATTGCACATAATTGCCTCCGTGAAAACAGTTGAACATTGACTTACTAATAAAGCAAAGGTCACTTCTACTCCAATAGATATTAATAAAAAATAAATAGTTGCCTACCTAATAACTATACTGTTGTCCCATTCAGTGGTCTGTATCTCTGCCCATAGCAGTGTGGGTTTTCTAATTGAGTAGAAATGTATCAGCAGTGAATTATATTAAATTGATGTGTTTTGTTCAAAGTCCTACCTTCTACTTTGCACTTGGTCAGTGCAAGAAGCAGATTAGGACATAGCAATGTGATCCTGCAGTCTTCCTTCAACTTTTCTCTGCTTTGAGCCTGCCTCGTATCTGGCACAGTGCTTATCTCTCAGTGCGGCGCAGGAAGAGAGACAGTCAGGATTTTGATGCTGGCTGTTCCATGGAAGATCTTTCCTCCCAGTTCCTGTCCTTACACTTTTCTATGAGAATGAGACCTAAATTCTGTTTTGCCATAAGGCAGTGGAGGGGAGGGGGAGAGAATGATCTGAAATTATCCTGAGTCTCATTGCAATTATTTTGAAACGTATGGGAACAGTCATTCCTCTGAACATTTTTATCAAAATTGCCAAGGAAAATTGTAATCAAGTAACCTCCATTTACTCTGATGTCTTTAGAAGTAGAATTTTAGATTTCTACTTGTACAGAATGGTTTGCCAAGTTTTGAAAATTAAGAGATGCTGAAAACAAACCAAGTACAACAAAGAAGTAAATCAGAAACCTTTGCATAACTGATTTTGTTTGTTTGTTTGTTTTTTCTATTTATGAGGCAATAAAAGGACAAACAAATCATGGATCTCCTTTCCTTTCCTTTCCTTTCCTTTCCTTTCCTTTCCTTTCCTTTCCTTTCCTTTCCTTTCCTTTCCTTTCCTTTCCTTTCCTTTCCTTTCCTTTCCTTTCCTTTCCTTTCCTTTCCTTTCCTTTCCTTTCCTTTCCTTTCCTTTCCTTTCCTTTCCTTCCCTTCCCTTCCCTTCCCTTCCCTTCCCTTCCCTTCCCTTCCCTTCCCTTCCCTTCCCTTCCCTTCCCTTCCCTTCCCTTCCCTTCCCTTCCCTTCCCTTCCCTTCCCTTCCCTTCCCTTCCCTTCCCTTCCCTTCCCTTCCCTTCCCTTCCCTTCCCTTCCCTTCCCTTCCCTTCCCTTCCCTTCCCTTCCCTTCCCTTCCCTTTCCTTTCCTTTCCTTATACATGAAAAAATGCAACTGAACATGCAACAGATAGGTGTGATCCATCCAGAAGAGTACACAAAATGGAAAAAAAAAATGAAAAAAAATCTACCAACCCTCAGGTTTTAGGGCAACTGTTAACAAGAACTATTCTAGCTTTGTGTTGCTTGTGGATGAAGAACATAACACTAACATGATTCCATAAGCAATAGCACCATGGCCCCAGAAGCTGCAGGAAGTTATGGACTTAGAGAGCTCCTAGGACCTTTTACTAGGTATAAAGTACTAGAAATACAGTGCTGGCTCTGAAGGGAGGAGTTAGTACCATATTAATTTGCTTCTCCATAAATACAGAATCATTTCTGAATACGGGTGAACTAAAGGTTAAAAATGAGTTTCAGCTACTTGAATTTCACATGGCTATTTCTGTTTTGTCCAGGAGGATTTGGCCTTTCATTGTTACAGTGTTAAAAATTTCCTTTACATGCATATAAGCATAGTCAAATTTTTCCCAGGCTTTTAAAGGAGAGACATACTAATAAATAACTGAAATTAGCTGAAATGCAAGAGAATAATTTAGCTGGAGGGAAATACATTCAAGAGGGTGTCTGGTGCATCAGAAAGTTATTCTAACTTTCACCCTGAATTTTTCAAAGCATTCAACTTCATCTACTGTGGCAACGACATTTGCAGTGACTTTTACAGTCTTGACCTTGTTTTGCTTTTTCTACAGATTTTCTGGGTTGGGGCAGTAAAGGCAGGGGTAGTGTCCTCCCTTCCGCCTATCCCCCCAGAAAGAATTTTCTGTGTATCCAATGTGTAAAAATTCATTGGACAAAAATGATTCCCTGTAATTATCACTTAAGACAATGCAGGGATAACTCACTGTTGTCCCTTCTGCTCCTACCTGCCTAGCCACATTACAGCAATGCTTGTCTCCACTCCAGCCACAGCCAGAAAAACAACCTGAGGGGATATTATTTGGAGCCTAATTAACAAAACTGTGACATCTGAGATTGAATCAGTGGGGTTTCAAACTGTGGTAGTCAGACCATACACCATACACTGACAGTAGAACTGTCCCTTGCTGTCATTTTAGAAAAGTTCAATACGTAGCTCCAAAAAAGGCATTCCACGAAGTGATGCAATCCAAAGTAAATTCACAAGGAGAAAAAATCCTCCTTTTTCCTATAGCAGAATGAAACATCTCATAAAGACTAGAAAACTCTCAGGTAAGAACTGAACCTGGTATGTAAAATAACAGATTGTGTCACTTCCATAATAATTGCTTGATCCACATCGCAACTAGGATTAAAATTTCAGTCTTGACTTGTGACTTTCATTACTGTTGAGAGTTTGTCTCAGGTTATTAACATCATTTTATTGCAGTACTACTATGTAAATTATAGAAAAAGTGGTATATGCCAGGACTATGTAATTATTCCTCCATATTCACAATAAAGTACAATTGAACATATGGTAGACATGGTTAACTGTACTTTATGTTAATCTCTGCATACTGTTTAGCTCACCTAATTAACTATACATGGTATACTAGACTCTGCCTTGCAGCAGAAAATCAGGGAGGAATCCTCAGTATGAAGCATAAAATACCTAAGAGGAAAATATATCATAGTTACTTTACTATGATTTCCCTTTCCTCACAACTGGTTTTTTTTTGTTGTTGTTGTTTTCTTTTGTTTTGTTTTGTTTTGTTTTGTTTTGTTGTTTGTGATTTTGTTGTTGTTGTTGTTTTGTTTAATTTTAAACATATATTCTTTCTTCAGTAGCCAAGAGATATAAATCCTGGACCAGATCATAGAATCATAGAATCAGAATCATAGAATCATAGAATGGTTCAGGTTGGAATGGACCTTAAAGCTCATCTAACTCCAACTCCCCTGCCATCGACAGGGATGCCAACCACTAGGTCAGGTTGGCTAAGGCCCCATCCAGCCTGGGCTTGAACACTTTCAGGGATGGGACATCCACAACTTCTCTTGGCAACCTGTTCCAGTGTCTTACTACCCTTACAGTGAAGTACAATCTAGATGTAAAAATAAAGTCACTCAATGAATAGTTTGTAAGTTGTAGTTTTCTTATAGAAAATCATCAAACTCAGAAAATACATTCATTCTAAAACAAAGTTGCTGTTTTCTTAGCTGCAGTAGGTTATTAAAAAGAGAAGATTGCCAAAAAATGTATACCCTTTTTGTTTGATCTTAGATAAAGATCAAATAAAATGCACCTATTCATAGTCTCTAAAAATTCTTTGTATGGTTTAAAATATACAAAAGAAAATAGCACCCACCTATACTTTACATATAGTGCCCTGTCTGTTTTAAGGATGGATATCTCCGTGGATAATTATATACCTGCTGACCTGTTTTAAATGTGTTACTGAAACTATCATCTAGTAAAGATGGACCAAGCTGGGGAGGACATTTCCTAGCTAACATAGAGAGAAATGGTAAAGTAGCTCCAAAACTAGGAGAGTGTGACACAGTGTGGGCCATTCCCATGTACAGTAACTGCTCTTAACTTGGCCTGCCTCCCAACTCAGGTTCTGGAGTACGCTTTAGAGAAGAAGCCCTCTTTCTAGTAGTCTCCTTCGAATGGTGTTGGTGTACGCTTTAGAGAAGAAGCCCTCTTTCTAGTAGTCTCCTTCGAATGGTGTTGGTTTAAATTTCTCACAGCCAGTTCAGAGCCCATCTTGTAGTCTCATCAAGCATTTGCTATGGTTCACATTAACTTTGATTTCTTAAGTCTTAAAGCTTAATCTAGAGACTGGTGCAAATATATATATATATATATATAAATATATATATATATATTTCCGATGTATTGAGGATATCAAAAAATATTATGTCCTCAGCCAAAGAGAGCAATCACAGATTTCTGTCTACATGACAGAGTATATAATATATATTGAATTTCCTGTTGCAGCTGTCTGATCTTCCAGTATACCTGAGATTGTTAGAGTTATTTTGATGAGTCAATGATCAATATACACCACAATTAAAGTAGCAAGTATTGCTTTTACCGTTTTCTCCAGCCAACTTCAATTGCTTCAGCCTTGCTAGGGGATGACTCTCCATCTTGTACTAAAACACATAGATACCAGTGTTGGACCTTTTGGCCAACTCACCAACACTATTTCCTTTAGAAACCTTAGAGAAGACGCCAAGCATTCTAGGAACCAGATGTGCAAAACACTGTGGCAAAAATTAAAGAGTTTTTAAATTCTTTTATTTAATTATTTATTTACTTGCTTATTTACTTGCTTACTTACTGGTAGTGCTTATAATTCAAATAAATTTGATTTCTGCCATGGAATTCTAGAACAGTGTTTCTTCACAACAACATGGTTGGATACAGGACCCCTTCAGCTTACATAGTTTTTCTGTACTTGTTGTATAATAGCAATAACCTCATGGAAACCTCATGTTACCAAGATACCTTATTGTATGATTTAACAAACAGCTTTTCTTTCCTTTGCTGCCTGTGTGCTGAATACACTTGCTTCTTGATGCACTTTATACTGCAGCAGTAGAGGGTTATGACTTAATTAAATGTCTCTTCCTTTTTTTTAAGGTTTTATTTCAGTACCTGAAACAAAGCAAAACAAAACACTTAACTTCTTGTCTCTGATCCAATTTTATCCCTCTCATTTACTATCTGAGGAAAAGTGAGCACACTGGATACCTCCTAGTGAGTGTCTGACAAGTAAAGATGAACAAAACCTAATATTTTGTTATTATCTAGCTTACAGAAAAGTTTACAGGATAACCAGCTATTGACCTTTCCATGTAAAACTATTTAAGAATTCCATGGTTGTGGGGAGCTTAGAAAAGCCACAGCATGAACCCTTCAGAAAATGTACAAATGCTTGTACTTAAAGTTTAACTGTATCACTGAAATATTTTTTTTATTTTTATTTCTTACCATTTGTCTAACACTTACTTCACAAGAACGCAATAGAGATGAGGCTCAGTTTTTCACATTATATATATTATAAACTAGGTGTACAGTTTGAGTGCTTCTCAAATGGCACAAGTGCACACTTTAATCAGCACCCCTCACTCACTAAACTAGTAGAAATGCTGGTATACAAAGTATATACTGTTTTTTCTTCCTCTTGCTCTTTCTTTCTCTTTTTCTTGTTTTCTTTCTCTTTTTTCTTTTTCTTTTTTTCTTTATCTTCTTTTTCTTTTTCTTTTTCTTTTCTTTTTCTTTTTTTTTTTCTTCTTTTTCTTTTACTTTTTCTTTTTCTTCTCTCTCTTAATTTTCTTTTTTTAAAGGAAAGGGCATGTTCAAATAAGCTTATTTTAATTAGAATTCCATTTAATTGACTATGGACAAGATTAAAGCAGGGTGTTTTTTCTACACAATAAAAATATATACATAAAAAAGAATTTATTTTTCAACTGCTGTCCATTTGCCATGGTGAGTTCTGTGCTGCAAGTTGATATAGAAAGAGCAGGGGATTGTTTTCCAACACGAGTAACCAGAACAGATGAGCTTTTCAAGGTTGTTGCTTCCCTTAACTCTTCAGAAAAAAAAAAAAAAAAAAAGGTTGAAAATTCACACAAATCTCATAAGCTGTGAACACATTTGCTTTAAATAAAATTTCATTGGTTGCCTTGAAGTCTGTTTGGTTTTTTGTTTGTTTGTTTGGTTGGTTGGTTGTTGTATACCTTCCTATTCACATGGTAAATATACATCCAAACTGAGGATACCTGTATTATCAATTTCCCTCTAAAACATTGCACTTGAGTTTTCGCTTCCCTTCCTGAAGACAGCAACATGCAATGAGATGTGTTATTTCTGATTACATTGTTTTAAGTGCTCTGGTACCCTTTATTCCTGCAGTTGGTTTGTTGTTGTTGTTGTTTGGTTGTGTTGATTTCTTTTTTTAACGACCTTGTTTACTTTTATGCTAGCTACACCGTAATGTATCATTCCTAGTTAATGTTTGCAAGCTGAAGCATACATGTGTCACAAATCCTGACAGTAAATAATTAAAGTATTTAAATAAACGTGTGCCTGTATGGTAGTTTCGTGGTTGTACAAATTTGTAGAGCAAGATCTTATGCTGATCTATAATTATAACTGCCACTGACTAGCATGATCCTTACTGAGTCAGATTAATTTACACATTAAGCAGCCATCTGTAGAAATTTTCATAGTACCTTGTTTGCAATGCCAGGGTTCACATGGGGATTCAAAAACTAACTTGGCCTCTACAGATATTTTTTAACATTTCTATTGGATATATTTACTGTGAACAAATTATTCTAGACACTGACACCTTGTACCCTTTGCCACTGTTTTATATTATGATCAGCAGAAGCTTTTTAATATTTTGCATGTATAATGACATAGCAATTGGTAAGCTAAGAACAGTATTTTAAATATATACACATATATATATTTAAAGTCCTGGACCCAGTGTTAAAAAATCTTAGCAATACTTATCAACCAGAACAGATTTGCCATCATCCGTAGTCACAAAATATAAAAACACAGCATACTTTGGCTACAGTAAGAAACATATTGCAAGCTTGTTGATGCTAATTCTCTAAAAAAAGAATAACAACTATAGTGTTGGAATAAGTCTTCTTATGCACGAGTGTTTTTAAGTAAGCACAACTAGTGTGCTATAAAGGGGAAGCAACAAAACCAATTTACCTGATACAAAAAAAAAAAAAGTTAAAGAAGTATGAATACAGTTAGTACACCCAGTTTTCCAAGACGAACTGTGTGTTCTTCAGTTACCTTGAATCAAATGGGTGAACGTAAGAGCAGCTGGAGTTTGAAAATGAAGGTTATAGTCCTCACTTTTGTCATTAACATGCTCTGTAATGGGAAGTAAGTCACTTCATTGCTCTGCTCTGCATTTTCCTTTTTCACTTTTGTCTGTATTACCTGTTCAGACTACCAATGTTTTCAGAGAGGAAAAGTCTTCTAGTTCTGCTAAAGCACCTACACTACATAGCTTTAATCCACATGGGGGCTCTGAGCATTATTGTAATACCAGTAAAAATAACTGTAATGAAACAGCAAAAGCACAATCACTTGCCAAATTCAGTCACAAAAATGGGTTCTGTAATATGTAGACAGTGTTCTAGTATGCAATAAAATATTCATGATACTGAGGCCAAGAAAGTCATGGATATTCATGGAATGGATCCAACAATAATATATTAAGTCACTTTCCATCTTAGAACAGAGCTTTTAAAAAGAGGTGGAATGATTTAGGATAAATCTATAATATTTAAGAGGTTCTAACTCACAGCAGAACAGAATCCAGTATGCCCACTTTCTGACAGAACAGTCTGTGAAAAATGGTAGCAGGAGTCCATCCAAGCTAATTAAATCTGATTTTAAAAATATACTGGAAGAAATCAAGCTAATTTGTACACACACGCACACATAAAAAGAGTTTAATGCCAGTGAATAATTGGTTAACTCTTGCTAATATTTCCCCAAAATATCAACTTATGTTTATGTAGGTATCCTCAATTACATATTTGTATGTACATATATGTACATATGTAGGTATACGTACGTACCTATATGTGTATATGTAGGTATATGTAACATATAGAAACACATCTATCCCTATAACCCAAGGATAATAAGAGAAGCACCAGTTGCTACAGTGATTGTAACATCAGAGGAACAGGGCAAATCAACCAGCATCTTTTTCTCAGAGGTCAGATGCAGATTCTTAAGACAAGCATCTAAGACCAAGGTAAATGTACCACCCCACACCACAGTAGAATGTTCTAGGTTGTGATTCAATAGCTCATACTCTTTCTGAGTGTCTCATCCAACATATTTAACAACAACCAGTAGGGATTTTCTTCAAAATAATTCACATCCCTTCCTGAATGAATTTTACTCTTGCTATTTACAGCAGCCTATGTTAGTGAGACCCACAATGGCAACCTATGTGAAAAGGTGTTCTTTTTGTTGGTGTCTTTTTGTTTGTTTGTTTAAAATCAGTTTATTGGAATGCTTTAGTTCTTATTTTATTAGAAATATTGAATAGTATTATTTCCTACTCATTTTCTTTCCACATATATTTATATGGGCCTCTCAGTCATATTTTGCAGAATGAATTCTAAAACCAGTTTTTTTTTTTTTCAGATTTTCTCCTCATACAGAGACCAGACGAGCCCTTCAATAGTTCTTTTCCCTCTCCAAACCTTCCTTCTGCCCATACAGTTCTCTCCACTCCTCATCATTCTGGTTGCAACCAAACAAAATTTTGCTTGGGCTAATCCTTCTCACAAATCTCAACATGACCCTTGAGAAATTCTCCCTATAAGATTGAACTGGATTTCTGTAAGAATTTTCTTTTCGTGAAGACTTACATCAAGCCTTACAGATCATATTATCCAGTGAAAGTACAAGGATTTTATTTTTTTCATTTGTAGTATTCAATTTATTCCAAGGCAGTTTACCATACTGCTCTTCTTGTTGCAACAGGTGATAACTGTGCATGTTAAATGTGATGCAAATTTAAAAACAGACTGGAACTAAACAAACTGAGGTTCATAAGGATAACATTTATATATTACTAATAAAAAAAATAGTAGATTATTATGAAATATATAGTATATAGTATATCTGGCTTGAAAATCTACTTCCCATTTAAGTTCTCATTCAGAAATTAATTTTTAAAAGGCCTTTTTATCAAATATCATATGACTCACCTCTTCTAGCTAAAACTTGGGGCTGATCAGAGAATAGTAAATAGATACCAGATAAAAAATGCAGTGTGAAAGAAAATGTGTCCATGGTTACAAGAACAATTGCTGGCAAAGGAGAGATTTATTAGAATTAATTTGAATTTGAATTTGGAACCAAAAGTTACAGATGATACAAAAATTCTTATTAGAACATTCTCTTCTGCCAAAATCCATGAGTTAGAACATAAGAGAGTGCAAAATCACATCCTTATGGGAAGGGCTATGAGGGGAGAACTGAAACAGCTACTGTGAGTATGGAACACAAGCAAAGTTCAGCATGGTAATCTAAGGATACAGGTTTTCTTAACAGTAAGTGGTGTCCCAGGTTAATGCTATTACAAATTACCTGGGAAAGGTTAAACACTTGTGAGACCTGCATGAGTAAGTTTAACATTCAAAGCCGTACTTACTGTCTTTACAAAACTGACAACTACCAACACACTTACAGCACAGTTTCCAAAAGTTCTATGCTAACTCCCACTACAAGAATAATACCACTTGTAGGTATTTTTACTATCCAACAGGACTGTTCTGCACTGCTAGTCTCTCTCCCTATGATAATTTTGAAATATTCATGACCATGCTCTAATCATGTATTTCTACACTTGAACAAAAGAACACTAATAAAAATGTGCCCAGTAACACGAAAAGCTTAACAGTTGCCTGGAGAGCTAAGGAACACATTTCCAGA